>NC_133658.1:760172421-760501138 GCF_037893015.1 Macrotis lagotis
TACTGAGATTTTTATAAAAACCTATGATTTCATAATTATATATAATTCTAGATAAGGAAATTCCATTTTCCAATACAGATCAGCATATATATATATATATATATATATATATATATAAAGACAGCAGTAAAACAGTTTCTGAACTCAGAGGGATAACCTTTGACTTGAGACTTAGTACAGTATCTGACATATGATAGTACTTAATAAATGTTTATTGATTTAATGATTGATTAGTTGGAGTTGGGGGACAACATGAGCACATATTATTTACAAAACGCAAATATAAGGGATATTTCATATTCCAATCCCAGTTAATGCAATAAATGTAATGTTAGGCTTTAGGGGTTGATATGTTCCTCCTTTCTTCTTTCTCATATTATCCCACACAAATAAATAGGCAATCACACTTTTGACCATACAATAGTAAATTCTATATTATTTGATGATGAGAGAATAAATTAAATGTGATAAAGAAAGATGGTATCAGGAAATGTGACTTCTTTAAAGCAAAAATAAATTCTGTTTCAGTACTCTCAAGTACTCAGTCCTTGGGGCCAAGAGGAAAGATACACACAATTCAGAGGAATTCATGAGGGCTCTAGAAAATAATAAAATGGCTTATATCTGATGAGCATCTGTGCTATCCCTTTTCCACTTGTCTGATCTAAAACCACTTCCTTCTAGATTCTGTGCATATTATAGGATAATGTGTCACATTCATCAATTTTGGGGGGGGAATGAAATGTTTTATACTAGTTTTAATAATAAAAACACCTTACTTAATAAATGTAAAATTTAAATAGCATTGAATGGCTAATTGATATAAACTGGATAATCAATGGAAATCATATTACTAGGCTTTTATAGGCAATAATATTAGATAAGCTTAACCCATCAGGGTTATTACTAAAACTCTAAGGGGAAACAGGTAACAACCCTGGACCACCACTGTGAGTAGGAGTTGGGAAAAGTAGCCTTAGATGAATTAATATTTATATAAAATAAATTCAAACTAATTTAGAGAAAATACAGAGAAACCTAGAGGATCAAAGAAGACCTTATAAAGGAGATAACATTTGAAGTGAATTTAAAAGAAAACTAGGGATTCCAAAAATGAAGAAGTAATATGCTCCAGGCATGGTGAATAGATGGGTAAAGGGCAAAGGTGTGAAAGATGGGATTTCATGTAGGAGATTAATCAAGAAAACCAGTTTGAATTGTTGCGTGAGAAGCTTGGAAGAGTATGCTAGAATCATCACATGAAGGGTTTTAAATGCCAATTAAGAGAGTTTGTGTTTGATCCTAGAGGGAGAGATTACTGAGACCACTGGGATCCAGTATAATAATATAAAGTACTTTGCAAAATTAAAAACACTATACAAATACCAACTATTACTTTACACAGATGAAAGTCAGAGAGGTTTCATGAAGAGGAGGTGAGGAGACATAGTTTCCAGCCAAGATGGCAGAGAGAAGACAGGCACTGTGTTAAGTGCTCCTCTTTCCCTTCAGAACCAACATGAAAGAAACCTCTTAACAGAAATTCCATAGACAAAACCCAGAAAGAAAAGCTAGGATAAGAACACCTACCAATAAGGTCTGTCTCAGGGGTCCATGGGTGAACTGAGAGATGAAAGCAGAGAGTCAGCTCAGCAACAGCATCTGGGGGAAGCCAGAGGGAGAGCCACATCCATAAAGACTTTGGTGATTGGGGGATGTGAGATCCAACTTTAGCTGCAGAGTCTTTGGCCAGGGGGAGAGTAGCTACCAGAGGGTGAGGTCCAGCACAGAGATTCAGAGCATTCCTGAAGAATAATCAGCTGGACTTGGGATCTGAACTCTCTATTTTCAGTGGAGACCTTTTGGAGGGAACAAAAAAAACAAACAAACAAACCTCTACCCCTTCAGGCTAAGGAATGGTCTACAGAGTTCACTCAAAGGAAAGAGATTAACTCCCTCCCCCAGGACCCTGCTCAGTGGTTAAGGACAACTCAGATCCTGTTGCTGAGGGCCCCAAACAATCCTGGTAAAGGAACTAATACTACCTACTGGCCCGCCCTCTTCGAAAGCAAATCTCTGTTAGCCATCCCCCTAACACAAGATCCTAAAAAGATGAATAAAGGCCAGAGTGAAGGGGGGGGGCATGGAGAAATTCTTAGAAGAGACAGAGTTTAGCCCAGAGAGGTCTAACACTGCTGAGGAGAATATGAATTGGTTTCCAGCCCAGAAAGACTTCCTTGAAGAAATCAGGAGGGAGTTTAAAAATCAATTGGAAAAATTAGGAAAAGAAACTCAAGAGAAAATTTACCTTTGCTAACTATTGAACTAATAAATAAAACCAAGAGCTGGTTTTATGAACAAACCAATAAAATTCATAAACTCTGGTCAATTTGATGTAAAAAAAAGAAAGAAGAAAACAATTTTGCCCAACTCTGTGCCAATACATTTGACAATCTGAGTGAAATGTACAAATATTTACAAAAATATAAGTTGGCCAGATTAAAGGAAGAGGAAATTAAAAACATATATAGCCCTATCTCATAAAAAAAAGAAATTCAACAAGCCATTATTGAATTCCCTAAGAAAAATGCTCCAGGGCCAGATAGATTCACAAGTGAATTGTAGCAAACTTTTTTTTAGTTTTTTTTTGCAAGGCAAATGGGGTTAAGTGGCTTGCCCAAGGCCACACATCTAGGTAATTATTAATTGTCTGAGCCCATATTTGAACCCAGATACTCCTGACTCCAACGCCAGTGCTTTATCCACTACACCACCTAGCCACCCCTTGTATCAAACTTTTAAGGAACAATTCATTCCATTTCTATATAAACTCATTGAAAAAATAGTTGAAGAGGGAACTCTGGCTAACTCTTTCTCAGACACCAATATGGTGCTGATACCTAAACCAGGAAAAGTTAAAACAGAGAAAGAAATTATAGACCTATATCCCTGATGAATATAGATGCAAAAATCTTAAATAAAATATTAGCAAAACAATTGCAACAAGATATCACTAGGATAATACATTATGATAAAGTATCATTTATCCCAGGAATGCAGTGTTGGTTCAATATTAGGAAAACTGTTAGTATAATTAATTATATCAATAACATATCTATCAGAAATCATATGATCATATCAATAGAGGCTGAAAGAGCCTTTGACAAAGTACAACACCCATTCTTAATAAAAACACTAGAGAGTGTAGGAATAAATGGATTGTTCCTCAGAATAATAAGCAGTATCTATCTGAAAACATCAACAAGCATTATATGTAATGCAGATAGGTTAGAGGCATACCCAATAAGATCAGGGGTGAAACAAGGATGTCCTTTATCACCACTACTATTCAATATTTTATTAGAAATGTTAGCTTCAGCAATAAGAGAAGAAAAATAAATTGAAGGAATTAGAACTGGGAAGGAAGAGACAAAACTCTCACTCTTTGCAGATGGCATGATGGTATACCTAGAGAATCCCAAAAAATCATCTAAGAAATAATTAACAACTTTAGCAATGTAGCTGGACATAAACCCTCATAAATCCTCAACATTTCTGTATATAACTAGCAAGATACAGCAGAAAGAGCTTGAAAGAGAAATCCCATTCAAAGTAACTTCACACAATATAAAATACCTGGGAGTCTACCTGCCAAGGCAGACACATAAACTTTTTGAAAATAACTACAAAACATTTCTCACACAAATAAAATTAGATTTAAATACCTGGGCAAACATCAACTGTTCATGGATAGGTTGAGCTAATATAACAAAAATGACAATTCTACCAAAACTGAACATTTTGGTTAGTGCCCTACCAATCAAAATTCAAAATAATATTAATGAGTTAGAAAAAGTTGTAAGTAAATCCATATGAAGAAATAAAAAGTCAAGAATTTCCAGGAATTCAATGAAAAATGTGCAAAAGAAGGTGGCTTAGTCTTACCAGATCTAAAATTATATTATAAGGCATCAGTCATTAAAACTGTCTGTTATTGGCTAAGAAATAGAGTGGCAGATCAGTGAATTATACTAGGTGCAATAGCAGGAAATGATTATAGCAATCTGCTGTTTGATAAACTCAAAGAGTCCAGCTATTGGGGAAAAAAACTCTCTTCTATAAAAACCTTTTGGAAAAATTGAAAGTTAGTATGGAAGAAACTTAGGTTAGAACAACACCTCACACCTTATACCAACATAAGATCAAAATGGATACAGGATTTAAACATAAAAACAGCATTATAAGAAAAGTAGAAGAACAAGGAGTAGTTTACCTGTCAGATCTATTGAAAGGGAAGAAGTTTATGACCAAATAAGTGATGGAGAACATCATTAAAAACAGAGGAGATAATTTTGATTACATTAAATTAAAAACATTTGCATAGACAAAACCACTGTAACCAAGATCAAAAGAAATGTAGTAAATTGGGAAACAATTTTTGCAACTAATATTTCTGACAAAGGACCAATTTCTAAAATATACAGACAACTGAATCAAATTTTCAAAAAACAAGCCATTCCCCAATTGACAAGTGATCAAAGGATATTCAAAGGCTATTTACAGCTGAGTAAATCAAAGTAATTCATAGTCTCCAAATCATTACTTATTAGAGAAATACAAATTAAAGCATTTCTGAGATACCACTCACACCTCCCTGACTGGCCAATAGGACAAGAAAGGACAATGATCAATGTTGGAAGGGATGTGGGAAATCTTAGACACTAATACATTGTTGGTGGAGCATACATTTTTGGTAGAGCTGTGAACTCATTCAACCTTTCTGGAGAACAATTTGGAATTATGCCCAAAGGGCAACAGAAATGTACATACCCTTTGATGCTGCAATACCCCTACTGGGTCTATGCCCTGAAGAGATTATAAAAAAATGATAAAAACATCAATTGTACAAAAATATTTATAGCAGCACTATTTGTGGTGGCAAAAAAATTGGAAATTATGTGAATGTCCTTCAATTTGGGAATGGCTTAACAAACTGTGGTATATGTATGTCATAGAACGCTATTGTTCTATTAGAAACCAGGAGGGATGGGAATTCAGGGAAGCTGGGAAGGATTTGCATGAACTGATGCTGAGTGAGATGAGTAGAAGCAGAAAAACTTTGTACACCCTAACAGCAACATGGGGGTGATGATAAAACTTGGTGGATTTACTCATTCCATCAGTGCAACAACCAGGGACAATTTTGGGCTATCTCCAATGGAGAATACCATCTGTAACCAGAGAAAGAATTCTGGAGTTTGTTCCAAGACCAAAGACTATTACCTTCAAATGGGGGAAAAACCTATTATCTTATTATGTAATTTTGCTATCTCACAATTTATTTTTCTTCCTTAAGGTTATGATTTCTCTCTCATCACATTTAACTGGCATCAATGTATACTATGGAAATTATGTAAAAACTAACAGATTGCCTTCTGTGGGGGGGGGAGCAAGAATAGGAGAAAAATAGTAAAACTAAAAGTAAATAAAGTATTCCAAGAAAGTAAATTCCAAAAGTAAATAAAATATTCCAAGAAAACAGGAGCTGACATTGTGGCTATCTAATTTTTGCTTGCTAAGGTGGATTCCACTTTTTCACACTTCCCTTTCTGTGACTTACCCCTCCTCCTTACAAGGAGGACAATAACTGTAAACTGTTAATAATTCATTTTGATGGTTTAAGTCACTTTATATTTGAAGCCTTCATATAATATACTGATTAAATCACATTATGCATAACTGGGTGAATGTATTATTTAACAAATCTCTTCTCCCTATAACCATGAACTGTGCATCTGTAGCAAATGGCTGAACATTTTAATAAGGAAGAGTGTAATTATTTTACACTCAGTGCTCTTTGCAGACTGATTGGCAACATTTTGGAGTTGGAAAGCTCCTGATGAGTGAGTGTTATTATGAAGGAAGTGTTTCTAAGTTGCAGTTTGTTCTTATAACTTAATGATAATAGCCTGGCATAGAAAATTAGGGACACATGTGTAACTATGTATGTGAATGTGTGTTTATGAAAAATCACTGGACTTGAAATGATGTGAATCACCAGCCTGTCCTTTTTAACAGTAAGTACTTATTTGGTGTTCTTTTATCTTTGACTTCAAGAAATGAACAAACATATACACACAGCACCATTTTTGTAAATGGTAAAACTGTTGCTACTCTTTGGAAATGAAGGATGAATAACAAGGCTATGAGAAAGTATCTCAACAATTTGAAAACCCCTCTGCAACCATTATGGCTTAGCATTTTATGCTGGGAATTTGGGTCAGCTAAGACAGTTCTTCCTAAAGTGTTAAATTACACAACTTTTTAATGCCATATAGGAAAAGGCTTTAATATTTTTCTCTATTATCTCTGTTTCCCATAAATTCTGATGAGTTCTGAGTATATGCATCAGAAACATAGATTGACCTTTGCGAATATTCAGAATAAAAAAGAGCAAAATATTGAACTGAAGCTTAACTTGCTCATGCCTAGATCTTCAGCATAAAAAAGAAAAGAAAATAATTTTTTTTCTTGCTTAATCTTTTCTTTATTTAAAATTGACAAGGATTAGCAATTTATTTAACATGGGAATTCCATCTATCAATGTGCATCATAATCCCTTTGATTTAGATGTTGTTAGATAGCTTCTGCAGTCAAAAATTGTATTCCTCTTCTCTGAGATCTGCTCATTGACTGTTGTTTTCTGACCAACAGCCCAGCTATAACAATTACTTCACTTCAAGTTCAAATATCTCGTTTTTAAGCATCTGATGTCAAATTTGAACTCAGGTCCTGCTTCCAGGATCAGGGCACTATCCACTGCAATACCTAGCTGAACCTACTCAGTTTGCTCTTCAGATGGCTCTACATCCCACCAACTACCATTGACCTCCCTATCCTCTTACCCATCTATTGTATGTATGCTCCTTGTGAATAAGAATTGGATTTGCATTGTGGTAATTAATACAGTTTCTAGCACCTAATAAATGCTTAAATATGCTTTCTCTCTCTCTCTCTGGAAGAGAATGTCATAATGTCATGAGTGGTATTGACTGAACAAAACAGTGGCAAATACTTGTTGGGGAAAACAAACAAATTTTAGTCATCTTGTTGAGAGGTGAAGCAAATGCTGAATCAAAGAGACTTCACTAATTATACTGATGAAACTGATTTCATTTTGTATGCATATGTTGTCATTCTATTTTATCTATAAGCTCTACATCTGGACTCTGGATAAAAAAAAAATTGATTTGACTTCAAGGGTCCTGGATCTGTGAGCTTGAGAAAGTAAGTTGGCTTCTGGATATATTTCCCTCAAATTAAATATGAAGTTGTGATAAATGTGGTCTAAAAGTCACTTTCAGTTATAAAATCTTTGATTTTAAACCAGTACTCATTTTTGCTATGTGAGCATATGGTGGTGATGTTAAAGAAAATCTGTCAGGAAGACCAGCTGGACTTAAGCAAATTCAAACAAAAAAAAATCTATGTTAGCCCCAATTTGAATTTTTAAGATATTTAGAGATTGATTTTTTTCAAGACATTACAAAGAAAAGTTTCCCCAAAAGTTGAAAAGACTATGAATATTACTTTTATATTCAAAAAGGCAAAGAATAGGAAAACCTTCAGCATAGTAGAGTATACATATAGATTACATGCATAGTAGAGAATAGTGGCACATTCATTTTAAAGGAATTATTGAAAAGTAGGGGTAAGACATTACATAGAAAGAGAAAGCAGAAAGCATAATGGTGGAAAGGAAATACACTTCAGTAATATTGTGGATATTTCCAAGCATTGTCAAGATATGTAGATTTAAAGAATTTGTTGCATCATGGATTTGGAGGGGGAAGGAATCCAAACCCTTGAATTTTCAAATTTTTCACCTGAGGCACTGAAAGGTTAATTGACTTATTCACTAACCCTTAAATAGTAAGACCCAGGCTTTGAAATAAAGTCTGCTGACTTCAAAGCTAGAGAGCTCTTTCGATTATGTTATTCTGCCTTCAATTTATCTATAACTAAGAATAAATCATATCTTTACCTAACTTAAAGACTAATCTAGTAAAATTAATTCCTTTACTATATGGATAAGGAGAATGAGTTGTAGACAGGTTAAGTGAAGTAAGGGGAAAAAAACCAAATAGCTAGTAAATTAGCTTTACCTAGAATCTAATTCTTCTAGAATCAGTGACCCAAACACAAAGTTTAGTCAATGAAAACAGAGTACTTGGCCATAGAAAAGAATTCAGTCAGTAAAATGGCTGCCCAGGCTGATTATTTTTTTTCAAAAAAATTCATAAATCAAACAAACATTTAATGATTATATAGGAGTTTATTGGTGAAGTATTGTCCTAGGCACTGAGGAAGAACTAATCCTTGATCTGGAGAAGCTTTCAATCTATACAATCAAGATATATAGATATAGGGAGATTAAAAAATAGATGCAGGATGAATTGGGCTTGAAAGCACCAGCAGTTTGAATACTAAAGAAAAAAAAAACAAATTAAAACATCTCATGTAAGAGGTGAAAACTGAGCCAAGACTTGAAGAAAACTGCAACTTGTAAAAGACAGAGTTGAGGACTGAGTACATTCCAAGCATGAGAAATAACCAGTGCAAGTGGGGACAGGTTGCAAAGGGTTTTTAAAATGAAATAGAAGTTTATATATGATCCTAAATGTAATAAGGAACTACTGGAGTTTGTTGAGTAAGAGAGTGATATGGCCAGACTTACGCTTTAGAAATGTATTAAATTAATTTTTTATAATTGGAAAATATTTAATTAAATGAATAACATGATTTAAAATTAAAAAATAATAAACAAGTTATTAAATTCATTTCTCCTGTTGTGGAAGAAAATGATGTATAGAGATCTCCAGCACACAAACTGTGTCTTTTCCCCTAAAAAAAATTTCCCTACATAGTAATCAGAAATTCATTTAGATTACAAAGTTCCTTGTTTAAAATGCAAATATTCACTAAGAGATTTAAATCTATTAATCTTTGTGTGAATAATATTATTCAGATAATCAGTTTGCTTCCCTTTTAAAAGTTTTTTGAGACATTCACAATGAGAGTGTCAGAATTTTGATTAATGATGGAATAATGGATTAATCTGGAACATAAGGCTTTTAAGGAAATAATAGACCTGCCTGTACCTGGCTCATATATTGAGTAACTTTGGACAATTAAAGGACAGTATAACACTAACTATAAAGCAGCTTGGTATAAAGGGGTGCCAGAATAATACAAGGAATGGACAAACTTTGCTTGCTTTGCAGTTTTGCTGAAGGTCTTGAACACAAAGTGTGTGTATATATATATATATATATATATATATATATATATATATATATATATATATTGAATTAATGAGAGGGACAATGGCTAAAGAATAGGATAGGAATGTTGTAAAGCAGACTGCTGATTCTGTGAGTTCAATTGTATTAAAAATCTAGCACGTTATTTTTTTTTTTTTACTAATAGAACATCTATCAGCACAATTCCTCTTACAAAGCTGATATTATAGTAATTTGCTTTTATAGGCAAAACCTGATAATAGATTAGGACCAAAAACTCTTTTATAGATTTGTACCAAAATATTTTGAAAGAAATTTTCACATCCATATTCTACCAAGCTGTTCAAAGATATTGGAAAAAATTCAAGCAAGAATTAAAGTGGCCAGTTGTAAGCAACTTGTTAATTATAATAAACTCTCCATCAAGACTTCTATATTTGGGTATATTGGATGCCCATATGTGATCAGACCCAAGAAAAGAACTTAATACAAACTTGCTTTCCAAATTCTACTTCCTTCTTTTACTAATGCCTGAATTCCAACATTAACATTTCATCTCTTTAAATAAAAATTCTTAAATTTTGAAGTTTTTAGTTTTTGTTACAATGAAAGCTTTGTATTTCATTCATAATCTGATTATAACACACATCTTTGACCAGAAGTTACTAATTTATTTAAATTATCCTTTTTTCCTTTTGCTTAGTGTTTGCTATGTCTGGAATTACATCTTTCTCTGATTACCAACAGAATTGAAAAATTCTGCTCATCTTTCATGTCACAGACCAAAGACCTCCCTTCCTATGTCTTTCTTGGTTCTCTCTTCTACTCAAATCCAAGCTGGTAATACCCTGTTGGTTTTTTTTTAATATAGATTCTTTATTTTCACTTTTTCTGTTCATCACACCATTATTTGTATTATTTTTATATGTTATTTGGAAAACCAGCTTCTTCAGTTTCAGACTGTGTTAATCCTTGATCCATATTTATAGGATATAAGGATTGTTAGGGCCATATAATTTCCTGGGATCACAGCAAGGTCAGATGGTAGGCCCAAGTCCTGGGAAAGAACTTTCTTTTTACTTTTCTTAAGGCAATGGGGCTAAATGATTTGCTGAAGGTCACACAACTATATAATTATTAAGAGTGTGAGGTCACATTTGAACTCAGGTCCTCCTGACTCCAGGGCCAGTGCTTATCCACTGTGCTACCTAGCTGTCCCAAAAGAGGAACTTTGAAGAGTATAAAGCTACACTGTACAACTATTACTATGATTGCAAACACATGATCTCTTTGTAGTGATTCTGTTCCTCTCACTTCTAGGAATTCTAATTTCAACTTTCCTCTGAGAGTGGTAAATAACTGAAGATCCCCCAAATTTGGGTGCAGAAGCCATATTCTTTAAACATCCAAAGCAGAAAATTTCCTGTAAGAAGTTGGTGATGGCCATCAACTGTGTGGTAAGCTAAGAATGGAAATCCCCAAGGGATCTGCAGTGCCTCATCTACAAAATATATACTTAAATAGATTTGATGAATAGGAATCTCTTTAGGAAGTAAAATAGTATATATGACTATATATAATTTATAGTAGAGTGAAAGGAGGAAATTTTTGATAGGGTATTGGATAAGCTAGTATAATAAGTCTAGTCATCTCAAGAGTTGGAGAACAGAATTAGAGAATAAAAAATAAAGGAGGGTCAAGTGTAAAATTGAGAGGGCTGGGGAAAAACAGAGGGAGGGGAGGAGATGGAGATAACCTTTTGTACTGTTACTTTGACCTAGAGTCAGTTCTGTCTTCAATTAATAAAAATCCCTATGAGAAAGTACTTTTCCAGAATACCTGTGTCTATGCTCATAAACATAAAAGCTTTATCTTTAAAAAATATGTAACACCTGTTAGATTTAGTCCAACAAAATGTTTTGTTAATGCTGCTGTTGTTGATACTATTGCTGCTGGTTGTGGTGATCAATATTGAATCAAATGAGAAGTTTTGGTGGAATTTTCATTTTTTCAAGAATTGGTTCTATATAATGTAATGGTGTCTTAGAAGTAATTCCTAAAATTCATCAAAATTAGTACATTCTGAGTAATAAGAATTCTCTTGTGTTATCAATCTTGGTGTACAAAGTGAGTTAAAAAGATATCAGGGAACCACTCATGGCAACACAAACATTTTTGTATTAATTATGTATTAAAATTTTTGTACATCTGTGATGTGTTCTAATTATTAAATAATAAGGTAGCATCAATGTAATTCCTTGGAAACAAGCAGCTGAGAAATTATAACTTCAGGCAGTGAATAAGATTTTATTTTAGTTATTGCTTTTTATTGGGGGAAATAGAAAGTAGGTAGAAATATTTTTTAATGGCAATAATGTTCACCATATTGGAACATAAATGGAGTAAATGGATTTTTCAGTTATCAGATGTCTTAACTTTCAACTCTGCTCTGGCATTTAACCAGTCTCAGAAGGAATATATTGCTTTGCATATTGAGTTATCACGAATGCAGGCCCTTAAATATTCTTAACACATGTTACAAGAAAACATGATAATAGGCCCATTTTGCATTGGAATGCCTACTAACAATACACCTGTGTGTAGACTGGATTGGTAATACAGAATACTGAATAGTTTTAGAAAAGAGACAAACTTGGACCAAGTTCTGCCTGTGTGTGGGGGGTGGGGAACTCAATTTTCTTTTTCTTAAAATTCAACAAATCCAATTTACATGGTGGAAAGAAAATGTTGATTACTAATCTAATTTCCCCAGGGATAAGGATTGTCTCTCCTACCACCCCCTACGATCTCTCTGGGAAAGCAAACCTTTTTTCCTTAATGCACCCAAATCATGGGTCGTATTTCTCTTCAAGGTCTCTAGCTGGCATTTCTAGAAAGGGTAACATTTTGCTCTGGATAGAAGTATTTCACGTGAGGTTAAATAGCAACAGAGATATTCAGTAGGGTTATCTAACCCTTTGAAATCAGAGAAAACATTTTTGTGTGGTGCAGATGAGGATGATGAAGATGAAGAAGAGGAATAACAACAATAAGAACAAGAACAAGATGAGAAGGTGGAAGACAAGGTTTTGAAGAGGACTGTGGAGGAAGAACAACAATTACAATCTTTGTGATACTTTATAATGATGATAACCTTTGAAAAATGTAAAAAAAGGACCTAAATTTATCATCAGAAGACCTGTATTTGAATTATGCCTCAATCATTTGATAGTTACCTAATAGATATATGTAATGTCTGGCAAATTATTTCAAATTCCTAATTTGATTTATCACCTTTGTATTATTTTAAATTTTTTGTTTCAAAGGGGATATTTTGAAAGGACAAATCCTATTGTATCACTTTGACTCAAAATACTCCATTAACTGCCTAATTTTTTTGTTCTATCCAGATTAGATACTTCTTATTTTGGGAGGAGGGATAACTCAAAGTCCTTTGAAATTTGTGTTCATCTTATCAACTGGGCTCAATGTACATTAATCCTCTTCACATACTGCTTTTCAGCACAGTATCTGATATAGATTAGGTAACTAATAAATATCTAATTGACTCATTGCTATTGCTAACAAGAAGTATTCTAGACTTTGAGTGACCATACATAATCTTTTATCTATACTGTTCTTCATAAAATATAAAATGTTTAATGAATATCAGAAATGGTGATGATGCAAATATATAATAAACTTTACTATTTAATAATTATTTATACATAAATTATATGTGATATAATAATATATAATAAAATATAAATAATATAATATATGCAAAATTAATTTAGTAAAAATAATATCTGATCTGGAATCAAAGTGCCTGAGTTCAAATTCCGCTCCTGTTTCCTCATGATTTCTGTGATGTTATGTAATAAACTCTCTGCTGTAAAATGAGGAATTTGAGCCAAACTACTATGCTGCTCAAAATCTATGAATTGTAAGCTCTCTAGGGTAGACAGATATTACATTTTCTGCTCCCTTTTACAGTTGAGTGAAGTGAGGCTCAAACAATAATCAAGTTTCCGGGGGCATCTGAAGTTAGTAAATAATTGAGTTTCAACCTAAAAATCACATAGTTTGAATTTTAATCCAGTATTCTTCCTATCTTATACAAAATTGCAATGAGAATGAAGCACTTTATGACATTAGTAAATTTGTTACTTCTAAAAGTGTGGGATAATACTCTTTTACAGAACATCCAAATGCAGAATGAATGTCTATCATTGAGTCCCAATTCCAATAAAATTGAGTTTTATAGTGGAGACTCCCATAATAAAACCCAACCACTGAGATTTACATCAATAAAAGAATAAATTTAGTGTTTTTAATTGGGTGTTAAAAACCACAATGAGGAAATCAGTGTGGGTTCAGTTTTCTTTTCTTTCTTAGCATGTTAAAGGGATCTTTTCTTTATTTTCAAGTTTCTACAGACTATGAGGCACTTTTGCCATTAAGCATTAGAGAAAAGGTGCAACTAAATATAAAAGAAATGAAGGGGTTAGGAGGAATGTAGTAGGAAAATAGCAAACAGAAAATAATTTTAAAGAGAACAAACTGTTCCATAAACAGCCATTAAATAAATCAGGTAACTTAGTTTACTGCTGAACAAAATCCTTTAAAACATTTTAATTACATATGAGGAGGTATAGATTAGTAATACTAAATAATTTCAAGGTAACTAAATTTCAAGCTGAGAATGTTGTTATCAGTATTCAAGGTAGGAGATATGTGGTGGCATATGACCAAAATGGACTTGGTGACCACTGACCACAATAAACTGCTTTCTAAAAAAAAAGAATGCCCAGTAGCCAGCCCTTTAAGTCTGTAAACCCATAAAAGTCCAGACATAACTTCTATTGGGCTTTTGTTTTGGCTTTTTATTAGTTTTTTTCTTTTCTTTGCAGACAGCTTTAATGAGAACTGTGGTTCCTGTCCCCTTCACATCCAAGACTTATGTCATCCTCCCCAGCAACATTTACTTTGTTGGCTTTATTTAAAAGCCAAGAATTTGAGGTCTAAATTGCTTTCCCCGTGCCTTCTCTCATAAAGGTTCTTATCTGTGCTCTGAAAGCATGAAACTCAACTTGATCCAGCCCAGACTTCTTTATTGCCACTATGTTTTCCAGGTGGTGTCTGTGTTTTGTTAGATGGTGATTGTAGGTGTTTTTAAAAAGACACTTGTAAAAGTTCAGAAATAGAAACAAAAGCTTTCCATGCATTTTAATCACTTGTGGCATATTTGAAACTTTAACAGAACACAGAAAAGTAATCTCTGAATTAGGTTTTGTGGTCTCACAGGTACTGCTCAAGCTAAAAATTATTAGGAAATAAATTTAACATCAACAATAAATTGTCAGAAATGAAGAGAACAATAATATATGCTTTCTTCTATTCTGATGGATGATGGTTGGGGAACTAATTCTCTAAAGCGCTTTTTCTTAGAAGAAAAAAAAGTATTTCATTAATATCCTTTATTTTGGAAGGTTCTGGGTACTTTGACAGAAGCAAACACACTGTAATTGTCAAAATGAGAAAATTGGCATATGTGTGTAAAATGATTTATCTTGGGTCAAAGGGATAGATTCAGTATTTGTTTTTTAAGTTGATGATGTCCACTTTTCTTGACCAAACCTCAGGCAGTACTCTTAATGCTGTGCATGGAAAAGGTGTGGCCAGATGCATACCACATGTGTTTCCATAAAACATGTCCCTTTCAACTGTTTACCCTGTTTATTCTCTGAGGAATTCTCTTTGGGGGAAATGGTCAGTCTGCTGTGAGAAATAATATACATAATAGGAAACATTAAATCTTATGAAGTAAGCAGACCCCATGATTGCTCATTTCTATACTTTAACTAGGCATATTTTTATATCTACATTTTGAAATGAGAAATTTTGACACTATTTCCAACATTGAAATAAAAAGAAATGGAAATGCCAGATTAGATAAGGCAAGTTTTGTTCTATTTTCTTCCTTCACATCCATTCTAATCTATATTTTGGAAAGGAGGAGACTGTCTGAAAAACTATCACCAATTATTCCCTGTCAACCTTTAAATAGTACAATAGAACTGCTCTTTTTTTTACCCACTGCAGGTCTAGTAGCTATCATTTGTAAAAAAGGAACTATGTTTGGATTTTCCAAGTATGTTTGAATTTCACTTTCTTGAATTTCAGTACAGGAAGCAAGCTCAGTTAACACATTCCTTTGCTAACACCTGTGATGGAAACATAACACTCATCTAAACTGAGTAACATTTGCTTTTAGAATTGACATTTCAACAGCAGGCTAATTCATGAATATGTTAATTAGTTTTCTTTGCATCAGACATTAGTTGGTATTGAGACTTTAGTTGCAATGTCTATATGGTTAAAATAAACTATAAATGCTGATTGATATAAGTCAATGCAGTCAATTTCCTTTATCCAGATCCTTGAACCAAAAATTTTACAAAATGTTGTGTGTGTAAGATTGTTGGAGACAAACATGGAGGTAATAATAAATCATTTCCAGGCCTGTCAAAAAATCACACTTTTGCCAATTATTCCATTGCCTGCCCTATAAGTATTTGCTTTAATTTCTATTTGCCAAATAATTTTTACTCTGACTCCCCACAATAGAATTTATAAACAATCACCAACATTAATGAGATATTTAAGATTTGTTGAGCATTTGCCTTGCAACAAGCCTGTTGAGTGAATAGTGCACTAACCACATTTTGCAAATTGTTCATAGTATTTGTCATAGTATTCTCTGTTCCAAATTGAAGTTTATGGGAAAAAATCCAGCTCTTCATCTTGTGATTTTGCCCACCCAGAATTTCACCTAGAAAAATCATAATTTTGCAAGTTCTTTGAAATACAACAAAAATAAAACAAAGACAAACCAAGGATTTTATCTAAGGTAGCTCCACCAACACCAGGAAAAAAAACCCCAACTTATCAGAGGACTATTATACTTTTGATGGTGATATTAGAGCAGCGTTAGAAAAAAAATCATACCAGATGGTGGAATTCCAATGCTATATTCCTGCCTTTTCATAAGTTTCTCATCCTAAGGACCTATGATGGCATATTTAATGGTGAACCTTTGATTAGGCACCACAAAAATGGAATTTACTCAGTTAAATTTCCCTGCCCTAACAACAAGAAAAGTATAGGTTCTTTAGAAGATTCAATCTTTATCAAAAAACTTCTTTCTGGGTAAATTAAGAAAGTTAAAGTATTAGTCTTCTAAATGAATAACTCTTATTGCCTGAGTATATAACTGAAGGTAAATGTCTTTTATGATTACATTCTTCTAAGCAGATTGTATTCCTGTGCTTGCTATAGCTGTTTTGGATAAAATAAATACTACAGGGGCAGTTAGGTGGTGCAATGGATAGAGCACCGGCCCTGGAGGATATGATTTCAAATCTGACCTCAGGCACTTAATAATTACCTAGCTGTGTGGCCTTGGGCAAACCACTTTACCCCATTGCCTTGCAAAAAAAAAAAACTAAACACACATACAAGCAAATAAATGAATAAATAAATAAACTACTCTTGTACATCAGATTGTGCCACAAAGGCAAGAACAATCTAAGATGAATGACATTCTGCTCTGTATGGGAAGAAATTTAGCATCATGATAGTCATTAAATTTAATTCAACAAATACTTTTTACCTAATATTAGTCAGATACAGTGCTTGTGTCCAAGAATGCAAAAGAGTCACATAAACTTAAACCTAATGGGGAGAACATACACATAAGGTAAATAAAAAGAGTGAGAGGTCTAGCTAGGTGTTAATAATGTTTGTCCTTTATTGTTGAAGAAGACCACAATATAAGGGAGGTGATGTTATGACAAGCACATGAATTGGATTTGAGCAAGGGAGATCCTGTGCTAAGTCACTAGCCTCACTTTCTCCAGAGTCATCTGTATTCATTGGCCATATATGAATCAGGATGAATGGAGACAGCCCTGAATGTGGGGCAATCAGAATTAAGTGACTTGACCAAGGTCACACAACTAGTAGGTGAGAAGTGTCTGAGGCTGGATTTGAACTCCTGTCCTCCTGAAACCAAGGCCAGTGCTCTATCCACTGTGCCACCTAGCAGGCCTAGCAAAATGCAAGCAGAAATATGAGAAGATAACTTTTATTTAAAGCCTTCAAGTAAGATATTTCTGAAAAAAATAATTGAGTTGGAGCTTGAAAAGAGGTAGGAATTTCAAAAGATGGAGATTATAGTGAGAGAAAGCCATTCCAAGACATGGGAGAGAAGCCACAGAGTATCAAAAAGAGGAGAGGGAAAGAATGTCA
Organism: Macrotis lagotis; assembly: GCF_037893015.1. Classification (NCBI taxonomy): domain Eukaryota; kingdom Metazoa; phylum Chordata; class Mammalia; order Peramelemorphia; family Peramelidae; genus Macrotis; species Macrotis lagotis. The sequence goes on from NC_133658.1 coordinate 760,190,037, forward strand.
GAGTAAACCATTAAAACATGTTATAGTAATGGCATATTAAGATTCTATATCAAGATATCAGGAACCTAAAAATCAAGTCTAAATTGAATAAGATTTTTAATCTTCCTAACCCAAATATCTGTCTTTTATGCTTATGTTAAATGGAGAATGAAAAATAGTTACCCAGCTATCTCCCTTTAAAAGTACATTTCCCAATTGAAGGATATTTATTTGATTTCCAATTCTTTGCCACCACAAACAGGGCTGCTATGAATATTTTTATATAAGTGATGTTTTTACCCTTTTTCATCATCTCTTCAGGGTATTGACCCAGTAGTAGTATTGCTGGATCAAAGGGTATGCTCATTTTTGTTGTCTTTTGTGCATAGTTCAAAATTTCTCTCCAGAAAGGTTAAATGAGTTCACATCCCCACCAGCAGTGTAATAATGTCCCACATTTCCCACAACCCTTCCAAAATGATCATTATCCCTACTGGCCATATTGGCCAGTCTGAGAGGTGTGAGGTGGTGCCTCAGAGAAACTTTGATTTGCATTTCTCTAATAATTAATTATTTAGTGCAATTTTTCATATGGCCATGGATTGCTTTGATTTCCTCATGTGTAAATTGCCTTTGCATATTCTTTGACCATTTGTCAATTGGGGAATGGTTTTTTTAAAAAAAAATATAAGGGGCAGCTAGGCGGCATAGTGGATAAAGCACCGGCCTTGGAGTCAGGAGTACCTGGGTTCAAATCCGGTCTCAGACACTTAATAATTACCTAACTGTGGGGCCTTGGGCAAGCCACTTAACCTCATTTGGCTTGCAATAAAAAAAACTTAAAAAAATATGACTCAGTTCTCTGTATATTTTAGAAACAAGTCCTTTGTAAGAATCTTTAGTTGTAAAGATTGTTTCCCAATTTACTATATTTCTTTTGATCTTGGTTACAGTGGTTTCATCTGTGCAAAAGCTTTTAAATTTGGTTTAATCAAAATCATTTAGTTTGTTTTTGGTGATGTTCTCCATCACCTCCTTAGTTATAAACTGCTCCCCTTTCCATAGATCTGATAGGTAAACTAGTCCTTGATCTTGTAGTTTGTTTATAATATTGTTTTTTATGTCTAAATCCTGTATCCATTTGAATCTTATCTTGGCAACAGGTGTGAGGCTTTGGTCTAATCTGTTTCTTCAATACTAACTTCCAATTTTCCTAACAGTTTTTTATCAAAGAGGGAGTTTTTATCCCAATAGCTGGACTCTTTGGCTTTATTAAACAGCAGATTACTATAATCATCTCCTGCTTTTTGCACCTATTCTATTCCACTGTTCCACCATTCTATTTCTTAGCCAATACCAACCAGTTTTGATGACTAATGTTTTATAATATAATTTTAGATCAGATAGGGCTAAGCCCCCTTCTTTTGCACTTTTTTCATTGAATTCCTGGAAATTCTTGACTTTTTATTTCTCTGTATGAATTTATTTACAATGTTTTCTAGCTCATTAAGGTAATTTTTTGGAATTTTGATCGGTAGGGCACTAAACAGATAGTTTAGTTATGGTAGAATTGTCATTTTTATTATATTAGCTCTACCTATCCATGAAGAGTTGATATTTGCCTAGTTATTTAAATCTGATTTAATTTGTGTAAGAAGTGTTTTATAATTGTTTTCAAAAAGTTTCTGAGTCTGTCTTGGCAAATAGACTCCCAGGTATTTTATATTATCTGAGGTTACTTTGAATGGGATTTCTCTTTCTAGCTCTTCCTGCTGTATCTTGTTAGACATATATAGAAAAGTTGAGAATTCATGAGGGTTTATTTTATAACCTACAACTTTGCTAATATTGCTAATTGTTTCCAGTAGTTTTTTGGATGATTTCTTGGGATTCTCTAGGTAGACCATCATGTCATCTGCAAAGAGTGAGAGTTTTGTCTCTTCCTTCCCAATTCTAATTCCCTCAATTTCATTTTCTTCTCTAATTACTGAAGTTAAGCAAACTGTGGTATAATTATATCATGGAACATTATTGTTCTATGAGAAACCAGGAGGCAGGGGAATTCAGGGAAGCCTGGAGGGATTTGCATGAACTGATGCTGAGTGAGATGAGCAGAAGCCGTAAAACACTGTACAGCCTAACAGCAACATGGGGGTGATATTCAACCTTGATGGATTTGCTCGTTCCATCAGTGCAACAACCCAGGACAATTTTGGGCTGTCTGCATTGGAGAATACCATCTGTATCCAGATAAAGAGCCATGGAGTTTAAACAAATTTCCAGGACTATTCCCTTTAATTTAGGAAAAAAAAACCTGATATCTTGTTTTCTGTACTTGTTATCTCTTATACTTTTTGTTTCTACCTTAAGGATGTGATTTCTCTCTCATCACACTCAATTTGGATCAATGTACAGCATGGAAACAAAATAAAGAATGGCAGATTGCTTTCTGTGGGGGGTGAGGTGGGAGGAGGGAAGTAAGATTGGGAGAAAAATTGTAAAAGTCAAATAAAATCTTTAAAAGAAATAAAAGTTCATTTATATGTTTATTTCAGACACATAAAAGACCCTATTTTAGTGTTATATTTTTGCTTATCAAACTACATTAACATGGAGCAAATGTAAATTATATAATTTCAAAACTGTCTAAAAATTCAAATCCATATTTTTCATGGAATGATACATATTCCTTGGCAAAAAAAGTTTTCAAATCTACTGGAAGTATCTGATTCTTTGAATTAATTTTCTCTATTTTTCCATTTTTAACTTACTTTTTTATATGAATCTATTTTTTGAACACAATCTCTCATTATGTAAAAATTAAAAATTATATTCTTAGAACGACTAGGTATAGTTAAGCAAATTAAATTCATTCACTGACCATGTCCAAAAGATGTCTAATTCTGTAATTCCAGAACTAACCTATCATTTCTTTCAGGATGTGGGTAGTATACACTATATATATATATAATTTATATTTAGTAATCATGGGTGGGTGCTCAGTTAATCTGAGTTTTTATGACTTTTAAAATATTTCACATTAGTAATGTTGTGGCTATTGTATAAATTGCTGAGGTTTTGCTCATTTCATTTTTTCAATAATATCACGTCTTCAAAAATGTTCAATACCATGTAGATGCTATAGCAAAAATAATTTTTCTTTTTCTGCTCATTTCATTTGGCATCAATGTATGTTTTTATATATCTTTTTGAAATTGACTTATTTTAAAATATCAGTTAAGGTATTTGATTATATTTTTCCTAAACTAATATGATTTTCTTAAATTCTGCAATATTCCTTCCTTTTCTTACCTTCATTCCTTCTATCCTTCACTTTTCTTTTTCTCCCCTTTCCTTCTTTCCTTCTCTCTCTCTCTCTCTCTCTCTCTCTCTCTCTCTCTCTCTCTGTCTCTGTCTCTCTCTCTCTCTGTCTCTCTCTCTCTCTATTTCTTTCTTTTTTTTTACTTTATCAAAAGGCAAGTTCTTTTCAATTTGATGGATAAGATTGCTTAGTTGATATTGTGTGGTTTCAGGTGATTTGCTTTTATTTATGCCTGTCAATAGCTACGTTTATTCTAAACTGGCAGATTCAATAATATTTAACAACATTTAAAGAGTTGCTAGTATGCTTCAGACAATATCCAAATCACTGAGTATACAAGGAAAATATTTGTTACTTAACAGAACTTATATTCTACTGAAGGGCAGAAATATATAACATGAAGATGATAAAAGAGTTGCAAAATTAGTACCAAATAATTTTTTAAAAGAAATTTAATGAGGAGTGAAGGCAGGAATTCCCAGGGCCCCCCGGGCCCCCATAAAAAACTCCAAAAGTCATATAATTATGACTCTAATAAAATTCTAGAGGGGTAAAACCCACAGAAAGATTAAGTGAAGCAACTTTCCAGCCCAAGATGATTTGGTCAATCCAAGGAAATGGTTTGTTCCATCAGAACCAGGCCTGGAAGGAACCACACAGCCACAGCCATATTTGCACAGAACCATAGCAAACAAACTCCAGTCTTCCAGGAAATCTTGCAGAGCACCTGAGGGCTCTGGGTTCATGGCAGCTGAAGCAATTTCCAGATCTCTTAGCCCAGGAATTAGAGGGGTGGGCTAGCATCTCTCAAGGCAGCAGCAAGAATCTCTGGAACCATCCAGCAGCTGTTTCCAGAGTGTTCAGTCCAATGATGGTAAGGGGCTGGGGAGAGATCTCCCTGATATGCCTAGGACAGGACTCTGCTACTTTGCCCATATTCAGATCCAGGTTGCAGTCTGGGCCCCCATACTACCACAGAGGAACAGGGACTCTCCTCACAATTCAAGGGCATAGGGGAGTGCTTGTGGTCATACACAGACCAGAACACAGCCAAGGAGAGCAGTCAGAGTCTTTCCCAAGACATTGGAGGAATTAGGTCCTTGGATATTGTTCCAAAACCCCTCAAAACTTTGGACATACAGTAAATCAGAAATGAGCAAGTAACAGAAAAAAAATTCTGACCATAGACAATTACTTTGGTCTCATGGAGGATCAAAATATATACTCAGAAGATGAAAAAGTCAAAGCTTCTGTATCCAAAACTTCCAAGAAATATAGACATTGGTTTCAGTCTATGGAAGAGCTTAAACAAGACTTTGAAATGCAAGTAAGGGAGTTAACAGGAAAAACTGGAAAGAGAAATAAGAGTGATGTAGGAAAAATCATGAAAACCAAGTCAGCAGCTTGGTGAAGGAAATGTAAAAAAAAAAGCCAAATGCAAAAGTGAAGAAAAAAACATGTTGAAAATCTGTTTAGTTAAAATGGAAAAAGCAGTCCAAAACACCAATAAGGAGAAGGAGATCTTAAAAAATAATGTTGGCCAGTTGGAAAGGGAGATAAGAAATATAATAAGATAAGAATATGTAGAATGGAGCTAAAGGAAGTTAATAACTTTGTGAGAAATCAAGAAACAATAAAAGAAAACAAAAAAGAATGCAAAACAAGATGAAAATGTGAAATATTTCATTGGAAAAAGAACTGACCTGGAAAACAGATCCAAGAGAGATCATTTAAAAGTTATTGGACTACCTGAAAGTGATGGCCAGGAAAACATCCTAGACTTCATTTTTCAAAAAATAATTCAGCAAATGTCCCCGAGTTCATAGAAACAGATGGTAAAACAGAAATTGAGAGAATCAATCAATAATTTCCTGAAAGAGATCTCCCTACCCCCTCCCTGCAAAAACAAAAAAGCAAACAAACAAAACTCCCAGGAATATTATAGACCAATTCCAGAACTGCCAAGTCAAAGAGAAAATACTACAAGCAACCAGAAAGAAATAATTCAATTACAGTGGTGCTATAGTCAGGATTACACCAGATTTGGCAGCATATACTATAATGGTTCATAGACTATGGAATATGATATTATGGAAGGCAAAAAGAGCTTGGATTACAATTTGGAAACAATTAACCAGCAAAACTGAACATCCTCTTTTAGGCGAAAAGTAGTACTTTCAACAGATAAGGGAATTTTCAAACTTTCCTGTTGAAATGACCAGAGCTGAACAGAAAGTTTGATCTTCAAGTACAGGATTCAGATGAAGCATAGTGAGGTGGGTGGGAAAGGGAAAATATAAGGCATGAACTTATAAATGCTGAACTTCATGTATTCCTGCATGGGAAGAAGATACTGATAATTCATATGAACATTTTCATTTATAAGAGTAGTTAGAAAAAGAAGATATAGACTTCTGGCCAACATGGTGGAGAGAAGCTAGGCACTGTCCTAAGGTTTCCCTCAGAACTAATATGAATCAAACCTCCTAAAAGAATTGTGATCCACAAAACTCTAAAAAGAAGCTAGTAGAACATTTACCAATAAAGTCTGTCTCAGGGGAGTGTGGGAAAGACAGGGCCAGAGAGCAGAGAGCTGAGAGCCAGCAGAGAGATGGTAGAGCAAGACCCAGGAACTAACCTCAAAACAGTCACAGAGGTTTTGACTGTGTGAGTGGAGGACAGGAGAGCTCCAGTGAGATGGCAGGAGAGTTCCAACTAGAGAGCATGGCTGGACATCTATCTGTTCAGCTTAGCTGGTTTGGAATACCAGAGCCATGAACCCCATATTTTCAAAGGGGTCCCCATGTTTCCAGTTGAGTCCCACCCCCACCCCCTTCCCTATGGGAGAAAGTGACTCTTCCCAGAACATACATAGTAACAACTGGTCCTACCCACCCCCCTCTCAGGCCCAGGTGTGGGCAGCAGAACTCCCTCAATACTAGAGAGGATTAAGGAGATTAAGTATATAGCCTGAGGGTCCAGCCCACATTTTTCAAGAATAACCAGGATTCTACTGTGCCCCTCCCCCAGGCCTAGGGAGTGGGCCACTAATCAAGGTCACAGACACTCCAGAGAAAGCAACCAGCACCCCCTAGCATCTGGACCATTTGGAATTACTAAACCCATTGAGCCAAGACTCTAGGGATTTTCATACAAAAGGTCTGTGAACCAGCCTCTCCACCAACACAAGAGTCTTGATAAATGAAGAAAAGCCAAAGGAAAAGGAAGGGGTGAGGTGCCATTGAAAGCTACCTAGAAAACCAAGATCTTTACTCAGAGAGATCTAGGAGTTCTGAAGAGAATATGAATTGGTCTTCAGCCCAGAAAGATTTCTTGGAAGAGATTAGGGAGAGATTTAAAAATCAATTGGAAAAAATTAAGAAAAAAATTCCAAGAGAAAATTAACACATTGCAACAAGAAAACAAATACTTGGAAAATACTATTGAATGAGGGCAAAAAAAAAATAATTCTCTTAATACCACACAATTGGGAAAATGGAAAACTCAGGGAAAAAAAAAGAAAATCCTGCAAGCAGCCAGAAAGAAATCATTTAGATACCAAGGAGTCACTGTAAGGGTTCCAAAGGTGCTGGATGTATCAATTTTAAGGAAATGAAGGGCCTGGATTATGATATTCCAAAGAACAAGGGAGTTTGTAATGGAGCCAAAAATTCACCATCTGTCAAAACTGAGTCTTCTCTTCCGGGGGAAAAGATGGACATTTAATGAAATAGGAGAATTCTAATTTTTCCTGATGAAGAAATTAGAGTTAAATAGAATATTTGTATTTCAAACAGGAGACTCAAGAGATACATGAGAAGGTCAAAAAGGGGGAAAAACTGCTATCCCATAAAGTGACACTGGTTATATCCCCACCTGGGAGAAAGATTCTCATAACTCTTGACAATTGTAACTCTATTCAAGTGAATATACTTAGCCAGAAGTAATGGACACTCATGACTTCTCTGTGACTCTGATAGAATGATTTGAAAACAATATATCCTTAAAAGGGGAGACAGGTAAGAGATGGGAGCATGGAGGAGAATGAATGGGGTAAATCACATTACATGAAGAGGTACAAAGGAACTACTGTAATACAGGGGAAGAAGGAAGCATGTGAGAACACCTAAATCTTACTCTCATCAGATTTGGCTCAAAAAAGGATTAACATACACACACTCACTTAAATTAAGAAACTTATCTTACCTTTCAAGTATTAAAAGGGGAAATGGGTAGGGGGAAAGAATAGATGAACTAATATACTAAAGGAAAGAAAGAAGGGGAAAAATGAAAGTGGAAAGAAAGGGATGGTGGTTGGATATAAGTGGGCAAACACTGCAGGAGGTGGTATTCATAAGTAAAATACTGGGTAATATGAATAAAGTGAAAAAAGGGGAAAAATAGAAACAGAAGGAAGATAGCATGGTGGACCATAGGGAGGTATTATTTATAACTTTTGATGTCAATGGAATGAACTATGCCATAAAATGTATGAGATAGCAGAGTGGATTAAAAACCAGAATCCTACAATATGCTGTTTACAGCAAACTCGTTTGAAGTAGAGTGATACATAAAGAGCAAAAGTGAAATGTTGTAGCAGAAATAATTATACTTCAGCTGAAGTGAAAAATACAGGGGGTAATCCTCCTTATTTCAGACAAAGCAGCTTCAAAAATTGATCTCATTAAAAGGGATAAGGAAAGAAACTATAACCTCCTAAAAGGTAATATAGACAATGAAGCAATTTCAATACTAAATATGCATTCACGAAATGGTATTGCATCCAGTTCTTAGAGGAGAAGTTGAATGAGTTATAGAAGACATATACAGCAAAACTCTACTGGGAGAAACATCAATCTCCCTCTCTCATATTTAGATAAGGAGGTAAATAGAATTTTAGAAAACCTAGACATGATAGACCTTTGGAGAAAATTGAATGGGAATAGAAAGGAATATTCAGTACATGGCACATACACAAAATTGACCATGTACTAGGGCATAAAAAACCCATAATCAAATGCAAAGGCAGAAATGGTGAATACCTCATACTCAGATCATAATGAAATTAAAAAAATCACATGCAATAATGAGTCATGGAGAGATAGATCTCAAACTATTTGGAAACTAAATAACTCATTTTAAAGAATGATATATTATATATTATACAGCATATTATAGAAACAATTAATTATTTCATCCTAGATAATGACAATAATGAAACAACATACCAAAACCTATGGGATACACTCAAGATGGCAGTCAGGAGACATGTTATATTTTTAAATGCTTACATTAATAAACTAGAGAAAGAGTAAATCAATGAACTAAATATGCAGCTAAAAATTAGAGAAAGAACAAATTAAACCCCCAATTAAATACAAAATTAGAAATTCTAAAAATTAGAGAAATTAATAAAATTGAAAGCAAGAAAACTATTAAAATAATAATTAAATGGAGTTGGTTCTATGGAAACAAAGCAAAATTGCTAAACCTATGGTTAATTTGATTTAAAAAAATAAAGAAGGAAACCAAATTATTAGTATCATAAATGAAAAAGTTGAACTCACCACCCATGAGGTATAAATGAGGAGGAAATTAAAGTAATAATTTGGAACTATTTTGTCCAACTGTATACCAATATATTGATAATCTAAGTGAAATGGTTGAATATTTACAAAAAATAAAATGGTCCATGTTAAATGAAGAGGAAATTAAATACCTAAATAATCCTATCTCAGAAAAAAAGGAAGTCATGAAGCATCATTAAACTTCCTGAGAAAAATTCTCCAGGGTCAGATGAATTCACAAGTGAATTCTATCAAACATTTAAGGAACAATTGGTTCCAATTCTATAGAAACTCTTTGGAAAAATAGGTGAAGATAGAACTCTGCCTACCTCCTTCTATGACACCAATATGGTTCTGATACCTAAAGCAGGATGAGTTCAAACATAGAAAGAATTTTCCCTAATGAATATGAATGCAAAAATCTTAAATAAAATCTTAGCAAAGTGATTAAAGCAAGTTATCACTAGGATAATATACTATGACCAAACAGGATTCATCCCACGAATGCAGGGTTGATTCAATATTAGGAAAACTGTTAGTATTATTGACTACATCAATAACAAACCTAACAGAAATCATATGATTATCTCAATTGATGCTGAAAAAAAGCTTTTCACAAAATACAGCACCCATTCCTACTAAAAACACCAGAGAGTCTAGGAATAAATGGATTGTTCCTTAGAATGGAATGATAAGCAGTATCTATCTGAAACCATCAACAATCATTACATGTAATACAGATAGGCTAGAGGCATTCCCAATAAGATCAAGGATGAAACAAGGATGCCCATTATCACCACTACTATTCAAAACTGCATTAGAAATGTTAACTTCAGCAATAAGAGAAGAAAAAGAAATTGAAGAAATTAGAATTGGGAAGGAAGATAGAAAATTATCACTCTTTTCAGATGACATGATGCTATACATAGAGAACCCTAAAAATCATCTAAAAACTACTAGAAACAACTAGCAACTTTAGCAAAGTAGCAGAATATAAAATAAACTCACATAAATCCTAAATATATATATATATATATATATATATATATATATATATATACACACATATTATATATATATATATAATATGTATATATATATATGTATATTGCTAGCAATATACAGCAGCAAGAACTAGAAAGTGAAATTCCATTTAAAATAACTTTAGGCAATATAAAATACTTGGGAGTCTACTTGCCAAGGCAGACTCAGAAACTCTATGAAAACAACTATAAAATACTCTGCACACAAAATAAGATTTAAATTACTGAGTAAATATCAACTGCCTTTCCAATTAAACTTTCAATGAGTTACTTTAATTAATTTAGAAAAAAAATTGTAATGAAATTCATATGGAAAAAAAAAGTGAAGAATATCGAGGTATTTAATGAAAAAAAAAGTGCGAAGGAAGGTGGCTTAGCCTTACCAGATCTAAAATTATATTATGAAGCATGCATTATCAAATCTGTACTGGTTAAGAAATAGAGTGGGTGATCAGTGGATTAGACTAGGGCCAAAAGAGACATCATGTAAAGATTATAGTAATCTGCTCTTTGATAAACCCAAAGATCTCGATTTCTGGTATAAAATATTCTCTCTTCAATAAAACGTGTGGGGAAAACTGGAATTTAGTATGGCAGAAACTAGGATTAGACTAGTATCTCACACCCTATACCAATATAAGATCAAAATGGGTGCAGGATTTAGACATAAAAGACAATATTATAAGAAAACTAGGAGATCAAGAATTCCCTTCAGATCTATGGAAAGGGAAGGTGTTTATGACCAAGGAAGAGATGGAGAACATCATTAAAAAACAAACAGGATAATTTTGATTACATTAAATTAAAAAAAAACTCTTGCACAAACAAAATCACTGTTACTAAGACAAAAAATGTGCCAGTCAAGAAACAATTTTTATAACTAGTATTTCTGAGAAAGAACTAATTTTCAAAATATATAGAGAAATGAGTCAAATTTTTAAGAAAATACAAGTCATTCCTCAATTGACAAATGGTCAAAGGGTATTATAAGGCAATTTGCAGATTAGGAAATCACAGCTATATATATATATATATATACATATATATATATATATATGTATATATATATATATATATATATGTATATATATATATATATACACATATATATATATATATATATATATATATATATGCAAATATATACCACAGTTTGCTAAGCCATTCCCCAATTGAAGGACATTTACTTGTTTTCCAATTCTTTGCCACCACAAACAGGGCTGCTATGAATATTTTTGTATAAGGAATCTTTTTACCCTTTGTCATTATCTCTTCAGGGTGTATACCCAGTGGTGGTATTGCTGGATCAAAGGCTATGCACATTTTTGTTGCCCTTTGGGCATAGTTCCAATTTCTCTTCAGAAAGGTTGGATGAGTTCAGAGCTCCACCACCAATGTAATAGTGTCCCAGATTTCCCAGAACCATTCCAACAATGATCATTATCCTTTCTGGTCATATTGACCAGTCTGAGAGGTGTGGCAGTAAATAAAGAGATGCTTTAATTTGCATTTCTCTAAGAAATAATGATTTAGAGCAATTTTTCATATGACTATGGATTTAATCTCCTCATCTGTAAATTGCCTTTGCATATGCTTTGACCATTTGTCAATTGGGAAATGGTTTTTATTTTTAAAAAATATGACTCAGTTCTCTGTATAGAGAATAGTATTCCTTTAATAACTTCATATTCATAATATGCATTGAAACATGTCTATTTATATTTGATTATTACCTAATATGTAAAAGTACAGCAATTTTGAAGAAATGAAAAAGTCATTCAGATGGCTCACAATTACCTGAAATCTTCTTGTGGCAAAGAATTGAGGAGATTGAAGAGATATACATGAAATGATAAATGAATGAAAAAAAGTTGTGGTATGAATGTAGTGGAATACTAATATACTATAAGAAATTCTGAGCAGGCAGATTTCAGGAAACATGGGAAAATTTGCATGAACTGGTACTGAGTGAAGTAAATAGAACCAATGGAACATCGTACACAGTAACAGCACCATACTACAATCATCTATGTTCAATTTAATTCTTTTCAGTGATGCAATTAATGATAATGATAATCCCAAAAGACTCATGAAGACAAATGTTATCCACATCTAGAGAAAGAGTTGGGAGAATGTCAACTCAATTATTTCATGATTAATTTTAACCATGAAAGTAAGAGAGAGAAAGATAAGATAATGTAGCCTACAAAAGAAGGGTAAAGACTCAGATTGTTGATAGAAAGGGCCTTGATCATGAACTGGTCTTTTAAACAAAGTCTTTCTTTCTCTATGTCTGAATAACCTAACTGTGTTATATGTATGTCATAGGACACTATTGTTCTATTAGAAATTGGGAGGGATGGGAATTCAGGGAAGCTTGGAGGGATTTTCATGAATAGATGCTGAGTGAAATGAGCAGAACCAAAAAAAAAAACATTGTACACCTTAACAGCAACATGAGGCAATGATCAACCTTGATGGACTCACTCATTTCATCAGTGCAACAATCAGGGACAATTTTGGGCTGTCCGCAATGGAGAATACCATCTGTATCCAGAAATTAAACAAATTATTTCTTTCTCTATGTCTGAATAATAAAAAAATGAACCAAGCCAAGTCTGCAAGTCATAGGATATTAAGTTATTGACTATCAGAATCTCCCCAAAGGAAGCTTGCAGGCTTGCTTAATAAGTATCAGATACCCTGAAACAAGGATGCTTGATATTACCTAGGCAAGTCCTTGAGACTAGGTCCATACAAAAAGATTAACCTTATAAGATGGGTACTGAAAACTAGAGATTACTATTTTCTACACTCTTCTACTGTATTCATATTCCCATTTCATTCCACAATAACCCCTACCCCTATTCCTAAACCAAACTTGAGAGGTTGTTACAAAGATTGAAATTAAAATTAGACTGTTTTTAATGAAGTAGTTTTCTGTAGTTATTTTTTTATTCTGATTATTCAGACATACTGCTTTCTCCTTTATCTTCATTGTATATTTTTTTTTCAATGCCCTGCTGGTGAATCAGGATTTGAATATAAAGCTGTGCACTTGTGTTACTGGAGGAACATGAGTTACTTGTGGATGTCAGAAGAAAACCACCTTATGGCAAGCTTGATAGGTCAGGTATCATGTTATAATCTATGGAACAAATTGCCAGACATAATCAAGAATCAAGATTTGAGTACTTGCTAATGTGTGAGATGACTGTTTATCAATATGATAACTCATCAACAAAATTTGGGAAATATGAGGTCTTAGCAATGCTTCTTTAAAACCAGGAATACTGGTAGGAAGAATTACTTATATTTTTCTATCATAGATAATTTTTCACCTGATTATATGATTCCTTTTGTTAAAAAGTAACAAAAGAGTCCATGAGGGCCTTTGAGTATTATCCTAATAGTAGAAAAATGGACCCAAAATGTTAAAGTATGCCTTGGAAATAAATCCAAGGGGTGTGGAGCCAAGCTGGCAGCATGAAGGCAAAATTTCCTAGAAACTCCTCTCCAAAACTTCAAAAGCCATCAAATTATGACTCTAGCCAAAATTCAGAAGTGCAGGACCCATAGGAAGACTGAGTGATACATTTTCCCTTAGAAATTCCATGGGAAAGGTGTTTCCCCATGACTGGGGGTTGGCAAAAAGCCCTGGCCTCAGCTCAGCACAGCTCAACCCATCCCAGCGTGGGGATCACCAGGAACAGCTTGAAGGGGCAGAACAAGTGTGGAGTGAGGAGCACCAGCCTCAGAGCAGCCCTGTAGTGAGAACCCGCAGCTGTAATCTGGAGAAACCACCCTGCACCTCCAAAGCACAGCTGACAGATGGGAAGGGGGTTGGGGAGACTGCAGAAATTTCTCTTCTCTCTCTGGGGCAGGACTCTACTGTTTGACCACAATCAGATCCAGGTTGCAGTTTGATCTTCCATAATAAGATAGCAGGGACCCTTTTCACACATCCAGGGCAGAGGGGAATGCCTGTGGTCATATACATATCAAAGCACAGGCAAGAGAGCATAAGACCTTGGAGGAATAAAGGTCCCAGTGGGGTGTCCCTAACCCCCCCAAAGTGGATGTCCCAATAATACTCAAAAACTCAGGAAACACCCCCCAATCCAGGCACAAGCTGGAGAAATGAGTAAACAGAGAAAAAAAGAGGAACACCATTGAGAAATTCTTTGTCTATGATCCCAAGAAGGATCAAAATACTCAATCTGAATATGAGGAAGTACAAGCTCCAGCATCTAAAGACTCTAAGAAAAATGGAAGTTGAGTTCAGGCCATGACAGAGCTCAAAAAAGACTTTTAAAATCAAGTAAAGGAGATAGAAGAAAAACTGGGAAAAGAAATGAGAGAGATTCAGGAAAAAAACATGAAAAAGAAGTCAGCTGCTTAGTCTAGGAGATCCAAAAAAAGTTTGAAGAAAATAACATGTTAAAAACCAGCATAGGTGAAATGGATAAAACAGTTCACAAAGTTATTGAGGAGAAGAATGCTTTAAAGAACGGAATTAGTCAAATGGAAGAGGAGATAAGAAAGCTCTCTGAGGAAAACATATCCTTCAACTGTAGAATGGAGTTAAAGGAAGCTGATAACTTTACGAGAACTCAAAACAAAGAGATAAAAAAAACAACCCTCAGGAATATTATAGCCCAGTTACAGAACTCCCAAGTCAAAGAGAAAATATTACAAGCATTCAGAAGGAAACAATTCAAATATTGTGGAGCTGCAGTCAGGATCACACAGGACTTAGCAGAAACCACATTAAGGGATCATAGAGCTTGAGCTATAATATTCCAGAAGGCAAAAGAGCTTGGAATGCAACCAAAAATCTACTGCCCAATGAAACTGAACATCCTCTTCCTGGGGAAAAGATGAACTTTCAATGAACCAGGGGAATTTCAAATGTTCCTTTTGAAACAACCAGAGCTGAACAGAAAGTTTGACCTTCAAATACAGGGCTCAGGTAAAGCATAGTGAGCAGAGGAGAAGGGTAAAATATGAGGGACTTAATGATGATGAACTGCATGTATTCCTGCATAGAAAAATGATACTGATAATATTCATATGAAACTTCTCATTTAATCGAGCTTGTAGTAGCTTTTATAGATGAAGCACAGGAAAGAGCTGAATTGGAAGATATAACATATTGTAAAAATGGACTCAATGGCTAAAAGGAAAATGCACTGGAAGCAAGAGAAAGGAGAGGTGAAATAGGCTAAGATATTTTGTATAAAAGATATTGTTTTTACAATGAGCTTTTGCAATGATATTGAAGGGTGGAAGGCAAAATGATTCAGAGCGGAAACAGCATACACACTCAATAGAGTATAGACACCTAGATTAAAAAGGAGGAAAGGGGGAATGGGGGATGTGAGTAATAGAGGAGAGGGTAGATCATAGGAGAGAATAGTCAGATTTATCACATTTTCTTTTTAACATCTTGCAAGAGGCTGGTTTGGGATGGCTTGTCCAGGACCATGGAGGCAGGTGGTTGCTGGATCTCAGGGGTGGTATGTGGACACAGGGACTCATGACCTCAGGGCCGGTGTGCAACTCAGCTACCCTACAGCACATTTTAGAAGAGAAACAGAGTGAAACATAATATATGGGAGTGGGGAGGAATGGATGGACAGAATTACAATCAGCAACAGCAATAGTGGAAAAATATGGAAGTAAATTTTATGATGGACTTATAATAAAGAATGTAATCCACCCGGGACTGAGCTGATGGTATCAGAACACAGACTGTAACACATTTTTTCTCTTTCCTTTACTTTATTTCCCTTGAGGATCTATATCTTTTTTGGGGGTAGGGGATATTATGTTTACTCTTAAACAAGAATATTTTAGTAATGTATAAAAAAATCACTTGTACAAAAATACTCATAGCAACTCTGTTTGTGGAGGCAAAGAATTGGAAATTAAGTAAATGTTCTTCAATTGGGGAATGGCTTAACAAAATGTGATATATATATATATATATATATGTATACATATATATATATATGTGTGTGTGTGTGTGTGTGTGTGTGTGTGTGTGTGTGTGTGTGTGTGATGAAACACTATTGTTCTATTAGAAGCCAGGAGGAATGGAAATTCAAGGAAGCCCAGAAAGATTCACATGGACTGATGTTGAGTGAGATCAGCAGAATGAGAGGAGCATTGTGCACCCTACTAGCAACAGGGTGGTGATGACCAATCTTGATGGATTTGCTCATTCCATTAATGCAACAATCAGGGACAATGCTTTATTTTTCTTCCTTGTGGATGTGATTTCTCTCTCATCACATTCAACTTAGATTAATGTGTGCCATGTAAACAATGTAAAGACTAACAGACTTTGGGGGGTGGGGGAGAGCAGAATTGGGGGAAAATTATAAAAATTCAAAATAAAGAAATGATTACCATGGGGGGAATAAGTAAAATGAAACAAAATGAAATGGAATGGAAAAGAAAAATTGCAAAAAAGAGAGAGAGAGAGAATCTCCAATCCAAATGACCTCAGAATCCAGGTCAATAGAACTTCCAAACAAGAGAAGGAGACTTTTTTTTTTATTGGGTCATATATAATCAGGATGATTAATTGGGTCATATATAATCAGGATGATTATTTTTTTCTCTTTATACTTGGTTTGGGAACCAGTATTAAAATAAAAAGAAATCTTGGGCAAATTTATTAAGAAAATAACATTTCCAGGGGGTGAAGACAGGAGGGTTGAATATAGGACTTGGAGGTGGATGCAATAGCTGCAGCAGCTTTAGGAATTCAGCCTACTGACTGAAGGTGGTGAGTATGTTTGAATAACTGGTCAGAAGAATATTTCAAAGCATCCTTTGCTAGCATGAGATACAGAATCCTGTTACATTATCTGTACACAGTTACTAGTGGCAATCTCAGGGAATAAGGAACAATAGTACTTGTGATCACAGAGCAGGAGCATTCATAGCCCTGCCTCCATGGAGGAGATGAGAACATGTTGTCTCTTAAAGGGTAATAAATATCCTTGTCTGACTTCTAAGACAATTAAGAACACGAGCAATTGCAGCTTCAGGAAACAAAAAACACTGCAGAAAATAGGTAAAAAACAGAATTGGTCAAATGGGAAAAGTGAAACAAAAATTGAGTGAGGTTTTAAGAAAAATCTCCTTACAAAGTAGAAGTGATCAAAATGAAAACAAGGTACAAAAAATTCAAGAAAATAATTCCTCACAAGTTAGCATTGAAGTAGAAGTCAAAGTCTCCATAGGACATCAAGAAACAATAAACAAAAATCAAAAGAATGAAAAAAATGTGAAATGTCTCATTAATGCAACAACAGCAACAACAACAACAACAACAACTGACCTGGAAAATAGATCTATATATCTGGCCAGGATAGTTTATTTAGGATATACTGAATTGTCTGAAATACATGATCAAAAAAAATAAAGAGGTTAGACATCACATTTTGAGGAATTATCAAGAAAAGCTGCTCTGATATCTTAGAAATAGAGGTCTAAATAGAAATTGAAATAATTCACTTTTTCTTGGAAGTGATTTCAAAATGAAAATCCCTGGGAATATTGTAACGACATTCCAGAGTTCCCAATTCAGAAGAAAACATTGCAACTATACAGAAAAAAAAATCAAATATTGTGGAGACAGTCAGGATCATACAAGATTTAACAGTTTCCACATTACAGGATTTAAATCTTGGTGTATTATCATTTGGAAGGAAAAGGATTACAACCAAGAAACACCTACCCAGCAAAATTGAGTATAATATTTAAGAGAAAACTATATATTTAATTAAATAGGGGACTCCCAAGCATTCCTGATGAAAGATCAGAACTGAATGAAAATTTTTACTTTCGAATACAAAAAAGGAAGCCTATAAAGGTAAACATGAAAGAAAAACCACAAAGAAATCAATAAGATTAAAATGTTACATTGATAAATGGAAGATCATAATTACAACTTCTAAGAACTTTACAATTATTGGGGCAGTTGGAAGGAATATACATTTAGACAGAAGATATAAATATGAGTTGATGAGTTGATTACAATTAGATGATTTAAAATACAAAATTGATTTATGAGAAAGAATTATACCGGAAGAAGAGGGAAGGAAAAGTAAGAAAAGGTAAAAAAAAATTGTCTTACATAAAAGAAGAGCTAAAGAAAGAACTTTTATAGAGGAGCGGAAGTTGCAGTTGTAGTGGGAGATGGTTAAACTTTACCCTCATTAGAACTGGCTCAAAGATAAAATAACATAATCATTCAGTAAGATAGAGAAATATATTTTCCCCTACAAAAAGTAAGAGGGAAAAGGAAAATAGGACAGAGGGAATGAAAGATAGATTAAGGGATTCAGTATTCAGAAGCAAAACATTTTTGAAAAGATACATGGTAAAAAGAAGGGTAAACAGAAGAAAACATAGTGGAAGGAAGTAAACAATAACCATAACTGTGAAAGTGAAAGGTTTGAACTCACCATGATGGTGAAGTCAGTAGTGTTTTAAGGAAGAACCTTTTCAAAGCCAAAATGTTCTGTGAACCATGACTTTGAAAACCCATCCAAAGGTGAACTCCTCCAGAGTTCCTCTTCAGCCCCAGTACACAGAAGAAGGTTACAGCTTAGGTTGGATCTTATCTGTGTAGAAGCCACCGTTATTGAAAATACTGAGGTATGACCAAGTATCTATATGAAGTTTAAGAAAGGGAAAAATTTATAGAAAAAATAAAAGTAAATTGAAATAAGTGGAACTTGTCAGTGAATTCATCATGGCTGAAATTGAGTTTTGACTGTGTGAGTTCTTGCTCTGCCCTTCCTTGCTCTGCCCTCTTATGGAAATGCTCTCCATCTTTTTCTGGAGCAAGGCCTGAGTCTGAGGATCAAGAGGAAGGCATTCTATGGAACTCAAGCAGCATGTGCTGGAAAAAACCCAGGCCTCCAAATTAATCAGATTTTTAGCTTATCCTTGTACTATGTGTAGTAGCATGTACTATGTGTAGATCATCCCATGTGATTTTATGTGGTCATTGATATGTCTGGTCCCTCTCTAGGCAGAGTAATCAAAAGGGACAGTAAGACATAGTCTCCCAAGGGCAGAACCAGGAGCATTGGGTGGAACTTAGACATCACATTTTGAGGAATTATCAAGAAAAGCTGCTCTGATATCTTAGAAATAAAAGCCTAAATAGAAATTGAAATAATTCACTTTTTCTTGGAAGGGATTTCAAAATGAAAATCCCTGGGAATATTGTAACAACACTCAGTATTGTAAGACACTCAGTATCAGTTCAAGGATAAGTTTGGGTTCCATGTCTGGAGAACCTTGCCACCAGGAGAACTGTCCCAAAGTGGAAAAGGGTCTTCCACCAGAGACTAGGTAGCCACCTATCAGGCCTGTTGTAGTGAGTGCTGCTGAGGTGCCTTCCATGCTCCAGCATGGGGAGTTCAGAAAGTTCTTTGTGACAATTTGAACCTTGACAGTGAGAGCTCAAAATGAAATCTGTGAACTGCAGATATCCACACCATTTCCTCCATGCCCTCAAGGCATTGCAATATAGGCACAGCAGAGCAGGACAACCCTGAACCAAATGTCTAATAGAATGAAGGAGTGATCTGTCTTACCTCATAAACAAATTTCAGTATAAACCTGTCAGATCACACCCCTTACAATCTCTGTTTTTGGAGGAAGTTTCCTGACAATCCCTGAGAAAAATTAAAACCAGTCATCAAAGATCACTGGAACTGAACTCCCATCACCTTTGGAGAAGAACTCCCAATCTCAGACCTGACAGGATCCAAAATCCCCAGCTCACACCAACTATGCACACAATGTATGGGTTATTATTCCCACTTTAAAGATGAGGGAACTGAGGTTTTACATGAACCAGTACAAAGAGGAGAGTTTAGAACCATTCAGAAATGTGATGATTTTTTTTATCTCTCAATGAAAATAGGATGTCAAAGAAACAGCTGACCTATGACTGGTTTGTATTATAGTACATTCGTCTTTATTTTGGAAATTCCTGTTGAATCCATCAAGTACGTTATCTTTGCATTATCTGTACACTAAAGAGTATGTGGTCTAATGCCAGGTAAATAGCTATGAAGCCTTTAAAATACTATACATCCTTAGGCCACACCCTTTGAAGGACCCCTTCTTTTGGGCAATGGTATTTATCCAACCATTCAGCTTATTTCAAGCCATATTTGCAGCTGTCACTTTTTTTAATTATTCAGAATAGTGTGCATTACTGACAGCATCCCACAGCGATCAGGTCCCAAGGTATCATTTTCACTGTGCCGCACTAGTGTCGCCTCCAGTCTTGTAAAAAAAAAAAAACTGAACCAATCATTATTAATGAAAAAATATCTGGAAACATTTCTTCTGGGACTGTCCAAAAGAATACTCCTGCTGTCATAGAACTGCTGATTTTAAAAACAAAAATTGAGATACCATTGTATATAACTGGAAAACAAATAAAATATTTATATAATAAAAAAGAATAATTGGAAATTCCTGAAATCTCATTTTCTATCTTTTTTTAATTTTGATATGACCCTCAACTGCCATTCAGATAAGAGATTGCTAAACATTTGTCATGATTATATGACTGATATTTATTTAAATATAAAATAAACATTAAATTTAAATTTAAATATAAAAATAAACATTATTTTCTTTGATGAGGATTAATTTGGTCTTCTTTTGAAGATGTGTTTATTTTTTCAATTATGTATAAATATAGTTTAAAACATTCATTTTTTATGTTTTCTCCCTCCCACTCAACCCTTACCCATCAATAAGGTAGTAAAAAAGTTATATATGCACAATCATGCTACACATATTTTCATATTAATCATGCTTTGAAAGAAGAATCTGAACAGAGGGGAAAATCCTCAAGAAAGAAAGCAACAACAAAAGCCAAATTTAAAAAAGTCAAAATAGCATTCTTTGATTTGCTTTCAGACTTCACAGTTCCTTCTATGAATGTGGATGGCATTTTCTATCACAAGTCCTTTAGAATTTTCTTTGATCAGGGATGGCTAGGTAGCATAGTGGATATAGCACCAGCCCTGGAGTCAGGAGTACCTGAGTTCAAAACTGGCCTCAGAAACTTAATAATTACCTAGCTGTGAGACCTTGGGCAAACCACTTAACCCTGTTTTCCTTGCAAAAAAAAAAGAATTTTCTTTGATCACTGTTTTTCTAAGAGCTTAGAATATGGTAGTTGATCATCACATAATGTTACTGATAATGTGTACAATATTCTTCTGGCTCTGCTCAATTCACTCAGTATCAGTTCATGTCAGTCTTTCTAGTTATTTTATATCCACCTGCTCATCATTTAATATAGAACGATAATATACAATTACATTCATATATCACAATTCTTTTATTCATTCCTCAATTGATGGAGATCTCCATGACTTTCAATTCTTTGTCACTACAAAAATGTTCTCTATCTTTTGTTTCATCATAAACTCCCTGCCTTTACAAAGGTAAAGTATCCTTGTTCTATTTCTAAATCCTGAACACATTTTGACATTTTCTTGGTATAAAGTGTGAGATGTTGGTCTAGGCCCACTTTCTGTCATACTATTTTCTGGTTTTTCAAGCAGTTTTTCTCAGATAGTGAGTTCTTTTCCCAGAAGTTGGGGTCTTTGGGTTTATCAAATAGTTTATTACTATAGTCATTTACTATTGTGTCCTGTGAATATAGTTTATTCCACTGATCTATCAATCTATTTCTTAATACCAGACAATTTTGATAACTGTTGCTTTATAATATAGTTTTAGATCTGGTACAACAAGGTCATCTTCTTTAGCATTTTTCATTAATTCCCTAAAAATTCTTGCCTTTTTTCCATCCAGATCAATTGAGTCACTATTTTTCTAGCTCTTTAAAGTATTTTTGGTAGTTTGGTTGATTTGGCATTGAATAAGTTATTTAAATTTTATGTAGAATTTCCATTTTTATTATGTTAGCTCAGTCTTCCCAGGAATAATACACATTTTTCTAATGGTTTAGATTTGATTTTATTTGCATGAAAATGTTTTGTATTTGGGTTCATATGGTTTTTGATTTTGTCTTAGCATGTGGATTCCCTATTATTTAATGCCTGGTCCCTCTCTAGAGAGGGTAATCTAAAGGGAAATTTACTTTAAAATGTTACTTTAAATGGAATTTCTCTCTCTCTCTCTCTCTCTCTCTCTCTCTCTCTCTCTCTCTCTCTCTCTCCTCCTGCTTTTGAGCTTTGTTGGTACTGTTGATTTAGATGGACTTATTTTATATACTGATACTGTTAACTTTTTAATGTACTTTTAAACTTGATTTTCCAGGGTTCTCTAAGTATAACATCTTATCATCTGCCAAGAGTGAGAGTTTTGTTTCCTTTTTAACTACTCCAATTCTTTCAATTTCTCTTTTCCCCCTCTATTTACTAAGGCTAGGATTTCTAATACAAAATTGTATAATAGGCATCCTTATTTCAGCTCTAAGCTTATTAATTTTTTTTGCAACTGGAGCTCAGGTGGCTTTCTGTTGGGCTACCACCTCCAGCAATTGGAAACTATTAAAGTCCTAGTACTTTTAGGGTGTGTATTAAGTAGTTCATTGTTTTGTGCCCTGACTGGTAGGATAAGTGTGCTGTCAGAGCCTGGGAATGACTTTTCCCACTAACTAAAGAAGGTTGTGGTGGACTGGACTGTCATTCCCAGCCCTAGGCCCAGGTAGGTGAGCCCCCCTCTAAGGATATAGAGAAGCACATTGACAGTGACAGCACTTTGGATCCTGCGACTATTAGGCAGGATATGAACATTGTGGCACCACCATATCAGATGATTTGCTACCATGGTAGGAAATGGTATAATGGTTGGGATCCTTACCATCTCTCCTCAGCATATCTGGAAGAAGTCCTCTATGCACTGATGAACCAGTTACAAATCTGTAGCAATGATAGGCTGTGTCTGCCTATCAAGGCTCAACTTTTCCTTTTCTGAGGAGGGAAGCACTGAAGCAGTGCTCATAAAGCTAGTCTGCAAGAGCGTTCACAGTCTTCTTTGGGAGATTCCTCCTCCTCTTTCTCTTGCTTGCTTGAGCTAGGTCCAGGGGGCTCAGCCTTTTCTGCTCACCCAGGTCATTGTCTGACATGCTTAAACTGTCCAGGGTTCATGTAAGAGTCAAGTCTAGGTAAAGGTCAGTCCCTAGCATGGTCTGGAAAAAGACAGCACTGTGCTGAAGACAAAGGATGCCCAGAGGTCAGGAACCAGGAGACCTGAGTTCTGAGTGCTGACTGTAACCACTGGTATCTGAAGGATCCCCATCTCACCAGTGTTTTGCTTCTAACTTCTATTTCCCTCAATCTGGCTTTTCCTCTTATTCTTCTTTCTTTCCTTAAGAAGGAAATTTCTAAACTCACTTGAAAATGTATGCTATTACTTCTTTGAGCCAAATGTGTTGAGAGTAAAATTTGTGAGACCTGTGCTAGATTGTACTCTATTCTCATTCTGATGCCACCAAATTTCAACTAATCTTCCAAGTTGTCTTTGGTAATCTCTGGGTGGAGAGATCTGGAAGACATCACCATTGCCACTAATCCATTCTCCCCTCCGCCTGTTCCTGGATTTCTGGACCTGGTCCATACACCCATGATGCTCCTCTCTCACCTGGGAGCAAATTATTTTTCCTGCCATCCTTCAAAGTTGTCTTGGACTGGAAAATTGCCTCATTCTTTTTGTTTGGATTCATTATTTAAAGGTATTTGAAGGTGTCTGGGGGGGTTGGGGACAGATAATTAAGTCCCTGCCTTCTTTAGTCTCTCAGTTTTATCATGGCTTTCCTTTATTACAATAATTTTCACAATGTCTTTGTTTTATTTTTATTTTTTGTTGTTTTTACTTTCCATTGCCTTTGTTTTTTTATTTTTTGTTTTTGTTTTATTTGAGACATTTTTGATTTCTCATGTAATTTTTAGTTTCTTCCTGCCTAATTCTAGTAAGAATTTATTTGTTTCACTGAGCATTTTTTAAATCTTTTATTTGGCTATTTCTGCTTTTGAAAGTATCATTTTACTCAATATCTTTTTTCCATTCTGCCAATTACCTTTTTTATGAAGTTGTTTCTTCACTCAATATTATACTTCTTTTTCCAAGCTAGTAACCCTTATTTCATAATTCTCCTGCATAATTTTGATTTCTTTTTCCAATTTCTCTTCTCTCTTGCTTGCTTTTATTGTATTTAGTATTTATTTATTCTCATTTTGTACAAATGTTTTTTATACATTAATAAAATATTATTGTTTAAGAGTAAACAAAATAACCACTTCCCCCCAAAATATAGACTTGCTTATACAATAAGGTAAAGGGGAGAAAAAAATTAAAATTTAAAAAAATAATAGTAATAATTGTAGGTATGGCCAGGTGGTGCAGTGGACGGAGCACCAGCCCTGGAACCATAAGCACCCAAGCCCACATCCGGCCCCGTACACCCAACAATCACCCAGCCATGTGACATGCAAGCCACCCCAACCACACTGCCCTGCAAAAACCAAAAAAAGAAAAAAAAGACCCCAAATAGAATAAAATAGTAATAATAGCAGGGAGGGCTAGGTGGTGAACAGAGCATTGACACCTGAACCAGGAGCACCTGGGTCCAAATCCATCCTCAGACACCTGACAATCACCCTGCTATGTGGCCCCAGGCAGGCCACCCAGCCACATTTGCCCTGCACACCCCCAAAAAATAATAATAATAAAAAATGTGCTTGAGTCTTTGTTCCAACACCAGCAACTCTGTTGTGGGTGGATCACATTCTTTATGATAAGTCCATTGCAAAAGTTACTTCCATATTTTTCCACCATTGCCATTGCTGATCGCAACTCCCTCCTTTCGTATTTCTCCACTACCATGTACTATATTTTCTCTCTCCTTTCATTCTGACTCTGATGTAGGGTATCTGAGTGGTGCAGCAGATAGATCCCTGGCCCTGGGGCCAAGAGGCACTGAGCCCCCATACCACCCCTTAGGCCCAGCATCCACCTGACCCTATGGTCCTGGACAGGCCTTCCAATTCCAGCCCCTTGCAAGAACTAAAAAAGAAAATGTGTTATATCTGACCACTCTCCCCCCATGGCCCATCCTCTCCTCCATCACTCACCTCACCCCCCCATTCCCCCTGCCCCACCCCCTCCTTACTCCAGATGCCTATGCCCCATTGAGTATATATGCTGTTTCCTCTCCTAGCCACCTTTGATGAGAGAGAAGATTCCCTCATTCCCCCTTGCCTTTCCCACTTCCATATCATTTCAATAGCTCATTGTAATAAAGAAAAATCTTATTATATGAAATATCTTGGCCTATTTCCCCATCTCCTTTTCCTTTCTCACATTACATTTCCCTTTTTTATATTGACTTTATTTTTACACCATATTTTATCTTCAAATTCAGCTTTCTCCTATGCTTCAACTATAAAAGCTCCCTCTACCTGCTCTATTAACTGGGAATGTTCATATGAGTATTATCAGTGTCATTTTTCTATGCAGTAATACATGCAGTTCATCATCATTAATTCCCTCATATTTTCCCCTTCTCCAATCTCTATGCTTCACCTGAGTCTTGTATTTGAAGATCAAACATTCTGTTCAGCTCTCGCCATTCCAACATGAACATTTGAAATTCCCCTGGTTCATTGAAGGTCCATCTTTTTCCCTGGAAGCGGACATTCAGTTTTTCTGGGTAGTTGATTCTCGGGTGCATTCTAAGCTCTTTTGCCTTCCAGAATATTATATTCCAAGCCCTACAAGCTTTTATTGCAGTTGCTGCTAAGTCCTGTATGATCCTGACTGCACCTCTATGATATTTGAATTGTGTCCTTCTGGCTGCTTTTAATATTTTCTCTTTGACTTGGGAGTTCTGGACCTTGGCTATAATACTCCTAGGTGTTGGTTTTTTGGGATCTCTTTCTCAGGGGGATTGGTGAATTCTCTCCATTTCTATTTTGCCCTCTGCTTCTAGGATATCAGGGCAATTTTCCTGTAGTAATTCTTTGAAAATGATGTCAATGCCCTTTTCCTGATCATGACTTTCAGTTATTCCAATAATTTTTAAATTATCTTTCCTAAATCTGTTTTCCATATCAATTGTTTTTTCAATGAGATGTTTCACATTTTCTTCTAGTTTTTCATCCTTTTGGTTTTGAAGTATTGAGTCCTGATTTCTCGTAAATTCATCAATCTCCCTGAGTTCTATTTTTTGTCTGAAGGACTTGTTTTCCTCAGACAGTTTTCTTGTCTCTTTTTCCATCTGGCCAATTTTGCTTTATAAAGCATTCTTCTCCTCAATAACTTATTTGAACTGTTTTATCCATTTGACCTAAGCTGGTTTTTAGCATGCTATTATCTTCAGCATTTTTTGGACTTCCTTGACTAAGCTGCTGAATTCTTTTTCATGTTTTTCCTGCATCTCTCTCATTTCTTTTCCCAGTTTTTCTTCTAACTCCCTCATTTGATTTTCAAAGCATTTTTTGAGCTCTGTCATAGCCTGAGCCCAATTTCTGGTTTTTTTGTTTTTTTTTTTGGAGTCTTTAGATGCAGGATCTTGGGCTTCTTCTTTGTCAGACTGAGTGTTTTGATCCTTCTTGGGCTCATATGCAAAATGTTTCTCAATGGTGTTCCTCTTTTTTCTCTGCTAGCTCATTTTCCCAGCCTAAGCCTGTTTTGGGGGTGCTTCCTGAGCTTTTGGGACACTCTCACAAGGATCTTAGTGTGTGAGGCTCTGTCCTCCCTCTTGGCTGAGGTAGGGGGGGCCCTGCCGTTCTATAGGGGAGACTAGACTGCGATCAGGACCTGTAGGTGGTCAGAGCCCCAGAATCCTGTTCCAGGGACAGAGGACAGAGCTCTGCAGTCCCTCTATCTTCACTCCCCTCCCTAGGTTCAATGGGCTCACGTCCTGGGAGGCCCTGCTTATTGCTCTTCCTGCTTCTGTTTCCTGGATCTGTGCTGAGGTGGCTATGCTCCTTTGCTGTGTGCCCTGAGGGCTGGGCTTCATGTGCTCACTCTGGCACAGGTCTCCGCTGCCACTGTTGCCCCAATTTGTACCCAGTCCTCCCTGGGGCATAGGTCAGGAAACTCCCCTGCTGTTGTAAGCCATGGCTCCCAGTGCCCTGAGGCTGCCTCCAGGTGGCTGAAGTTCTTTGCTGTGGTGGGCTATCCCTCTGGTGGGCTGCCCCTCCAACCCCAGGGAGCAGAGCCTTTCTGCTCTTTTCCAGGTTACCTTGAGTAGAAGAACTGCCTCACTGGGTCCCTCTGTGGGTTCTGTCTCTGGAAAATTTAGTTAGAGTCCTTAGTTTCAAAGATTTATGAGAGAGTGCCTAAGACAAGATCCGTTCTTGTAATCATCTTGGCTCCACACCTTCTTGCTCACTTTTTAAATTCCATTTAAAACTCTTCCAAGAGGACTTTGTGGACTTGACACCAATTCACAATCCTTTTTCTTTCATTTTCTGCAATATCATTTTCATCTTTCCTGTCACCATAATAGTTTTCTATTGTTAGAGCTTTGGGCTTGTTTTTTTTTTTTTTTTTTTTTTGTTTTTTGCTTTTTTTGCACATCTTTTTAAAGTTGAGCTTTTGCTTCTGGGGTAGTCCTAAGCTTTTTTTTTTCCCCTGGGTCCAGTGTTCAGTTAATTTACACCTTGGGTTTTCAACTGCTGGTGGCTTTCTCTATGTACTAAGTTAACCCAAGTCAGTCCCATGTGATGTACTGACTTTCTGGGACTCCAAAGATGCCTTCTGGGTCAGGGTTTGGGACTTTACTACTAGTTGGCTATACTGCTGGCCAGTTAAGCAATGATCTAGAAGCTTGGGCTACTGATCTGCATTATGGCTAAGCTTTTCTGTACCCTACCTGTGCTGACTATGCCCTCCTTTTTCCAAGTGAGACAGATCTTTCCTGAAGTTCCTCCAAGACAGCTTGATCTGGAAAATTGGTTCATTTCATTTTTTGTTGTTTCTGCTCCTCCAGAATCTATTTAGAGGTTTCATTCAAAATTATTTCACAATGAAACTGGGAAAATTTCAAGCACCTTTTGCCTTCTCTCTTTCATCTTGGCTTTACCTCTCTTCCCTTATGTCACCTTAATATTAAGTTATTTGGGTATTACTTTAAAATTGTTTTTAAGAATTTATTATTTATCATGCAATTTGACATAATCAAGAAGAGGTCCAGTTCAGTTAAAGACAGGAATTTACTGCTTGTCCAGGTACTTCAGGGTCATGTGAGCAACAAGATGGAGGATTTGATATTTTTTCCTGACTACCACCACCTCAAACTTCTCCATAAAATAATTATTTGCCAAAGATAAAAGTTTCATCTGTGTCCATGGACTTAGACAACCCACAATCAAAAGGAAACTTTTCACAAAATGAACTGATGCTCAGTAAACCTTCCCCACCTCCCCCACTACCAGCAGGAAGGCTTCACTAGCAGATCCCAGGACACAACATAGGTTTACAGTAATACCCATCTTGACACATGGCCCATCCTTCCTTCCAGGGCCATAGAGATCTAAAAGCATCAACACTGTTCTGAACTTCAAAATCTGTGCCAGAAAGTTAAAAAACTGCTAAATCTGTGCCAGAGAGCTATACTACACTCCCCAAAACTGAAGGAAAGAGCATAAGATCCAGCAAGGGCCAGCTGTCACTTGGAGCAGATTGTTGGACTGATGAGCCATGAAAGCTTGCCCAGCAAGGGAGCTGAAATGCTTTGAGATCCAACACAGAAAGAAATCATCATCAGAGGAAAAGTTCAGAAAGTAAAGGGGGGTAATGTATGGAAGGTGACAGATTATTAAAAATCTAAAGATTAAGAAAATTTAAGACCTTGAAAATAAGTAGATAAATCCACAGGGGGAAATATTAATAGCCAAAGAAAATATGTCCATGAAGGCTGATAAACATGTTCAGCCATCAATGAAGACATAGTACAAAACAGGGTAAATCATCCAACACTTGATGATAGGACATCTGGTATGTGAGGAGAATGTCGAACCACAATACACCATTCCTGAATGATTCAAAAGAAAAACCAGTATGTTGAGAGCAGAATTTCTGAATTATACAGTAAAAAATGAATGGAATAGAGACAATAGAATCTGCAATTGCGAATGTCACCAAAGAAACAAATCTCAATTGGGAATAAAAATATGTAGACTTTCAGGACAATCTAGAAGAATTGAATCAAAAGAAAACACTGACCCCAAGAGCCATATATGTAAAGGCAACTTATATATCATGGGACTCCTAGAAGAACATGCCAGGACAAAAAACCTTAATGCCACAATGCAGGAAATAATATAACTGCCCCAAACTTCAGAACACAGGAAATGAAATATCAATCAAAGAGTTAATAGGCCACCTCCAGATAAACAATCCAATGTTGCAAATTCCAAGATGAGTGGTGGCTAAATATACCAATTTAATTCACAAATAGGACCTTCAAATGATCAATAGGTTTTCAAATAGAAAGGTAAGAAAATTTAAATGATGCAAGAAATTTTGAATTGAACCAAACAATGTAAGAGGGAATGGAATATTTTCCTAAGAACTCAGAATGCAATGAGCTACAGGGAAAATCTGTGTTTAACTATAAATGAAGAAAGATGGTCATTAAATAATAATGAGGCATTTGAAATATTTTTTAAAACAAACCAACTCAAAGGATGATTTGCTTCAAAGACACAAATGCAAACAAAAATACAGAAGTGAATAAAGGCAACAGTCAAGGATGGTAACAGCAACAGACTGGCAGCAGAGAGTCAGAAAAACTAATTTCCTGTTTTTATACAAGGGTGGAGGTCATAATCAGAGAGAGCTAAAAATGAAGAGGCAGTCAGAGCACCATAGACAGAACCTAGGAAAAACTCTCCCTACAAAGACATCTATTTTTAAATTGTTTGTTTTTGTGAGACTTCATTACATCATGAGAGAGTACAACAATTGTGGGGCATATATGCTTTGAGTTATAAGGGGAGAGAGAAGAGACAATGATAGGATAGGATCAAATCAAAGACCAGGAATGAGGGGTAAAAATACTTTTTATCATAAGGAATGACTCTCTGGGACGGGAAAGGGGAGATATACATGAAATTCTCTTATAAAAAACTAAAAGTTATCCATAAAAACTAAGTAGAAAAGAAAAAGTAAAAGAGATTCTTTGAACAATTTGAGAAAGATGCTTTCTTGGTTTGGGCTAACAGGTAGCATCTCTTGCAGTAGAGAGAGAGAACTGGACTCAGAATCAGGAAGGTCTGAAATTGAATTCAGACTCAGATAGGAGATACATGAACCTAAAAAAGTTACTTAACCGTTGTCCATTTCAACTTTAAAATAGAAGGAATAACAACAAAATTAAATGATATTTGTTTCAAAGCCACTAGCACATTGGCTGTCACATAGTAGTCACTCAATATGTGGCTATGCTAAGTACCATCCACAGATGGAATCCTGGTTCTTCACTTAACCAGGTGTACAGGTTGACTTCTGTCTCCCTATCTGTTTTCAAAAAGCTAGCCATGGCATACCCCTGTAGTCAGAGCAGTGGGAGAACGTAGGAAGACTGACAAAACTGAGGACCCTGAACTCCTTTTCCTGCTAGGCAAATTAATAGTGGTGTCAAATGGTTTTCTTCTCTCAATTTAAAAATTACCTTTGTTCAAAGGGAAAGTGTGTGTGTGTGTGTGTGTGTGTGTGTGTGTGTGTGTGTGTATGTGTGTATGTGTGCATGTGTTTGTATGAAACAGACAAATCTAGTCTCTATTTCACTTGTGAAGAAAAAATTTTAGAAACTGAAAAACAATCAAGGTTACCAATTATGATCTCAGACAAAGCAAAAGCAAAAATGACCAATTTAAAAAGAGAAACATAGAAATTACATTTTGCTAATAGGTATAAAAGGTAATAAAGTAGTATGAGTACTAAACATATATGCCCCAAACAGTATAGAATTCAAATTCTTAAAGGGAAAGTTAAATGAATTATAAGGGGAAAAAGACAGTGAGACTATACTACTGGGAAATGTCATCTTTCCACTCTAGGAAGTAAGGAAATATAACTATAAAATTAACAAGAAGGGGCAGAGCTAAGACAGTGGTATGAGAACAGGCTTTCCCAGGAGCTCTATTCAAAATATTTTTAAAAACCTTAAAATTATAACTCTAACTAAATTTTCAAGAGACAAAACCCAGAGAAAGATCTAGTGAGGCAATTTTCCAGCTGAAGATAACCTGGAGATCAAGGGAAGACTGTTCCACAGGGCTGTAGAGGGTGGCAGAGCAACCAGGATCACCCAACTAAAACTAATGATCTCCATTCTTCCAGGAACAGCCTATGGGGTTCTTGGGCCCTTGGGAGCTCAGCTTCTGTCAGCAGAACAAGTTTCCTGACCTGCCCAATCAGGGAACACCAAGTATAACTTGGAAGATCACTCTATTAGAGTGAACATGTAGTGCAGACCAGCTTGGCTTCATTGCAGTCATGGCCCTCAGCATAGCATTGGTCCTCAGTGCAGCCCAGATCCCAGGAAACCAGAAGCAGGCCCACAGAACCACCCAGCAGCTGCTTCCAAAGTGCTCAGCCCATGGAAGTTAAGGGGGGAGACATTCAATGTTTCTCCTTGGTCCCTGGGTCAAGACTCTGGTGCTTTGTCCATATTCAGACCCTGGTCATAGTCTAAATCCCCCATAGTGGAGCAGGAGCCCTCCTCACAGCTCCAGGGCAGAGGGGGTGCTTGTGGTCATCCACAGACTAAAGCACAGAGAAGGAGAGACGTTAGAGCCTCTCTTAAGTCTTTGAAGGAACTGAGGTCTTTTGGGGGGTGTCCCAATAACAACTAAAAAGTTCAGGAAGCACCTAAAAACCAGGGTATAGGCTGGGGAAATGAGTAAACAGAAATAAAGGAATCTAACCATAGACAGATACTTTTGTCCCACACACTCAGAAGATGACAAAGTCCAAGCTTCTGCATTTAAAACCTCCAAGAAAAATAGGAGTTGGGCTCAGGCTATGGCAGAGCTCAAAAAGGATTTTGAAAATCAAGTAAGAGAGGTAGAGGGGAAATTGGGTAGAGAAATGAGGGAGATGCAGGAAAAATATGAAAACCAAGTCAGCACCTTGGTCAAGGAGATACAAAAAATTGCTGAAGAAAACAATATGTTAAAAACCAGTTTAGGTCAAAAGGAAAAAAGAAGTCCAAAAGTTTAATGGGGAGATGAATACCTTAAAAAGTAGAATTGGCTAGAAGGAAAAGCAGATAAGAAAGCTTTCTGAAGAAAACAATTACTTCAAAGCTAAAATTGAACTAAAAGAAGCTCATGATTTTGCGAGGAATCAAGAAACAATAAATAAAACCAAAAGAATAAAAAAACTAGAAGATAATGTGAAATAATTCAATGAAAAAGTAATTGACCTGAAAAACAGATCCAGAAGAGACAATTTAAAAATTATTGGGCTTTCTGAAAGTCATGATCAGGAAAAGAACCTTGACTTCACTTTTAAGGGATTTCTACAGGAAAATTGCCCTAATATCCTAGAACAAGAGGGTAAATAGAAATTAAGATAATTCATCAGTCTCCTCCAGAAAGAGATACAGAACAAAACCAGGAATATTATAGCCAAATTCCAGAACTCCCAAATCAAAGAAGAAATATTACAAATAGTTAGAATGAAACAATTCTAATATCATGGAGCTACAGGTAGGATTACCCAGGACTTACCATCACCTACATTAAAGCTCATAGGACTTGGAATATAATATTCTGGAAGACAAAAGAGCTTGGAATTCAACAAAGAATCAACTACCCATCAAAACTCAATATTCTCTACTTTTTTTAGGTTTTTGAAAGGCAAATGGGGTTAAGTGGCTTGCCCAAGGCCACACATCTAGGTAATTATTAATTGTCTGAGACTGGACCTGAACCCAGGTACTCCTGACTCCAGAGCCGGTGCTTTATCCTCTGCACCACCTAGCCACCCCAGAAAAGGCTTACTTTCAATGAAATTGGGGAATTTCAAGTGTTCCTGTTGAAGTAGCCAGGACTGAACAGAAAGTTTGATCTTCAACTGCAGGACTCAAGTGAAGCATACAGAAGTTGAATGAGAAGGGTGAATTATGAAGGATCTGGTGATGATGAACTGCATGTATTCCTGCATGGGAAGATGACACTGATAATTCTTGTGAACCTTCTCATTTATTAGAGCAGTTAGAAGGAGCATATATAAACAAAGCATAGGAAGGAACTGAATTCAGAGGCATAATATATTGTATAAATTGAGTCATTGGGTGAAAAAGGAATGTACTGGGAGAAAGGGAAAGGCAAGGGAGCATGGGCTAAGTTCTTTCATGAAAAATAGTAAAGAAATAGCTTTTGCAATGATATGAAAGGAAAAAAGGTAAGGAGACATGAGGGAGCCTTCATTCTCATTGGAAATGGCTCAGAGGAAACAACACATACTTAACAGGGTATAGAAATCTACAGTAAAACAGAGAGAAAGGGGATTGGAGAAAGGAGATGGGGAGGGGAGGGGTGATGTAGGCAAGAGAGGAAAGGGTAGATCATGGGAGAGTATAGTCAAATATAACACATTTTCTTTTTTACTTTTTCTAAGGTGGTTGGATTGAGTAGCCTGTCTGAGACCCCCAGGCTGAGTGGTCACCTCCTGGCCCAAGGGCTAGTGCTGTATACACTGCACCACTCAGCTGCCCCAAAGCACACTTTTGAAGAGGGACAGAGTGAAAGGAGAGAGAAAATACATTAAATGGTAGTGGTGGAAAATGATTGAAGGGAATTATAATCAGCAAAAGCAATTGTGAAAAAATAGGGAAGTAACTTCTTTGATGGACATATGATAAAAAATACAATCCATCCCAGAGACAGAACTGATGGTATATGAACACAGATTGAAGCTCATATTTTTTCCTCTTTCTTTCACTTTCTTTATTGTGAGAGTTTTTTTATTTTTGTGGAGGGTGGGGGATTATGTTTACTCTTACAAGAGGACTATTTTAGTAATGTGTAAATAAATGAAAATATAAATTCACACTTAAAAATGAATAAAAAATAATTTAAGGAGATAACTATAATTTTAGGATAGTAGGAAATGATAGACCTATGGAGAAAAATTGAATGAGAATAGAAAAAAGTATACCTTTTTCCCAGCTGAACAAGGTACCTTTACTAAAAAAAAAAAAGATCATGTAGTAAGGCACAAAAAAAAAATCTCACATTCAAATCCATAAAAGCAGAAATACTAAATGTCTCCTTTACAGACCACAAAGTAATTCAAATTACATTCAATAAAGTTATATGAAAGATAGATTAAAAATTAATTGAGGGGCAACTAGGTGGCACAGTAGATAGAGCACCGGCCTTGAAGTCACTCATACCTGAGTTCAAATCTGGCCTCAGACACTTAATAATTACCTAGCTGTGTGGTCTTGGGCAATGCACATAAGCCCATTGCCTTGCAAAAACCTATAAAAAATTAATTGAAAACTAAATAATTTAATCTTAAACAATGAGTGGCCCAAAACACAAATCATAGAAATAATAACTGATTTCATTAAAGAGAATGATCATAATGAAACAAAATACCAAAATTTATTGGATGTAGCCAAAGCAACACTTAGGAGAAATTGCATATCTCTAATCATATCAATAAAGTAAATAAAAAAACCTGATCAATGAATCTGGCATTCAACTAAAAAAAAAACTAGAAAAAACAAATAAAAATTCCTACTTTAACTTGAAGGAGGAAATCCAGAAAATCACAGAAGAGACTAATACAATTAAAAGTCAGAAAATTATTGAACAAAAAATAAAACTAGGAAATGTTTCCATAAAAATGCATAAAATACAACTTAATTTGATTTGTTTGAAACAAAAGAAAAAGGAAAATCAAATTGCCAGTGTCAAATGAAAAGAATGAATTCATCACCAATGGAAAATAAATTCAACTTATTAGTAAGGTCCATTTTGCCAGTTTATATGCTTATAAATATAAATTACTCAGATTAACAGAAGAGGACATAAAATATTTAAAAGTAATTGAAATAAGGAATTGTAGTAAATTTAAGGGTATAAAAATAAACTTAAGTATTCATACATACTATGTAAAAAAAACTTGCAGCAAGAAATAGAAAAAAAATTAAAATTAAAATTACTACTTATAGGGCCAATTAGGTGGCACATTGGATAGAGCACCAACCCTGGAGTCAGGAGGACCTGAGCCCAAATACAGCATAAGGCACTTGATGATTACCTTACTATGTGACCTTGGGCAAGTCACTTAACCCTATTGTCTTGCAAAAAATTACTATTGACAATATGAAATTGAAAACTATTTGCCAAGAAAAGTCTAGTATCTATATGAACATAATCACAACACATTTTTCATACAAATAAAGTTAGACCTCAGTAATTAGAGAAATATTAATTGCTTCCCACAAGGGAAGCCTTATACAATATAAGATAAATGATATGATCAAAATATATACATGATTTAAATAGATAGGATGATATCATGAGCATATTAGGCACCTATAGAAATTTTTACCTGTCAGTTTTGTGGATAAGGGATCAAGAATGAGATGGATAACATTACAGGATATAAAATGAACAATTTGAGTAAATTAATTTTAAACAATTTTTGCACATTCAAAGCCAATGGAATCAAGGTAAGAAGGAAGCCAAGAAAATGACAAAAAAATTACATAAATTTTCATAGGCATCATGTCTCAAACATATACATATACATATATATATATATATATATATATATATATATACATTCAAATATATAGGAATGTGAGTCATTCATCAATTGATGAATTATCAATGGATATGAAAATACAGTTTTCAGAATAAATCAAAGTTCTCTATAATCTTATCAGCTATTACAATTAATTGTTTATTAAAGAAATGCAAATTAAAAGCAACTCTAAGATACCATCTCAAACCTATAAGATCGGTCAATATAAAAGGAAAATGAAAGATGGTGGAGACATTATGGGAAAATAGAGACTAGACAGTTGGAGGAATTGTGAATTGATCCACCCATTCAGGAGACCACTTATGCCTAAAGGGCATTTGACCCATTTCTGATTCTTGTCCCTCATTATTGAAGAAGACCAAAATGACACCATTATATTCGTGACAAATTTCAATGTGTCTGACTGTGGTTGATCAGACTACTATGAGCTCAGAATGCTCTACCATAGGTTGGGCACAAATAGTCCATGTGAACACCTGGGGTGAGTACTCTAAACTTATGATGTCACATAAGTTTAATTTGAACTGCTTCCATTCTTCTTTCCTCATAGAGTGCAACCCCCTCACTGATGACAGAATGCCATGCTGGGTGGTCCTGAGACAGTGTTTCCCATGCTGTACAATCAATTCTAAAGTTCATAAATAAGAACTTCAGGGTGTCTCAATATTGCTTCTTCTGACCCCTTTTTGAGTACTTACCCTTTGTGAGGTCTCCATAAAATATTTTTTTGGCAAGCATATGTCTGTTATTCTAACAACATGCCCAGCCCATCATAGTTGCATAGTCATAGTGTTGTAATGCTAGGCCATTTAGCTCGAGAAAGGACCCAAGGGTATGGCATCTTCTCCTTCCAGGTGATCTGTAGAATCTTCCAAAGATAATTTAAATTTAAGCTATTCAATTTCCCCCCATGGCACATGGTAGATTGTCAAGGATTCACAGACATATAACAAAGAAGTCAGCACAAAGACTCTGTAGATCTTCAGATTGGTAGTCAGTCTAATAATACTTCTTCTTTCCCATACTATTTGACCCAGTAATGCTTTTACTCAATTTCTGTCACAAAGAGATTTTTTAAAAAAGAGAAAAGGACACATATGTACAAAAATATTTATAGCAAGTGTTTTTTTGTGGCAAGTGATTGGAAATCTATTGAATCCACCCAATGGGGAATGAAAGAACAATTATTGTATTTAAGTGTGATGTAATTATTTGTGCTATAAATTATTTGTGCTATAAGAAATTATCAACAATATGTTTTCAGAAAAACCTTGGGAGACTTAGATAAACTAATGCAAAGTGAAATGAGCAGAATCAGAAAAATATTGTACTCACTAACAGCAATTTTGTATGATAATCAAGTACGAACAACTTTATTCATTCTGATCAATACAATGATCCATGATAATTCAGAAGGACATATTGCAACAATTATTATCCACCTCAGAGAAGAAATTTTGGAATTAGAATAGAGATTGAAGTATGCTTTTTATTCCTTTCTTTATTTTTTGTCTGTGATTTTTTTTAAGATTTTATTTATTTTGAGTTTTACAACATTCCCCCATTCTTGCTTCCCTCCCCCCACACCCCATAGAAGGCAGTCTGTTAGTCTTTACTTTGTTAGCATGATATACAGTGATCTAAGTTGAATGTGATGAGAGAAATCCTTAAGGAAGAAAAATAAAGTGTAAAAGACAAAAAATTACATAATAAGATAACAGTTTCCCCCCTAAATTGAAGGTAAAATTCTTTGGTCTTTGTTCAAACCCCACAATTATTTCTCTTGATACAGATGTTATTCTCCATCACAGATAGCCCAAAATTGTCCCTGATTGTTACACTGATATAATGAGCAAGTCCATGAAGGTTGAGTATCACTTTCATGTTGCTGTTAGTGTGTACAATGTTTTTCTGCTTCTGCTCATCTCGTTCAGTATCACTTCATGCAATTCCTCCCATGCTTACCTGAATTCCCATCGCTCCTGGTTTCTAATAGAACAATAGTTTTCCATGACATACATATACTACAGTTTGTTAAGCCATTCCTCAATTGAAATACATTCACTTAATTTCACTAATAAATATATACACCAAATTGAAAATTATCCAGATTTTTAAGGGAAAAGTTAAATAATTTTGAGGAGTAAAGAGATAGTAAAATTATACTGAGGGGGCAAAGCCAAGATGACAGTGTGAGAGCAAGAATTCCCAGGAAACCTGTCCCCCCAAAATCTATTAAAGTCATCAAATTATTACTCTGGCCAAAATTTAGAGGGGCAGAACCCAAGGAAATTCTGAATGATGCAATTTCCCAGTCCAAGACAAATTTAGAAGATCCTCAGCAATGGTCTATTCTACCAGGACCACTTGTTGGAAAGAGCTACAGTGAAGCCAAGCCAAACCAGAGCAAACCTTCTCCAGTTTACCAGGAACAGTCCTCAGGGTGCATGGGTCCCTGGGAGCACATGGATCTGGGACAGATGGGGGGGGGGGTTTCCAGTCCTCTTGGCCCAGAGATCACCAGGGACTGCTTGAAGGGACAGTGAGAGAAATCTGTGGCACCAGAGTGAGAGTGGAGCCCCAGTCAGGGCCCACCCAGCAGCCCTGGGGTGGGAACCTGCAAGAGAAAACTGCATAGCCATTTAGCTCTTCCAGAGTTTGCAGACTACAGATGGTAAGGGGGTCAAGGGAGGCTGCAGTGATTTCATTGCTATCCCTGGGGCAGGACTCAGCTATTTGCCCCCATTCAGATCCAGGTTGCAATCTGGGCCCCCCATACTACCATAGTGGAGCAGGGACCCTCCTCACAGCTCCAGGGCAGAGGGCAGAGCCTGTGGTCATCCACAGACTAGAGTACAGGCAAGAGAGCAGTCACAGTTTTTCAGATATTGGAAGAATTAAGGTCCCTGTGGGATGCCCCAAAACTCTCTACAGCTTTGGAAGTGCAGCAAATCAATCATAGACTGGGGAAATGAGCAAACAACAGATAAAGAAGAACCTGACCATAGAAAATAGCTGTAGTCTGATGGAGGATCAAAATGCACACTCAGAAGATGACAAAGTCAAAGCTTCTGTATCTAAAACCTCCAGGAGAAATGGAACATTGGCTCAGGCAATAGAAGAACTCAAAAAAGACTTTGAAAAACAAGTAAGGGAAGTAGGGGAAAATTTGGAAGAGAAATGAGAGTGGTGCAGGTAAATCATGAAAACCAAGTCAACAACTTGCTGAAAGAAATACAAAAAAAACTGAAGAAAATAACATGTTAAAAACTAGTTTAGGCCAAATGGAAAAACAAACCCAAAAAAGGCAAATGAGGAGAAGAATACCTTGAAAAGCACAACTGGCCAGCTGGGAAAGGATATAAAAAAACTCTCTGAAGAAAATAATTCCTTCAAATAAAGAATGGAGCTAAAGGAAGTTGATGACTTTGAATAAATCAAGAAACAATAAAACAATAACAAAAATATTGAAAGACAAGAAGAAAATGTGAAATATCTCAATGGAAAAACAACTGATGTAGAAAACAGATCCAACAGAGATAATTTAAAAATTATTGGGCTACCTGAAAGTCATGACTAGGAAAAGAAGCCAGGCTTTATTTTTCAAGATATAATGCAGCAAAATTGTCCTGTGATCCTAGAAGCTAAGGGTAAAATAAAAATAAAGGGAATCCACCAATCACTCATGAAAGATAACCCAAAATAAAAACTCCCAGGAATATTATAGTCAAATTCCAAAACTCTCAAGTAAAAGAGAAAATATTACAATCTAGAAGAAATAACAATTCAACTACTGAGACTATAGTCAGGATTACACAGGATTTGGCAGCATCTACATTAAGGGCTCATACAGCTTGGAATATGATATTCTGAAAGGCAAAAGAGCTTGGTTTACATCTAAGAATCAACTATCCAGCAAAACTGAATATCCTTTTTTGGGGGGACAAGATGGATCATTTATAAAACAAGGGATTTTCAAACATTCCTGTTGAAACAACCAGAGCTGGAAAGAAATTGTGATTTCCAAGAACAGGACTCAGGTGAAGCACAGAGAAGGTGCATGAGGACTAATTATGAGGCACTTGTTGATATTGAATTTTGTTTATTCCTGCATGGGAAGAAGATACTGATAACTCATATGCTCCTTCTCATTTATAAGAGCAGTTAGAAGGAGCATGTATAAAGCACATGAAGGAATTGAATCTAATGGTATAATATAGAATTAAGATGGAGTCAATAGGTGATAAAGGAATGTACTTGGAGGAAAGGAAAGGAGAGATAGAATGGGTTAAGCCATTTCACATAAAACAATAAGGAAACAACTTTTGCAATGGAGTGGAAGGGGGGAAGGTGAGGAGGAATCGTTCTCAGCACTAATGGCTCAGTGAAGAAATAACATACATTCTTAATAGGGCATAGAAATCTATCTTACCCCAAAGAAACCATGAAAGGAAATGGATGGGATAAGGGGAACAGGCAAGGGGAGGGTGGGAATAGGTGATAGAAGAGAGGGATGATTGGGGGAGAAAGTAAACAGATACAACACACTTCTGAGCAGGGATAGAGTGAAAGCAGGGAGAAGAGAATAATTAAATGTGGAGAAGATTAGAATGGAAGAAAATAGAGCTAGTAATAGTGACTGTGGGAAAAGATATTGAAGCAACTTCTCTGGTGGACTTATGATAAAGAAGGCAACTCATTCCAGAGACAAAACTGATGCAATCTGAACACAGACTGAATTATACATTTTTTCCTCTCCTTTCTCTTCTCTTGAGGTTTCTTTATCTTTTTCTTGGGGGGCAAGGGGGCATTCATATTTACTTTCACAATAAGATTATAGTAATAATATAAAAATAAATAAACCATAGAAAATTCTGAAAAAATGTACTAGTCTGTAAATTCAACTTCTCACTTTCTGACTTATCATGAAATAAGTTTAAAAAAAATTAATCATATATTAGGACATAATACCCATAAGATCGAATGGAGAAAAGCAGAACTATTCAATGTAATTTAGAGTAAAATCAAATAAAGATATTGGAAACTAAATAATCTAATCCTTAAAACTGAGTATGTCAAAGGACAAATATTTGAAGCAATCAACAATTATATTAAAGAGTATAACAATAATGACACAGCATGTCAAAATGTATCTTATGCAACCAAAGCAGAACTTGAGTATATATATATATATATATATATATATATATATATATATATATATGACCATGCACATGTATAAATGAGGGAATAAGCAGCTTATTAATTTGGCCATGTAATTAAAAATCTTAGAAAAACAAGAAAATTAAAATCTGCTATTAAACATCAAAGTGGAAGTCTAGAAAATCAAAATTTGAAGTTAAAAAACTAGGTTTATTGAAAAAATCCACAAAAATAAAATAAAATAAACTACTGCTTAATTTGATTTAAAAAACAAGAAAAGCATTGAAGCAAAAGCAATCATTAGGCATTATGTTGCAGAATTATAACACAATAAAACTAATAATCAAGTGAAATGGATGAGCACATTAAAATTAACTGCTGATGTTAATTGAAGAAGAAATAGAATAACTGGTAGCCTTATTTTGTAAAAAAAAATTGAATGAGTTATCAATGTGTTTATAAGAAAAAATTCCCAGTCAGAGGAATTTACAAGTGAATTATGCCAAACATTTAAGGAATTCTGTATAAACTGTTCTTGAAAAAGTTAAAGTAGTCCTAACAGATTCCTTTTATGACACAAATATGGTTTTGATAGCTAAATCAGGGAGATTAAAAATTCTAGACTAAGTATTTTTAGTGGATTTTGATGTAAAATTTAAAATAATGTAATAGGAAAAAGATGAGAGCAATATAACATTATGACCAAGTGGGATTTATAATCAATAATGTGGAAAATTTTCAGTGTTATGAAAACTATCAGCATGGTTGACTAAATCAATAATAAAAGTAGTGAAAGTAATATGATTATAATAATAGGTTATATAATAATAAAGTTTTGACAAAATATAAAACCTATTACAAATAAAAATAGTAGAAAGCATAGACATCAATAAAAATTTTCTTAAAATATATAGCTCAAAGCAATTGTGAGTATTTTTTGTAATAGAGATAAACTTGAAATCTTACCAATAAAATTAGGGGTGAAGCAGGGATATCCATGATCAATACTCTTATTCAATATTTTGTTAGAAATGAAATTTATTGTAATAAAACATGAAAATTAATTGGAGAGATAAAAATATGAGAAAACAAAAGCATCACTCTTTGTAGATTATATGATTATGTTTTTAAAGAACCCTAGAGAAACCATGAAAAAATTTAGTTGAAACAACTTTAACAATGTTTTAGGATATAAACACGCACAAATCATCATTTCTAAATACTACCAACAAAACCCATCAAAAAGGTGTAGAAAGTAATATCTCCTTGAAAATCTCTGTACAATGTACAATACTTGGGAATCTACCTACAAGACAAACACAAGGACTACATGAACACAATTATAAAATATTTTTCAAATAAAGAAAGATCTAAACAATTATAGAAATGTTCATTGCTCTTGGGTAGGTTGATAATAATATAAAATGAATATTTTATGTAAGTTAATTCACTTATTTAGTGTCCTACTAAATTGTCAAATAATAATTATATAAAACTAGAAAAATGAAAACAGACCCCCGGAGTGGGCGCTCTTGGCGCTGCGGGAGCAGAGGCGGCAGCGCTGCCTGCGCCTGGGGTGGAGCGGAGCCAGAGCGGAGCCTCCGGGCGGCCTCCGGGTGGCACCGGGCCAGCCATGGCCAGCACAATGGTAGCAGTTGGACTGACAGTTGCCGCTGCAGGATTTGCAGGCCGCTATGTTTTGCAAACCATGAAGCATGTAGAGGCTCAAGTAAAGCAAGCGATTCGAAGTCTACCAAAATATGCCTTCAGTGGTGGCTATTACAGAGGCGGATTTGAACCCAAAATGACAAAGCGAGAAGCAGCACTAATATTAGGAGTAAGTCCTACAGACAGTAAAAGGAAAATTAGGGATGCCCCACAGACAAGGGAGGATCTCCTTATGTAGCGGCCAAAATCAACGAAGCTGAAGATTTATTAGAAAGTCAAGTTAAGGGGTAGCTAGGTGGTGTAGTGGATAAAGCACCAGCCCTGGAGTCAGGAGTATCTGGGTTCTAATCCGGTCTCAGACACTTAATAATTACCTAAATGTGTGGCCTGGGGCAAGCCACTTAACCCCGTTTTCCTTGCAAAAAAACTTTAAAAAAGAAGTCAAGCTAAGATGTAAAATTAGTACGCAGATAATTTTAAATTTATATATACATCAATTTATGTATAGGAGTCCTGATATTTTATAACTTCATAAAAGCTGTAATATTTCTTTACTGGTTGCATTATTTGGTATAATTTGTTTTTTTTTTTCTTTTCATTAACTTTGATACCACTGTAATTATTAGATTACAAATGTTATGGTCTTATAAGTTATGAGTATGTTTCCTAATGGGAATTGAGTAGAACCTGAAACATGATTCCTTAGTTAACTTACTTATATTTAGAATCCTGCAGAAACAAATCATCCCTCTTCTGACATAACAAACATTTGCCTGCAGTACTTTATATTAATTTACCATATTGATTCCACAAGGCTCAAATAACTTTGCAGATTTATAAAATAGATAATGAATATAGCAAATCATATAAGAGAAAGATGTGGTTTATTGTGGCATTTTTTGCATTAAGTACACTGTCCCATAATATTATATTCTTTTGTTCTTTGGAATTTTTTAAAACAATTTCTGTAAAATGCTTTTACCTTTTTAAAAAAACTCAGTCTTATTTTAGACTATTTTGAATGACTGTTTAGTCATACAAAATTCATTCATATATAAAATGTCCAGATTTACCAGTGACTCATAAGAGCT
The DNA here is from genome assembly GCF_037893015.1 of Macrotis lagotis. Classification (NCBI taxonomy): domain Eukaryota; kingdom Metazoa; phylum Chordata; class Mammalia; order Peramelemorphia; family Peramelidae; genus Macrotis; species Macrotis lagotis. The sequence continues at coordinate 760,233,700 of NC_133658.1, forward strand.
TTAACCTGACTAAGGAGGAAGAGAAAACAAACTTGTTGAGTTCCAGCTATAAGAAACACAAATGATAACAGTACTTCCTGCTGGCACTTGGGAGATCAACTACATCTGATCTGATCGATGTGAACATTTCCTCCAATGATTAAAATCCTAACCTATCTATGCCTGCCAATCATGGTCTGCCCTGACATATCATTCAACAGACATTGGTAATGTGTGAAAAAAAAACAAAACTTGGTGAGTTAGAAAGTGCCCCCCAGAGGCCAATTGTCAAAAGTGTTTGAGACAGTTGCACAAGGAGCTGTCTCAATCTACTTGCTAACCTCGGGAACCAGCTGGGATTGAAAGGTTTCATTGATTGATGTGTCAGTTAGTTTACTACTTATCCACCATAAGCTTCCTAACCTTTGGAAACCAATGCCTCTCTTGCAAGTGGCAAAGGATGATGATCCAGTGGACCTGTGCAAAAACAGGTATTCTAATTGGGATAGCAACATTTTCCATGGTTTACATTAGTTACCTCTTATTTTTTTAAACACTTTAACATGATTAGCTACTGAATTTGGGGATAGAGTTTAATAAAACAGATTATCAGGAATTCTTCCAATAGGACTCTTGAAGCAAATACAGAAAAAAAGTCATTTTTGTTTTTCAAACTTTGAATATGTGTGTGTGTGTGTGTGTGATCTGAAAATTCTTAATACTTTAATGAAATTGTAATGATGACTGAGGATAAGAAAATGGAGTGCGGATTAGAAAACCTCCAGGTTGTCTACCTTACTTGTTCAATTTGTTCTGCATTCTGTGCATCAGTTTGGAGACATGCCATCCTAAAACTAATTATTAACTGAAAAAGGCCAAACCAAAAAGTAACCCTGGTTCCTACTTATTCTTCATGTCTAGAGTGATGATTAAAACAGATTTTATTTCTGTGAAAAAGCAATTGGATATTAGGTAATAATATCAAAACCTGAAATTAAGATTTGCCAAGAATAAACTAATTCAGAAAAAAAATATTAAACCAAAATTTAGAATTAACTCTAAAAAAAATAAGAAGAAGAAGAAGAAGAAGAAGAAATTTCACTTGAAAAAAACAGTTTAAGAATATGGAGGGAATTTTTTTAAAAAAGTGAGGACAGCTAAACAGCATCAGATTTTTTAACTATATTGTGAGGAATTATGATGAAAACAACTGATACTAAGAAATAAAGTACATCACTGATTAAATTAGGAATGATGTAAATTGAAGTAAATGTTCATATTGATCTAATATTACTTCAAAAATTTAAAGTAATACCTCACAATTGACAACTATTGCTAGGTAAAATGTAAAGCAGTTTGACAGACAGTAGGAATAGATCAGCAACCCATACCATATACCAAGTATGCCAAGAAACCTGGACAATCTACCAGTGTCATGTCAGAAAGCTGAATCACTTCCATTTAAATTGTCTTAGGAAGATTCTGAAGATCACTTGACAGGAGAAGATAACAGACTCTGAAGTAATTTCTTGAGCTAAAACTCCCTATCATTCCAATATTACTACAGAGAGTGCAACTAAGATGAACTGGACACATTTGAATGTCAAAAGTATACTTGCCAAAAAGACTACTTTTGTGGAGAAGTCACACTGGGCAAATGCTCACAAGGGAGTCAGAAGAAGCAATATCAAGACACCCTGAAGAACATTAAAGAACTTAAAAATTGATTGTACAGCATGGGAGACACTGGCACAGGACCACACTATTGTGCCCTCATCTATGAGAAAGGCAGAATTGAAGCAGCTCAAAGGAAACATAATATATGCAATTTTAGAGTAAGTATCCCAGGTATTCACATATACTATTTGTGCCCAAAGAGTGGTAGAGCATTCTGAGCTCATATTATTATGATCAGTCCATAGTCAGACATATTGAAATTTGTCTTAAACATAGTGATGTCATTTTGGTCTTCTATGACAAGATGAGTTCAAAATGGATTAATGATTTAAATATAAAGAGTGACATCACAAGTAAATTAGAAGAGCATGAAAAATTTTTCTATTAAGATTTCTGAATAATAGAAGGATATATGAAAAAAAGAATATTATAAGAAACAAAATGAATAATTTTATTATATTACATCTTAAAAATACACAAAATTAATGCAGGCAAAATTGGAAGCAAAATGGGAAACTAAGAAAAAATTGTATAGCCAGATTTGTAAAACAAACAATAAAAAAGATGTCATTCTCTGATAAATATTGAAAGGATCTTAGCAAGCACTTTTCAGAAGAAATCACCTATACTATAAGAAAATGTTCTAACTCACTATTGATTAGAAAAATGCAAATTAAAACCTCTCTGAGAAACCATCTCATACCTATCAGATTGACTAACACAACAGTCAAGAAAAATGACAAATAATAGAGGTGATGTAGAAAAATGTGGACATTAATGGATTACAGGTAAAGTTGTAAACCAGTCCAACCAAGAACTATGAACCAAAAGCTATCAACATGTGCATACTCAGGGGAAGCTAGGTGGCATGATGGATAGAGTGCTGGCCCTGGAGTCAGGAGAACCCAAGTTCAAATTTGACTTCAGACACTTAAAAATTGCTTAGTTATGTGAGCTTGGATAAGTCACTTAACACTATTGCTTTAAATAAATAAAATTTTTTAAAAATGTGCATACACTTTGACCTAGCAATACCACTACTAGTCTGCATTCCATAGATATCAAAGAAAAGTTTTAAAGGACCTATATCTACAAAGTATTTATAGTAGCTTTCTTTGTGTTGGCAAAGAATTACAAATTGAGTGAATGTCTATCAATTAGGGAGTGGATGAGCAAGTTACAGTATATGACTGTAATGGAATAAAATTTTGATATAAGCAATGTTGAGCAAGAAGGTTACATAAAAACCTTTGAAGTCTTATATAAACTGATGAAAAAGAATTAAGCAAAACCCAGAGATAGCAGCACATAATAGCATCAATATTGTAAAGATGACAAACTTGAAAAACTTGGCTGCTCTTATCCAAACAATGATCCCAGAAAATTCCAAAAAACTCATAATGAAAATTGATATCCATCTTCAGTTGGAGAATTGATGAACTTGTAGATTTCAAACATACACTTTAAAAGTTTCTTTACATTCCTCATTTGTGTGTTATCTTTTGCATGGGGCTGACATGGAAATACATTTTGCATTCCTTCATATAATTGCTTGTCTTCTCAAAGGGTAGGGAATGAATATTAGAGAGGCATAGAATTTGGAATGAATATTTTTTAAAAAGAATAAATTTTTAAAAAGTATTTAGTAAATATTTAATTAAATTAATAAAATTTATTTAGAGAAAAGAAAAAAAATAATTGAAGAAAGAAAAAATTTAAAAGAAATTAGATTTGATGTAGTAAATGTTTTGGAAGAATGATTTGGAAGAGAAGATACAATTCCTCTGCTTTTGAACAAATTTGTCAGATTCATAGGAAAAAAAAAAAACTGTTTTCTGCCTCCTGCCAAGATCAGTAGAGTGAGCTTGGTTATCAGCTTAAGAGTGCAACTGAGAGAACTCAGACATGTCTGTCAGGGGAAAGGGCTTATAGTACATTCCAAATCTTCTCTTCTTCATTCTTTGTGACTGAGCCAGGAGCTAGGTTGGGTCAATGTTCTGCAGAGATTAAAGTGTCATATTAGATAATCATGCTATTAAGGAACTCATTGTTCTTCCAATTTGGAAACAGGAGAGAATGTAATTAATCTAATTTATGTATTCAAAAAGAGCAATATGATATTTGAAACAACTGCTCTTCTACCTCTGCTGTGGTTACTAGTTGGAGGAAAACACATAATCATAATATCTTTAATATACATATATAGCCATTCATATAAATACATACAGTATATACCCTTAAATCCATGTTTTAAATAATAATAATAAAAAGTAACAAAAATTATTTAGTGTTTAGTATGTGCCAGGGACCATGCCAAGCTAAGCTAATAGATAATAGTTGTTATCTCTTTTGATCGTCAAAACAATCCTGGGAGGTAAATGCTATTATTAGACCCATTATCCAAATGAAGAAACTGAGGCAAACAGATTTATGATTTTTTTCAGGGTCACATGCTTAGTTGTGTCTGGGGTCACTTTCCATACATACATACATATATATATATATGTATATATATATATATATATATATATATATATATATATATACACATACATATATATGTATGTATATATATATATACACACACATACATATATATGTTTATGTCTTTCTGTATGTGTGTCATATATGTAGAAATATGTATACACATATGTATGTATACATATTTATTCATCTGCTGTATATAATAGACAATTTGCCTAAAACTTGTTTTCAAGTCCTGTCTCTGAGACTATAGGGAAGTGATTAAATCATTAATTGTCCCTAGTACCTAGACTAAAAATTTTAAAATTTTTGTTTGAGGGAATACATAGACGGAATTTCCTATATCAATAAAATGACCTACAGACATAACTTAGAGATATTTCAAGATCTGTTCCACACTCCTGAAATAATGCAAAGAAGAGAGTCACACAATTTTTTTTGTTTCCAGTGAATATAAAAATTGTCTATATTACACTGTTATCTATTATGTGATAATATTTTGTCTAAAATGTTATATACCTTTATTTAAAAGAATGTTATTGCTAAAAAAATGCTAAAAATCACTTAAGCCATCAGTGAGTCAAAAATCTTTTTTTGCTGTTGTAACATCTTATCTCAATGTTGGTGACTGCTGATTCATCAATGGTAGTTGTTGAAGGCTGAGATGACTATGACAATTATTTAAAATAAGATAACAATGGCTATTTCTTATGATAGCAATGAAGTTTGCCACATCAGGTATCTTTTTCTTTCATTAAAGATTTCTCTATAGCATATGATACTGTTTTTGATAATATTTGATTCACAAGAGAACTTCTTTCAAAATTAGTCATCTCAGATTGTTTGTAGAATACTTCCAATATGATTATGTCTCAGAGAAGAGAGAAACTGAAGGAGAGGGTGAGTGCAACTACTGAGTAGTGGAGCCATAAGCAGCCTAACATTTATCAAAGAAATTTGTGATTTTTGTGTGGTTTGTGGCACCTCAAAGCAATTACAATAGTAACATCCAAGGTAACTGATTGCAAATAACCATAACATATAATAATGAAAAAGTTTGAAATATTTTGAGAATTACCAAATTGAGATACAATGTGTGAGAACCCTGAGACACAAAGTGAGAACATACTTTTGGAAAAAAAAATGGCCCTAATAGACTTATTTAATGCAATGTTTAATGCAGGGTTAGCAAACCTTTCAATTTCTTTTTAACATTTTATTTGTTTTCTAATTATATTCAATAGTAATATGTACTCATCATTTTTGCAAGGCTCTGAATTCTACAATTCCCCATCCTCCGTCCTCCCTCCCCCCCCCCCCCCGGGAGACTGTTTTACAGTCTCTACATTGTTTCCATGCCATACATTGATATAAATTGAATGTTATAAAAGTAAACATAAGAATAAACATAAAGCCACTCCCTCAAGAAGATAAGAAAACTTAAGAATAGAGAGAGAAAAAAATGTACTTTAGTCTGAGTTCAGATTTCAATGTCTCTGTCTCTGGGGTGAAGTTTCTTTCTTTATCAATAAATCCACCAGAGAAATTGCTTCAGTATTTTTCCCATAGTTGCTATTACTAGCTATTACTACTCCATTCTATTTCTCCCCACTCTCATTTATTCTATTCTCTCTCTCCTTTCATCTTGGCCCTGTCCAAAGTGTGTTGAATCTCAGTACCCTCTCCCTTGATCTTCCCTCTTTTCTATCACCTATTCCCCCCCTTCAATCCCCCCATTCCCCCTCATCCCATCCCTTTCCTCTCATCCTTCTCCAGGGCAAGACAGATTTCCTCACCCTATTAAGTGTGTATGTCATTTCTTCCCTGAGCCATTTCTGATGAGAATGAAGGCTTACTCATTCCCCCTTGCCTTCCCCCCTCCCCTCCATTGCAAAATCTTTTTCTTGACTATTATGTGAAATCTCTCAGCTTCTTCTTCATCTCCTTTTCCTTCCCCCTAGTACTTTCCTCTATCACCCATTGACTCCATCCCTTTACCACATCATACCATTGTATTCCAATCCTTCCTATGTCCTGTCTATATATGCTCCTTCTAACAGCTCTTAGAAATGAGAAAGTTCATATGAGTTATCAATATCTTCTTCCCATTCAGGAATGCAAACAGTTCAATATCATCAAGTTCCTCATAGTTAGTCCCTCTCTTCCACTCCCTCTATGGCTCACCAGAGTCCTGTACTTGGAGATCAAACTTTTTGTTCAGCTCTGGTTGTCTCAATATGAAAGTTTGAAAGTCTTCTGCTTCATTAAAAGTCCATCTTTTCCCCTGAAAGAGAATGTTCAATTTTGCTAGGTAGTTGATTTTCAATTGTAAACCAAGATCTTTTGCCTTCCAGAATATCATATTTCAATCCCTACAAGCCCTTAATGTAAATGCTGACAGATCCTGTGCAGTCCTGACTATGGAGCCTTGGTAGTTGAATTGCTTGTTTCTGGCAACTTTTGGAATTTTCTCTTTCATTTGGTAGTTTTGAAATTTGGCTATAATATTCCTGGAAATTGTTCTTTTGGGATTTCTTTCAGGGGGTGACCAGTGTATTCTCTTGATTTCTATTTTACCCTCAACTTCTAGGATCTTAGGGCAATTTTACTGTATTATTCCTTGAAAAATGAAATCTAGGTTCTTCTCCTGGTTGTGGCTTTCAGATAGCTCAATAATTTTTAAATTATTTCTACTGGATCTGTTTTTGAGGTCGGTTGTTTTTCCAAGGATATATTTCACATTTTCTTCTAATGTTTGGATTTTTTTTGAAAAGTTTTATTTCCTCCTGATTTCTTGCAAAGTCATCAGTTTCCTTTAGTTCCATTTTGCATTTGAAGGAGCTATTTTTTTCAGAGAGCGTTTTTATCTCCTTTTATCTCTTTTATCTCCTTTTCCAGTTGGCTAGTTCTGTTTTTCAAGGCATTTTTGGCATTTTCTTTTGCTTTTTCCATTAAGTCTAAACTGTTTTTTTAACATATTATTATCTTTAGTATTTTTTGGTATTTCTTTCACCAAGCTTTTGATTCGGTTTTCATGATTTTTCTGCATGGCTCTCATTTCTCCCTATTTTTCCTCCACCTCCCTTAATTGCTTTTCAAAGTCTTTTTTGAGCTCATCCATAGTCTAAGCCCATTTTCTATTTCTCTTAGAGGTTATGGATATGAAAGCTTTGATTTTTGTCATCAGTTGAGTATGTGTTTTGATCATCCATGGGACTAAAGTAATTCTCTGTGGTCAGATTCTTCTTTTTCTGTTATTCACTCATTTCCTTAGCCCAAGACTAATTTACAGCCCTTCTAAGACTTTGAGTTTGTTTTTGGGGCGGAACACCCCACTGGGACCTTTATTCCTCCAAGGTCTTATGCTCTCATGCCTGTGCTTTGATATGTAGATGATCACAGCACTGCCCTCTGTCCTAGGGCTATAAGGAGGGATCCAGCTATCTTAGTATGGAAGCCCAAACTGCAATATGCAAGTGTAGGCAAACAGCAGGGTCCTACCCCAGGGAGAGCAGAGAAATTTCTGCAGACTTCCCTTACTGTCTCTGGGGGTGCAGGCTGCTTTCTCCCAATTCTGGCTGCAGATTCTGTGGCCATACTCCTCACTCCACACTCACCCAGATGCAGTAGAGTTCTCACCACCCCTTCAAGCTGTTGCTGGTGATCTCTGGGCTGCACTGAGCTGAGCTGTGCTGTGCTGTGCTGTGCTGGGCTGTGCTGGGCTGCACTGTGGCTTTTATTTTCCAACCCCAGCTCCTGGGTCCTGGTGAAACACACCTTTCCCTCGGAACTTCTAAGTTATCTTGGACTGGGAAAATGTATTACTCAGTCTTTCTGTGGGTTCTGCCCCTCTCAGTTTTGACTAGAGACATCCTTTGGTTTTTGTGGGTTTGGGGGGCTTGGAGTTCTTTAGAAATGCTGCCTTCAAGCTGTCATCTTGGCTCTACCCCCAAACCTTCAATGTTTAAAACACACAAGACAAAATTCATTATTTGTAAAGTTCAAGAAAAGAAGTTCAATGAGTTATGACTATCTTTTCAATCAAACATGTATGTAACATATTTGAATAGGTCATATGAAGTCAGTTAATTAAAAAAATCCCACCTCATGGACCATCTACCATACCTCTCTTAAATTTTCAGCGAACACTGTTTTACCTAATATTAACTCTTAAAATACTTTTGTGAAGCCACTTAATTACAGTAATGAAGGAATAAAGGAGAGAAAGGATAAAGGAAGAATCAAAATGAAAATGAAAAAAGAGGACAACTGATAGGAATGTCTGATAAGAAGGAAGGCCTTAGTTGATTTACATTAAGTATGGAAGATAATTTTTCTTCTTGCATAAATTATCTGCCCCTTGACCAGGATCATTGATTCCATAGGGACTAAAGCAAAATAAACCAAATATAATGAATTTGCATATTGCAAAAAAGGCTCTAGGTATGATAACCAGGTAATAATTAAGCTGACCAAAATGATCATCATGCCTGATAATATATGTTTGCATTCCTGACCATCAGGAAAGTTGAAGCTGGTAGATTACTCAGTGTAGGAGTCCTGAGCTATAAAAGACTAAATTGATTGTCTATATTGTCTGAATCCACTATGGAGCACCCCAGAGAATAAAGTTCTATTAGGCTGAATAACATGAGATGATTTGGATACAAGCAGAAAGGAGACATTCTACAATCTTTTTATGCATGTGGGATGCAATTAAACTTTAGTGTCTTGCCCAGAGTCACACAACTAATAACTGTCAAGTGTCTGAGGCCAAATCTGAGGACCTCCTGACCCCAGGATCACTGTGTCATGTAGCTACTCTGACATTCTACAATATTATAGAGCTCACATTTTAATCAGAAGAAACAACACACAATGGAGTTTTGATGTTTATGTTCAGCTCAAACATCAATTTATGAAAAATTTGGATATCCAGCTAGCGCTTTAGGTGCCCAACAACTATATGTATACTATACTATATATACTTTGTATTTATTCCACCTAAACAGTACTAATGTGTGTGCAAATTGTATTCTCTAATAGAATTTAAGTTCTTTAGAGACTTTTTTCATCCCAATCACTTACTAGAGTGTCTGAAGATTAATAAAAAAAAATTTATGAATTGATGTATGCAAACCCGTTCCCTCCATAAGATTATATGGTGGCATAGACTTTGAAAATTGGAAAGGATCTTTTCAATAACCTAGAATAAGTTCTTCATTTTGCACTTGAGCACAAGAGATTCAGTTAATTTTAATAATTTTTTGAGGACCAACATGTTATAATGACAAACCCAGGAATTTTCTTAAATTCTATTTAATCCCCCCAAAACCTACTCGAGTACTCTATAGACCAGCTTTTGATAAGTATAGATGTCTTATCTGTAGGTTATATGTCATTCTGCTAAAACATATCCTGGGCTTGTGGTGCTCCTCTTCAATTATGTCATGCTTTAGATTAGGGGTGTCTAATCTTTTATGTCTTCTGGAACATATTGCCTAACAAACTCCTCAAGGGCCACATACAGAATTGAATAGTCATTCATGAAAGAAATGAAACCCACACCAATAGGGATCACAACAATAAATGTAATAGCTCCTGCTTGAATGGGCCCCTAGGCACCACAAGTTGCACACACCGGAATCTAGATTATATGTCATTTACCAGAAGCCATCTGGCAACAAAATGTCATCCCAAATGTACTTAAGAGAAAGATGGATACAGTTTTCTTTTTAAACACAAGTCTCATTTACATATATTCAGCATTGTAAAAGTAATACATAAGAAGGCTGACTCAACTCTTTATATTTTGCTTTCATGTCTTGTAGATGGAGTCAAAATTTAACCTTCAAATTTAACTCTCAGACCCATTTGGGATTGGAGGATGTGTAGATAATTTTGTACATCTTTAAAGAAAACCTGAATTTGGGCTAAGATTAAAATGCTCAGCTCTTTTAATGAACCTACATACTCTGTTTCAGAAATACCTGATTCTCATCAATAGTGAAAAAAATCTGAATATTATGAACTATTCAATCCTCAAAACAATTTGCAAATATAAATTAATGCTCATAATATCCCAATGAGATATCTTAATGCTGTCAGGTCCCTCCAACAACTTAATCTCTCTGGGCATTTAGAAACTTGTGAAGTTTAACTCTTTCAGGACAATGTGAATTATACTACACAAAGGGAAAGTTATCAATTAGTATCCACAGAATGGATCTACTTTTCAAGGAATAAACAAGAATTTTGGATAGAGTTAGAAAAAAAGATACTCAAATTTCTTTCTTCCTTCCTTCCTTCCTTCCTTCCTTCCTTCCTTCCTTCCTTCCTTCCTTCCTTCCTTCCCTTCTTGAAGAAGACCTTGACATCAGAGAATTGATGCCTTGACAAACATATGTACTGAAATTGAGTGAGGGGATGCTGTGCTAAATCACCAGGCTCACTTTCTCCACCAAAGTCATTTGGATTCAGTGGACAGATATGAATCAGGATGACAGGAGATGGCCTTGGATGTAAGGCAATCAGCATTTGTTGACTTGCCCAAGGTCACACAGCTAGTGATTGGCAAGTGTCTGAGATTGGATTTCAACTCCTATTCTCCTGAATGAAAGACCACAAGTTTATCAGCTGCATCGCCTAGCTGCCCTAGATACTCTTAGAAGAGCTCTTTTCACTAAAAGATGCCTAACCTTTTAAAGACCCATTAAATAACACATCTACTTAAGTGCATCTTGTTAAATCTTCTCCTTCCTCTAAGATAATAATACTTAAACTTGTATATGTTTTACTATTGACTTTTTCTAGAACTGTAAATTATTTAATTAATCCAAAGTATATAGAAATTCTCTGAATCACTTAAAATTTACCTGAGTATTCTATTATTCTCAGATTATAGTGTAAGATATAATAAGAGGAAAGAGCCTTTAGAATTCATAAAAGTTCACCTCCTCATGGACAAATTCTGATAGTATCAGGTTTGTGTGAACTGCTCATCACACTATCCCAAAGAACAAAGACTATCTGCTCATGGTTTCTACACTGCCTCCTATTTATTTCCTTGGCTTGCTTGTCACTACATAGAAAGAGTGGCAAATTATCCTTAGATGTTTAATTATAGTTATTTCAATACAAATAAATTATTTGTTTGATAGTATGTTTCAAATCAATAACTAGAAATATGCACATTTGAATCAAATTAATTCTTGGAAGTAGATTCATATGGGAATGTAAGCAGGTTTTCTAAGTTATAAGTACTGGAATATGATTGTTATCTGGAGTTCTCTAGATGGTACCAACAAGACTCTGGATGGGATGGCATAAATTGTAAAGAAAAGAAGTAGTTGCTGAGTAATGGAAGTAGTCAGGAAGTCTTAAATGGGCAGAACTAGATATATACCATGGAAATTTGTGTCAAAAACATAAAATAGATTAATATATTTGGAGATGGTCATAGGGATTTTGGTATCTAGGAGAAAGCTGAATTTCAATGAGAATCAGAAGATAGATCTGGGATCAAGGTTGAGTTTAATAAGAGAGTAATTTGTGAAGGTCATTGCAGAATCAAGGACATTGACTCCTCATTGGCAGATTAGAGGAGCTGAATTAAAGCAATACACCTGTGTAGGGAAGAAAAATCAATATTTCCAATTATAATACTATATGATTTTTCTGCAGGTCTTGAATTTGAGATGAAGTCTTCTAAAGAATGTGAGTTAATTGGCAGAGGGGGTGGAATTTTGGAAGAGGAAGATAATTTTAGTTATAAAAGACATGTCAAATATCATAATCTTCAATTCATTTCTTCTGAGGACATTACCCTGCACTGACTTTCTCTCTATGCCCCAAAATTTCAACACTTTGAAAACCTCATCAATCTGTAAATTCCCATTTCTTTGGAACTCCACTTATTACTAACCTTTATCCTTCAGATTGAAGGATGTAACATGAATCCTGAAATCTCCATATAAGGAGAAAGTCCAGTTCAGAGGTTTTCAATTCTTTCCCTCAGAAGCAAATCTAAATAAATTATTTTCTTTTTTTACATTTAATTAATTAGTTTATTTTCACACTGCTACAGAAGTTTTGTTGTAAACTCCCTTCCCCCCACAAAGATAGAGATACCTCAAGAAAAATAAAGTGAGAGCCAAAAAAAAAAAGCATATTTCAGTCTGTGTTCTTATGCCATCAGCTCTTTCTCTGGGATGAATTATAATATAATATAATATAATATAATATAATATAATATAATATAATATAATATAATATAATATAATATAATATAATATAACATAACATAACATAACATAACATAACATAATATAATATAATATAATATAACATAACATAACATAACATAACATAACATAACATAACATAACATAATATAATATAATATAATATAATATAATATAATATAATATAATATAATATTTATAATATTCCTGGAAGTTACACTTTTGGGATCTCTTTCAGGAGGTGACCAGTGAATTCTCTCAATTTCCATTTTACCCTCTGCTTCTAGGATTTCAGGGAAATTTTGCTATATTATTTCTTGAAAAAATGAAGTCTAGGCTCTTTTCCAGGTCATGACTTTCAGGTAGCCCAATAAAAATTTTAAATTATCTCTTCTAGATCTGTTTTCAAGGTCAGTTGTTTTTCTAATGAGATATTTCATATTTTCTTCTAATTTGGGTTTTTTTGGGGTACATTTTCATTTCTTCCTGAGTTATTACAAAGTCATCAGCTTCCTTTTATTCCATTCTGCTTTTGAAGGAGTTATTTTCTTCAGAGAGCTTTTTAATTTCCTTTTCCCAGATGGCCCATTCTGCTTTTTAAGTCATTCTTCTCATTTGACTTTTGGGTTGCTTTTTCCTTTTGGCCTAAACTGGTTTTTAACATATTGTTTTCTTCAGTATTTTTGGTACTACTTTCACCAAGTTGCTGACTTGGTTTTCATGATTTATCCACATTGCTTTCATTTTTCCTCCAAATTTTTCTTCTACCTCCCTTAATTGCTTTGCATAGTTTCTTTTTTTGAGCTCATCCATAGCCTGAGCCCATTTTCTATTTCTCTTGGAAGTTTTGGATACAGAAGCTACAACTTTGTCATTTTCTGACTTTGATCTGATTCTTCTTTTTCTGTTATTTGCTGCTTTCCTCATCCTATGACTGATTTACCACACTTCCAAGGCTTGGCAGGGGGTGGGGGGTAGGACAACCCACAAGTACTTTAATTTCTCCAAGGTCTTATGAGAAGCTCTGACTGCTTTCTTGCCTGTGTTCAGGCCCTCCCCTCTGCCCTGGCACTATGAGAATACTCCCAGCTCAGCTATGGTGGGTGTTACACTGCTGTGCTGTGCCTTTTTTCCAAGTCTTGGTCCTGGTGGAACAGACCTGCCTGGGAGATCTTCTAAGTTGGACTGGGAAATTGAATCACTGTCTTGCTTTTGGTTTTGTGCCCCTAGATATTGACTAGAATCATAATTTGAAGGTTTTTGGAGATTTTGGGGGAACACATTCCTGGGAATTCCTGCCTTCATGTGGTCATCTTTGCTCTGCCTCTTTTACTACCTTCTTTCTGCTTCAGGCACTTCTGGCTTACAAAGGAAAATTTTTTTCTGGTCTCTAAAGTAACTGCTTTGATGACTCAGAATATTACAGTTAGAAGGGATTTTAGAAGGAAATTATAAACATGAATCTTCCCTGATAATATGACATCCAAGTGTCATATTTTAATTCTTCTAATGGTTAATCATTTCTTCTTTCTATTGAGAAAAATCAGCATCACTGCTACTAGACCATGCCCTAACAGAAATTTCTCCTAGTTTTGTACCTTGAGGTCAAATAGATGCCAAATCACTTAGAATCTATGCAGGATAGCAGAAATAGTCCTGGATTTGGATTCAGTTTCAGACTCACAAAGTCTTTGCATGAGCTCAAGTCATCCTCCTGATGATCTCACTGGATCACGTCACTTGAAATTTTATTTGTAATACATTTTAAGGAAAAAATAACTAAACTATTCTCCTGCAATTCAGTGTTTGCCATTTCTGCTATAATTCCTTCTGTTAACCTCTTTATGCTAAAAGAACTTTTTCTCATACCTCTCAAAAACTCTCTCTCCTTTGGGGTCCATATAAAGTGTTTTAAAATGAACACAGGACCAGGAATGAGCAAGATTCAAGAGATAGTTCTGCTATTGGGTTCATTGTGTAATAGCAGGAAACAACTTCCTTCCTCAGAAGTTCAGTTTCCTAAGCCATAAAATGACATGATATTAAATGGCTCTTTCCAGATGTAGTATTGTAGTATTCCATTTTTATAAATGTGATATGATGTGTGTGTGTGTGTGTATGTATGTAAGTCAGTCAATAATCATTTTAAGGGTCTGCTTTGTGCTAATAATTGCTTGGGGTGTACAAAGAAAGGCATAAGGCATCTCCTGCCTGCCAGAAACTCAAATCTGATGGAGAAAATAAGTAAAAAATAAATCAAACAATTTACAGGATATTATAAAATAACTAATGGAGCAACAAGAGGTATTGGGATTTTAGGTAGTGCTTGAAAAAAACATAGGGAAACCCAGAAGCTATGTGGGTTCAAATGGAATCATAACCATTGCAGCTTTCCTATTTTTTTCCAGTACCTTCATTTGGACAAAGACTTACCAGTATGTTTAAAAACCCAACCTATATTATTGCGTATTATATGGTGCCAATGTAGCAAAGAGATAAGACAAATAACAGCAATCAAATTAAATACTCTGAGTTATACTTATGATATACTTATAAAAACAGAACCTGGTATTTAAATTTTATACCTAAGGTATAAGTAAATATTGCATATTTTGAAGTTAAAAAGAAATGTGCCGAAGTAGATATTGAAAATATAAGATATGCTATTTATGTAGTCTAGATATAGATACAGTGAGTATTTGTATTATCTGTGAATATTAATTTAAGAAAATTTCACAAAAATCCCTTAAATTTAGATGTGCCTAATTATGCTATAAATCATGAAGACCATCTACATATAAATCAGAAACAAGTCTTTAAAAAGGCAAGACTTTCACTCTCAGTTTAATTTTTCTATATATTTTTCTAATCTAAATACAAATCTCATCAGTAGAAAAAGAAGTGTAAAATGTAGGCTTTCATTCTTCTACAACCTTCTTCCTGGCATGTAATAAAAGGAGATTACCTAAGAATAACATTCTTCTCAAAGAGTTCATGCTCCATCAAACAACCTAAAATAACTGCTGGCTCTTTTCCTTTTCTTTTTTGTTTTTCTTTTGGCCATAACATTTGAAGTATACAATTTTAGTGATAATTTTTTCTAGGCTAGTTCTAAATTTCACCCAGAGATTGGTTCATAACAAGTAAGCACCTAACTCCACACTGATCTTTAGGAGATATACATAATATCAGAGAAAAGACAATGGCCCCTTAGGCTCTGCATATTGTAGTAGAATATTACCAGCTGAGACAGGGATATGAAATCCCTGTCTGATGTTTGAAAGGAGGGAATGGCCTGTTTTGGAGATACAGGTGACAAATCTGACCATATAAATCAGGACATTCAATAAACCCCAGTAGCAACTTACTACTTTCAGGATCAAAAATAATATTATTTGTTTAGCTTTTAAAGCAGCTATAAGCCTAGAAGGCAAGAACCTTTCCATTATTCTTGCACCTTACTGTTATCTACGTTATCTATGTTCTTTCTTAAATATATTCCATAGTACCACTCAGTACATTTTCACTGATTATCCCCTTAAACCTGGAACTGAATTCTTTATCATAAATGCCTTTGAACTTGCCTGTCTTCTTTCAAATCTCAGATAAAAACTATCTTTTCCAAGGAACCTTATTGGGCTTAGTTATTGTTTGTTCTTTCTCTAAAAACAAATTCTTGGTTTTTTTCTATATTTCTATTGTTCAATTGTTTCAATCCTGTAAAACTCTTTATAACCCCATTTGGGATTTTCTTGGCAATGATACTGGGTTGCTTTCTGCTTTCCTTCTCCAGATCATTAAATAGACAGGGAATTGAGGCAAACAGGTTGACTTATCTGAGGTCCCATTTGAACTTATGGAGATGAGTTTTCTTGAGATGAGTTTTCAAGTCCAATGTTCTATCTACCTAGCTGCCTCATTTATCAATTAGAAAGAAAAAAATAAAGAACTCATTATGCCATAAATCATTTTAGGAGAACAGGTAAAGATTTATTCATCAGATCTATGGAAAGGAAGGAGTTTATGATCAATCAAGAGATAGAGAACATTATAAAATGCATAATGGATAATTTTGATTAAATTATTGCACAAATAAAGCCAATGTAACCAAGATTAAAAGAATAAAGCCAATGTAATCAAGATTAAAAAGAAGGTATAGAATTGGTAAATAATTTTTGCAGTTAATGTTTCTGATAAAGGACTCATCTCTAATATATATATATATATATATATATATATATATATATATATATATATATATATATATATATATATAGAGAGAGAGAGAGAGAGAGAGAGAGAGAGAGAGAGAGGAGTCAAATTTATAATAATACAAATTTAAAAGAGTTAAGGTGGCAGAGTAACGGCAGGGACTCACCTGAGCTCTCCCCTCTCCCCACTCCAAATACTATTAATTAATGAATATAATGAATATAATGACAGAACCCACATTAAAAACTGAGTGAAATGATTTTCCAACCCAATACAATTTGGAAGATCCTCATGAAGGGTCTGGTACACTGGGGTAAGAAAGCACCCATAGTACAACACAGGCTGCATCAGAATGAACCATGTCCAGTCATCTAAGAACAGAACTCAGGATGCCTGAGTCAATGGCTAGAGGGGCAGTTTCCAGACCTCTCAGGCCAGGGATTAACAAAGACAATTTGGAAGATCAGCAAGAAAACTCTGTCACATCAGGGTGAGAGTGAAACACAATCAAGCCCAGGCCTCAGCAACACAGATCCAATGCCTATGGACCAGGAGCAGGCCTTTGGTGCCACCTGGCACCTGCTTCCAGAGCACTCAACCTAAGTATGGCAAATTGGTTAAGGGAGACTGCAGACATCTATTTGCTATACCTGAGACAGGACTCCATTGCTTTGCCCATACATGAGTCTAGGTCACAGTTTGGGACTCCAACCTCAGGAAAAGGAGGGGGGACAACAGCCCTAGAGGAGTGGGGACCCTTCTCACAGTTCCTGGGCAGAAAAGAGTGCTTATGATTACCCTCATACCAGAACACAGACCAGGAAAGTACTCATAACTTATCACAAGACCTTAGAGCAATTGAAAACTTGCAGGTTCCTGGAGGTATCTCTGAAAACAGCCACAACACCTTCAAAAGTTTGGGATAGTGTGTACTCCACCCTGTAAGCAGAGCCCCATCTTAACAAAGAACTTGAAATCAAGTCATAGGTTGGGGAAATGAGAAAACAACAGAAGAAAACAACAGAAGAAAAAAAATCTGACATAAGTAATTATTTTGTTAATATGGAAAATCAAAATACACACTCAGAATTAGATAACAAATTCAAAGCTTCTGCATCCAAAGCATCCAAAAATTGTGAATTAGTCTCAGTCAATGTAAGAGCTCAAAACATATTTTTGGCAATTAAGTAAGGGGGATAGAGAAAAAAATGGGATGAAAAATGAGAGTCATGAAGAAAAATCAGGAAAAACTGAGTCAATAACTTGGTGAAGAAGTTCCAAAAATACTGAAGAAAATAATATTTTAAAAAACAGTAGGTTAAATGGAATGTTCCAAAAGGCCAACGAGGAGAAGAATGTCAGTTGAGGAGCAGAAATGGCCAAATAGAAAAAAGATGAAAAAGTTCTCTGAAGGAAATAATTAAAATATAGAATGTAGTTAAGGGAAGCTGATGACTGTGATAAATCAAGAAATAATAAAACAAAAACAAAAGAATGAAAAACTAGAAGAAAATATGTAATATCTCATTGGAAAGATAACTGATCTGGGAAAAAAACGATCCAGAAGAGATAATTTAAAAATTATCAAACTAACTGAAAGTCATGGCCAAAGACCTTAGACTTCATTACTTCAAGAAATTATTATGGAAAACATCCCTGATATTCTAGAAGCAGTGGACAAAATAGAAATTGAGGGAATCCATTTTCACTTCTTGAAAGACCACCTCTCAAAATGGAAACTACCAGAAATATTATTGCCAAACTTCAGAACTCCTTTAGTTAAGGAGAAAATTGTCCAAGTATCCGGAAAGAAACATTTCAAATATTGTGAAGTTGCAATCAGGATTACATAAGAATTTGGAGCTTCTACCTCAAGGGTTCAACCAATCTAGTATATTATTTTCTGGAAGGCAAAAGAACTTGGATGACAACAGGGAATCAACTACCTAGCAAAACCGAATATACTCTTTTGAGGGAAAAGATAAAATATGACAGAGGGGACTTTCAAAATTTTCTGGTGAAATAACCAGAGTTGAACAGAAAATTTGATCTTCAAACAGATGACTTAAGTGAAGCATAAAAATGTTAAACAGGAAAGAAAAATCATAAGGGACTTAATGGTGCTGAACTGCTTATATTTCTTCATGGGAATATGATACTGACAACTCATATGAACTTTCTTGTTCAGGAAAGCAGTAAGAAGCAGCTTAAATATGGACAAGACACAGGTGGGAGTTGAATTTGAAGGTATTAAAAAGTTGGAGTTAATGTGTGAGAAAGGAATGCACTGAGAAAAGGGGAAAGAAGTAGAATGTGATTAGTTATTTCACATTAGAGAGGCAAGAAAAAGCTTTTTCAGTGGAGTGGAAGGGGGGGAGGTGAGGGGGAGTGAGTGAATCACACTTTCATTGGAAATTGTTTAGAGTCAAAATAACATATGTACCCAAATGGGTATAGAGACATATCTTACCCAAGAGGAAAATGGGAATGGTAAGGGATCAGAGAAAGATGGGGAAAATGATAGAATTATGGGGGGGGTTGCAGAAAGAGACAGTTAGATGAAAAATATTTTAAAGGAGGGACAGGGAGAAAAGAGAGAGAGAATAAAATGAATGGGAGTGGGGGGGGGGAAGAAATGCCAAAGTAACTTTTGGAAAAATATTGAAACATTTCTCTGTTAATTTCTCAAATATAGAGAACTGAGTCAAAGTTATAAAAAATAAGACCCATTCCTCAATTGATAACTGATCAAGAGATATGAAGGTTTCAGATGAGGTTATCAATGTAATTAATTTAAATCATTAAAAAAATCCTAACTTACTATCAATATGAGAAATACATATTAGTACAATTCTGAGGTACTACCTCATTTCTATTGGATTGGTTAACAAGACAGAATGAGAAAATGACAAATATTTTTAGGAATGTGGGGAAATTGAGATATTGATGCACTGTTGGATGAATTGTGAAATGATTCAACAATTCTGTGGAGAAACTGGAACTGTGCAAAAAGGGCTATAAAACCATGTCCATCCTTTGACTTAGTCATGCCACTGCTAGATCTATATTCCAGAAGAGATGAAATTCGGGAAGAAAAGAACTCATAAGTATAAGTATATTTATAACTGGTCTTTTCTGGTAGCAGGTAGCTGAAGATGAGTGCATGCCCAGTGATGGAGGAATGTTTGAACTAATTGTATTAGGTTATGGGGATATAATGAACAGGATAATCTCTGCAAAACAAATAAACAGACAAACAAAAAAAAAACCCTACATGAGTATTCACAATGGGAAATGCACTATAGAAACAACAATATTTCATGATGATCAGTTGTGAATGACTTACCTTTTCTCAGCAATGCTGTTACTCAAGAGACATCTGAAGGACTTATGATAAGGAACACTATCCATCTGAAAGAAAGAACTGATGGTGTCTGAATACAGACTGAAGCATGTTTATTTTCTTAAACTTTATTCTTCTTGAGGGTTTTTTTTGTGGGGAAGAGGTTATATTTACCTTTACAATATTATTGCAACATTTTTCATAACTGCATTTTTTGTTTTTTTGCAAGGCAATGGGGTTAAGTGACTTGCCCAAGGTCTCACAGCTAGGTAATAATTAAGTGTCTGTGGCTGAATTTGAACTTAGGTTCTCCCAACTCCAGGGCCAATGCTTTATCCACTGTGCCACCTAGCTGCCCCATAACTACACATTTTTTTAGGTTTTTTTTCAAGGCAATGGGGTTAAGTGGCTTGCCCAAAACCACACAGCTAGGTAATTATTAAGTGTCTGAGGCTGGATTTGAACTCAGGTACTCCTGACTCCAGGGCTGGTGCTCTATCCACTGTGCAACCTAACCTCCCCATAACTATACATTTTTAACAGATGTCAAGTAATTTGTTTTCTCAGGGAAGTGGGTTTGGAGGGTGAGAATTTGAAACTCAAGCTTTTGGAAGTGAATGGTAAAACTTTTTTTCATGTAAATGAGGATAAATAAAATAATTAAACATATAAAAGAAAGACTGCCTTTCCACAATGAGAGATTAGTTGAAATCATGTACATAAATTTGTAATAGCCCCAATTAGAATGCTTTCATCTCCATTTAGGAACCCATGAATAAGAGCAAAAGTGGTGGATAGTGAGAGCAATCCAAGACTGGACTCTGGTAAGACAAGATCCTCAATAAATTTCAAAATGGCTTGGGACTATAGAGAGGAAGATAAAGTAATTTGAATTTGGAAAAAAAAGTGTATTATCTATAGGTGATAATGATCTGAGAAAAATTGAGAGGTAGAGAGGAATTAGAGAACAAAAATAAGACAAAATTTGAATTGGTTTGTTAGGAAAAAGGAGAAGTGGAATTATAATAAATGCAATCAAATAAAATTTCATGAATTTGGAAGTGAAATGCTTGCAGATGATGGAAAAATCAAGGATTTTACCATATCTCTGTATATAATTGAGACTGAAGAGTGGGTGAGGTCAAGAGAAATGAATAAATTGAGTAACTGGGAAGTAATTTTGAACTTTTTAAAAAATTTCCAACAAAATATGAAACTTGAATAATGATTTTTGTATAAATTTTGATATATTTATTTTATGACTAATAGAAAATATTTTAAAAGTGATCCCCTATTAAACAAACAAAACAGAAAAGAATATGTCATTATTCAGTTGATAAATTTTAAAAAAGATATGAACAGGCACTTTCAGATGATGAAATTAGAGCTATCTGTAAGTATATCAAAATACTTTATAATTGATTAAAGAAAGATAAATTAAAACAAGACTGAGGTTACCACCTCACATTTATCAGATTAGTCAATATGCAAACAAGGAAAATAATTAATGATGGAGGAGATATGGGAAACCTGGGACACTAATGCATTGTTGGTGGAGTTATGAAAAGATCCAATCATTCTTGAGAGTAATTTGGATGTGGGGAACAAAGGGCTATCAAACTGTGCAAGTCCCTCCTCCCACAAGACCATTGCTAGATCTGATTTCCATAGAGATCATAAAAACTGGAAAAAGACTCACATGTATAAAAATATTTTTGACAGCTCTTTTTGTTGTGCAAGGAATTGGGAATTGAGGGAATGTTCATCATTTGGGAAGTGGCTGAACAAATTGTGGTATATGATTGTGATGAAACATTATTATTCTTTAATAAATCATGAATGGGCAGATTTCATAAAAGTCTGGAAACACTGAGTGAATTGAGAATTATCAGAAGAATGTCCTACACATTAATAGCAACATTGTGTGGTGATCAGTTACGCTAGACAATTCTCCTCAGAAGTACAATGATCAAAAACAATTCTAAAGACTTGTAATAGAAAATAACATTTATACACACAGGAAAAAAAGCTATGGAATCTGAATGCAGAACAAAGTTTACTGTTTTCAATTTTTCAGATTTGTTTTATGCTTTATATTGGTTTTTCTTTAAAAGTTTTCTTCACTTTTACTCTGAATATTCTTTCCCAACATGACTAATGTGGAAATGTTTTTAACATAGCTATATATGTATTACCTATATCAGTTTACCCCTTGTCAATGGAGAGTATGTGAAGAGATTTAAAATTTTACAAAAATGAGTGTTGAAAAGCTATCTTTGTATGTGATATGAAAAAATAGTAATAAAAATACAAAGATAAATACATAGACAAATATATAGACAGACCAATGGAGAGATAAATAGATAAATGGATAAACTTGTAGATATATAGTTAGATGATAAACTTGTATCTAGTTTAAACATATTGCTTAATGCTATGTCTTCCACTGATTTACTTAAAATAGGATATACATTTGCCTTTCCTTATATCATCAGAACTTAGAATAATGGTTGGTATATAATAGGCACTTAATAAAACCTTGTTATTTTGACTTGCTACTTGCATGACATCCCCAGTTGAAAATCTTAAGCTAATACACACTCATAACTATTTTTTAAAATGTGCCACCAAACTTTTTCTTAGATTACATAAAGACAGAATTCCTGCATATGGTCTGGATCAGAGTCCAATATACTTCCTTTAGCTCTTCTATCACTCTAAATGAAAACCTGATCCTGATTATCTAACTCCTTCATTTTTATTCCAGACTATTTCACTCTATAAGCTAATAGACTCAGTGGGATGAGTTCCTAGACTTTTTGTGATATACAGTAACAAGACCTAGAAAGTGGTACTTCAGACCTCTTCCAAGTAATATTTAAGTTTTTTAACTGTCATGTGTTCAAAGCTAAGTAAAATAGAGCAGTGGGAGAATTGGAATTGGGTGGGAATGCTGAATTGTCATTTCCTTTTTCTATAATAATTTGTGTATGCAATGAATGTGCATTTAACTTTATATCTAAGAGGACTTCCTTAATTTCTAATTTTGTAATTTTTCATTTTAAAAATCCACAAAACTATAGCTGTTAAATTTGATCTTTTTATCTTAAGAAGGAAAAGAAAGAGGAAAGGGTATTAAAAAGAATAATTAAGGTTTTTTTTGTTATGTATCCATTTAAACAGCACACATGCATTCATAATATTATCTTTTTTGTCAGTCTATTCACACACACACACATATATATATATATATATATATATATATATATATATATATATAGTTGAATTGCTACCGCTGATAAGGAAAAGATCAGTTTGGAATCATGATATGATTAAATCACAATTTAAGCCAATATATTATTCTTAATTTGATTTTTTGGCAAGTCAATGGGGTTAAATGACTTGCCCAAGGTCACACAGCTAAGTAATTATTAAGTGTCTGAGGCTGGATTTGAACTCAGGTCCTCCTGACTCCAGAGCTGGTGTTCTATTCATTGCACCATCTAGCTTCCCCCGAAAATTTTATTCTTGAATAAACAAATAAAAAGACTAATAACATCAAAATAAAACAAATACAACAGTAAAAATGCTGAATAAGGAATAAGTTAACAGGAATCATAAGTAAACCATATTAGGAGTTTAAAAAACACTAAATAAATATTAATTAACTGAATGGGTAACTTTTATCAGTATCAAATATAGAAAGTATAATTCAAAAGAATGTAAAATATAGAAATTATTTTGTAAAACTACATGTAAATTAAATTGATACTTATAATAAATTGATATTTTTGTAATATAAAACACTCACATTAGCAATAAAACATTTGAATGAATCAGAGAAATGGAATATTCAGAAAACTATAAACAAAGTTGGCCATGAGAAAATTAAAATAATGTGATATTTAAAGATGAAGAAATATTTTGAAAACAATACCTATTTTGTTAATGAAAGTCCTCAAAGCACAGGAATAAATGGCCTTTCAATATTGTGCTAAATTATTAAAAATCAAGAGTTTGTATTAAATGTAATGAGTATAAAAATTAAGGTCATTTATTTTCATTTAATGAGATCAGTAGTAAGGATTGGATATCTATTGTAGCAACTAATCACTTATATTGTTTTAAATGTTTTTCTATTGAAATATGCTAAAATGTATTTAAGAGAAAAGGCATAGAACATGAAGAAAGAAAATTATTATTTTTGCAGATGTATAATAGTGCCTATTTAAGGAATCCTAATCAATAAGTAAAATTAATTTTAACAAAATTAGTTACAAAATTCAGTCTCATAAGTCATAAATATTTTTACATTTTCAATAAAAATCAACAAGAATGGTACAAAATAAAAATCTTACATAAGATAGAGAAAAGTATATAGCATAGAATACTTGGGAATCTACATACTAAGAAATACATAGAAATTAACTCAGAATTAAAAATACTCTATGGAAATAAAAATAGATTTATAGAATTAATCAAATATGAACTGCTCATGAGTAGATGAAACTAATCTATTAAAATAATTATTAAAAATAACAGTACACATTGACTTACTTATCCGATGATATTTCAAGCTCAAAATATTAACTTATGAACTATAAAAAAATAATAAAATTAATTTGGAGGAACAAAAGAACAAGAATCATTTGAAGTAATGAGAAACAGTGAATAGAAAGATCTCATAGGACCAGATGCCAAAATTTAATTCAAATCTGCCATCTTCAAGACCGTGTATGCTAGTAAAGAAACACAGAGATTGTTCCATTGAACTGTTTAAATATAATATAAAGAAATGAAAGAGCACAGAAATCTAGTGTTTGATAAAACATGACCCCCAACTAAGGAGATAAAAATTCACAATTTAGTCAAATGTACAGGAAAATTTTAATACAATTTGTCAGAAACAAAATATGGCCCAATATCCTAAATGATATAGCACCATAAAATGCAAATAAGTACATCATAAACAAATTAGAAGAGGAAGGAAGTGATCAGTTTCCTATTCTATCAATAAGGGGGGAAAATTCATAACAAACAAGAGACAAAGAAAATTATAGAAGGTAAATGAACACTTTGATTACATAAAATTAAGAAGTTTTTGTATAAACAGAATCTATGAAGTTAAATTAGGAGGGAAGTTAGTATCTGGGAAGAAATCTTCACAGCAAATTTCACTGACATTATTTCCAAGGTGTACAGAGAATTAAAATCAAATATTTTTAAAGCACTTAACATATTACTTGACATATAGTAGGAAATTTATAAATGTTATGATTGTTATGACAATATATCATTTCCAAATTTATAAGTATTCAAATGAGAGGAATAAATAATTTTCAAAAAAGAAACATCATGTAAAATAATATTAAATTTGTCAATAAATATAATAAAAATGTTCCAAATAACTAATAGAGAAATGTGAATTAATACAACTCTGAGATTTTTCATAACACCCATCACATTGACAAGGTGGCAAAAAAGTAAAATTGCAAACATGCAAGTACTTTTGGGAAAGTAGGTACAATAATTCAATCCAAACAAAATAGTTTGAAAATCTCCTCTCTTGCCCCCAGATCCCTGAAAACAATTACTAACCTGTATATACCTTGAACCATACTATTGTTAGTCCTATACTGCAAACAGAATATAAAAGAGGCAAAAAACAGCACATGTGCAAAAATACTCTAGCAAATCTTTCTGTAGTATCAAAAAACATGAAAACTAAAATTGTGGGAAAAAGAGAATTCCTGGACAAATAATGGTATATGATTAAATTGAAACACCATTCTGCCATTTAAAAATGAGGAAAAGGATGGACTCAGGCAAACTTGGGGAAGACATGTTCTGAAACAGAGTTAAGAAATCAGAACAGGGAGAATAATTGTTTCAATAATAATAACGTAAAAACAATCCACATTTAAAGACTTAAGAACACAATAATCAATCATGATTCCATATGAGCATAATAAACAATGCTAAAACTCTTCTAACAGATGGATTATTGGCTTGGAGTGAAGAATGATATCTATGTATGTACTTATAATCTATCTGGGTATCTATCTATCTATATTTCTTTTTATCTGCCATGAAATTTGCAGACAGACCCCACAAAAAACTATCCCCCAGACTTTTGGGGTATACAATTTCAAATCTCCAATATCTTACATTATTAAGGTATATAGGGTTAAGAGAAGACTAGTACCTCTAGAGTGAGGGTTGCCAATTCTTTATTAAAATTTTATTTGTTTAAGGAAATGGGGTTATGACTTTGTATCTGAGGTCAGATTTGAACTCAGGTCCTCCTCACTCCAGGACCAGTGCTCTATCCATTACACTACCTAGCTGCCCCCTTGCCAAACAGTTTTTACAGGGCTGTTGTCCACCTTTAGTGACTCCAAGAAACTAATGTATTAAAATAATTATTAAAAACAACAAAAATTGATTTACTTATTCAATGATATTTCAATAGTATTTCAATAGTATAGTATGATATTTCAAAGCAATTATATTTCAATAGTATGGCATGTAGGGCAACTTACACTGGTAAACCATTCTGACAGTCAGGTTAAAGAAGACAAGGGACTTCTTAGAGGATTTCTATCACAAGCATACAAATGCTTCCTGGTAGAATAGACAGATGCGAAAATTTTGTTTCAATGGACCATAAAGGCAATGAAAGCAGATGCTGTGAAGAAGCATGTAGAGCTTCCTCACTCATCAAAGATGCCAAAGTCATCCACTGCATCCCAAGTCATTGCCAGGCATCTTGATTTTGTCTTGAATTTCAATGACTCTGGAAGAGAGAGTGAGGCCAACAATTTCTGCAATTCTGCTTTACTTAAATACAGTTTATACACAAATCAAAAGGCATCACCCATACCATTTTAACCTGCCTCAGATTCCTGGGAAAACAGGAAAGTGAGAAAGGAGTAAGTGTAGATATATTGAGAACTGTAGTTGCAACCCTGCCATGGGTTTCCTAGGACAGAGGGCCCTTTTACTAGATTAAAGAAGCAGTGGATTTGGCAACTGTCTTTGTGTTTCTTTGGGTTTTTTTTTGTAAGGCAAACGGGGTTAAGTGGCTTGCCTAAGCCACACAGCTAGGTAATTATTAAGTGTCTGAGAAAGGATTTGGACCCAAGTACTCCTGACTCCAGGGCCAGTGCTTTATCCACTGCGCCTCCTAGCTGCCCCTGTTTGTTTTTTTTTAAGAACCACACTACTTACATTGTGGTATGAGAATTGGGAGAGCAATGATCCTCTAACTGCTTTCCCAAATCTAACCCTGGCCTGATTACTGCAATAGGTGAGGATCCCACCTTGTGGTCAACACACATGCATACACACACAGATAAAAACTCACAAAAACTTTTCAAAGATAATTACATTCACCATTGGTATGTGGAATGTGAAAACACCAATGGAAGCAAAACAGAACAACAAAAAAATCTGATAGACTGAAAGATGAAAAGCTCTTTTTGAGAGAGAACTCAGAAGGTATCACATCCAAATAGCAGCCTTAGTGAAGTAAGGCAGGTAAATAAAGGTCCCCTTTCAGAAGTTTGAATTGGATACATGTTTTTCAAGAATGATTACCATCTTGAGGAGTGTTATGAAGCTGGTATAGGTTCCACAACCAAATTTAATCTAGTTAACAAGGTTATATGTCTCCCGAAAGGTGTGAATGACAGACTCATGACAATGTGATTGATATTTACAGGGAAAGTACAAACCAATATCAGCATATGCTACTTCCATGATGAACCCTGATAACATTAAAGAAAAAAAAATTAGCAAAACCTGGAGATTCTCATTATCAATATGTTGAAAAGTGGAAAGCTTATAATTCTAAGTGACTTTAATGCCTAAATAGGCACAGAGTATGAAACACATCAAAAAATTCTATTGAGGAATGGAATTAGAAACAGGAACAGCAATGATCATTTTCTACTGAAGACTTGTGCATCCCATGACCTTCAAACACTATTTTGCATTTACTTAAATTCAATGAATCTTTGTGGATGCACCCTCATGTCAAATACTGGCATTTAAGAAATTATGTCTCTGCAAGAAGAAGAGAAAAATAGCATGTGAGAGTGATGAAATTCATGTGGGATAAAGAGTACTGGAACAAACTTAAACATATCTTCTCCAAGTTAAATATTAACATTAAACAAAATCAGTGGCCTCAATGGAAGCAGGTCACTAGAAGACTTAATATCCACAAATTGGGTATTTTTCCAAGTTTAAATATTTTCTTGCTAATTTGGGTGGAAAACAGTCAACACTAAAGTGGCAACAGTAGTACAAAAAAGGAGTGGGTAGTTTTCAGAGATTTGGTGTATAGCACAGCATTTACTCTTCTGAGCGAGACCTTTCACAGATTTCAAATTAGGTTTGACAAAAATGATGGGGAAATTCGGAAGCTGTTAAATGAAAAATGAGAATTCCACTGGGTTTATCAACAGCATAATTCATCCATTTTGAAAAGTCACTTTTAAGTCCATCAAATGAAAATTGCAAGCAAAACTGAGACAGATAAAGATTCATGATTCAGCAATAAGGCAGTTGAAATTCAGTTTTATGTTGATCGTAATAGACCAAAGCATTTTTATTATCCCTGGAGGGCTATATATGGACCAAAGGCATATGGTGCATCTTAATTACTGTGTCAATGTAGCCAAATTGATTAGCAATAGGATCCTGGAGAGATCAGCTGAATACTTCCAAAGTACTCTCAACAGACAATCATCAATCAATGCTGAAACCATTGACCATAAACCTCGAATTTAAATCAATTCCACTCTAGTCAGATTTCAACCTGAAGAAGAGGTTTTGAATTAGGTTCCTTTCATGTAGCAAAGTCACTTGAAACTTATTCTTTTCCAGCAGAGATCTACAAAGTAGGGAGTCCTCTGTTATTACAAAATTATCTGAAATCTTCTGGTTTATATGACTATATGAGGTTATCCCTTAAGGATTCAAGGATGCCTCCATTAAGGAAAAGAAAGGAAAAGTAAATGTTATTTTGTAACAATCACAGTGGGGTCTCTCTCAGCCATTGCAGCAAGATTCTTGCCAGAATCACTTAGAGAGGTTTATCCTTAACCTGGAAGATGGTCATCTACCAAAAGCTAGTGTGACCTTAGAAAAAAATTGAGAAATGGTCAACATGGTGTTTGCTGCCCAACAATTTCAGGAGATTTACAAGGAAGAGAACAGGGTTTTCTACACAATTGTTGATCTAACCAAACTTTATGATAGCTTGGAGAAGATTAAGGTTAAATTCGGTTGCCCAGAGAAGTTCATAAATATTGAACACTATCCATGAAGTCATATTTTCATAGGTTCTAGATAATGGACAATGCTCTTTTGAATTCATGGTCACCAATAGACTGCAGAAGGAAGTGTGCTTGCTTCTATGCCTTTTAGCATGTTTACAGAAAAAAATTTCTGCCACTTTCAGTGAGGATGAAAATGGTGTAGGGTCAGTTACTGCATTGATGATAAATTATTTAATTTAAAAAGTCAAGAAGAAAGTTGGTGAGTACTTTTTACTCTCAGATGAATCTATATTTAATTCAGTCTCTAAGATTGAGATGCAACACAGTATGAATGTTTTCTCTATTGTTTGTACTAATTTTGTTCTAACAAATGACACTAAAAAGACAAAGGTTCTCCACCAGTCAGTACCACAACATCCAAACAGGGATCATCAGTAACAACAAATAGAGAAATTTTGAATGCTGTGGTTAGTTCATTTACTCGACAGTATACTTTCCTGGACTATACCATTTTTTTATATGTCTTTTCCTAAGACAACTAAGCTGTGGTGCAGTGGATAGAATGCTGCTCTTGGAGTCAGGAGGACAGGAGTTCAAATCCAGCTAACCATTACCAGCTGTGTGACCTTGGGCATGGTACTCAACCTTGATTGCCTTGCATAAAGAACCATCTCCAGTCATCCGATTCATATCTGACCACTGGATCCAGGTGATTCTGTAGGAGAAAGTGAGGCTGGTGACTTCAAATCCAATTCATGTGCTTGTCATGGCATCACCTCCCAGATGTGATCTTCAAAAACGAAGGACAAATATTTCATTGTATGTCTTTTCTTTTAACCCTGTCTTTTTTTCACTGTAGCTCCATTCTTTTTTAATTGTTTTTTTGAATTTTATAGTTTTTCCCCAATCTTGCTTCTCTCCCCCCCACACAGAACGCAGTCTGATAGTCTTTTCATTGTTTCCATGCTATACATTAATCAAAATTGAATGGTGAAAGAGAAAATATATCCTAAAGGAGAAAATAAAATTTAAGAGATAGCAAAATTACATAAAAGATACCTTTTTTTTCAAATAAAAGGTAATAATCTTTGGTCTTGTTTAAACTTCACCAGTTCTTTCTTTGGATAGAGATGGTATTCTCCATCAAAGATACCCTAAAATTATGCCTGACTGTTTTACTGATGAAATGAGCAAGTACATTATGATTAATCAACCCCATGTTGCTGATATGGTGTACAATGTTCTTTTGGTTCTGCTCATCTCTCTCAGCATCAATTCATGCAAGTCCTTCCAGGCTTCTCTGAATTCCCATCCTTCCTGGTTACTAATAGAACAATAGTTTTCCAAAAGGAAATAAAACACAGTTTGTTAAGCCATTCCCCAACTGATGGATATTCACTCAATTTCCAATTCTTTGCCACCACAAACTTAACTGTTATGAATATTTTTGTACAAGTAATTAATTTGTACAAATGTAACCCTGTCTTTCAGGCTAACAAGAAGCATCATTTGTGTTTAACTCATTACAAATACATTTATAATAGAGAAAATTCTAACTAATCCTATCAGTTGTATTCCCTTTTAGAGAATTGGTATAATCTTTCTCAGTCCAAGCTTAGCCTCTATTCCTTACCTCTATAAAATTAATATTCATTTATGATGATAAAAAAGAATAAATTTAAAATCTGTAAAGCACTTTGTAAATATTATCTTATTTTTGTTCCATAATAAACCTGTGTTGTTGATATTCTAGGTATTATTACCCCCATTTTATAGTTGAAGAAATTGAAATTTGTAGAGATCAAATAATTTGCCAATGATCACACAACTAGTATAGTTAGATCTTTAACTAGTTCCTCTTGATTATAAATCCAAGAATTAACCTGAAATTAGTTATGTTTTATTAACTAGGTAGTCATTCATCTGTAGGTCTTTTAGTTCTATAAGGTTGAATAAAACCATTAAGCCTTTCACATTCAATATTCGTAATGCAAATACCATACAAGTTCCATTCACTGTGGATATAATGAAAGATGAAACATTCCTGCCTTCAAGTAGTTTACAATTTATTATAAAGTACTTGACTATCAAATGCTCTGCTAAGCATTTCTTTAAATATATTGCACACTTTTATTATACTTCCAGGAGTTTCTTTTATATTTTCCTCAGCCAAAAGATGATTGTCTTCATTAATCTCATTTATACTGAATAAAAATTATTTATATTTAAAAAGGACAATATTGAGTATTGGGTAGTTGATAGAGAGCTGGTCTTGAGATCACAGGGGCCCAGACATGCAGTTGATATATAATGACTATGTCATCTTGAGTAACTCACTTAAAGTCAGTGACATCAAATTTAAATTAAAGGTTACTAAACTGTACATAAACAGTCCCAGAAGGCTTCATTTTGATTTAGAAAACTACATATTATCCATGTTTTGTTGTATTGTTATTTATTTTGCAAAATATTTCCATTTTAATCAGGTTCAGACCTCATTTGGAAGCGTTTTGGGCTGCATATCCATTTCCCTTCCTCTCTTGACCCTTCTGTGTGACACCTCTGCTCTAAGCAATTCCCTAAGATAAGTAGTAAAGAAGTTTCTAACTGACATCATGAGAATTTCCTTACTGATAGTTCACTTTTTTTTAGTTAGAATCCTCTAAAAATCAGTATTCTTCCTAATCAGCATTTTCAAAATGGTATACCACTTTTAGGTGTTGATAGGCATGAAATGTCTAGAATCCCTCAATATATTAATAATTCTTCAAATGGTTCAAACCTTATATCCAAATTATCCAACCAGGGATGTTCTACTCCACTTCCCAAAATTAAAAACATGCATGTGTGTATATATATATACAAATGTATATATTTATATTTCTCTGTATGCATATATTTATATATGTGCATATATATAAAATTAAAGTTAATAATTGCAAAAATATATTTCTTTTATTTTAAAGAAAAATATTTCATTCAGTTATCTACTATAAGTACCCTAATTATAGCTTTGATCTGTATCTCACTTTGTATGTGTAGACACAGTCTAAAGATATCATCATTTGCCTTTTTGTACAAAGCTTTCATTTTTGACTTCTGAAAATTGAATATTTTCCTCCCAGTTCTAACCCCCAACTATGTTATTTTCCCTTTAATGTGACATTTCATCAGTTTTCTGATTATAAGATGTACTGACCCCTGCTCAGAACCTGAATATTCAGATGGCACTATAGTCTCTTCTTTCCTTTGTGAGATGCTGGAATGGGGGACACACTAGGGAAGCATGTAGAAGATTTGAAGTTTCTAATAGAAGTGAGAGGGACTCTGATCAGGCTAGCATAAAATTAACTCAAAAATTCAAGATCAAAAGCCACTCTCTCCAGTTAACATTCACACTATTAAACAAAATCACTGCACCTTTGGATTGCAATTCAAAAGGAGGGCTTGGGAATATATTTTTAAGGGAAGAATTAAGGGGAAAAACAATCTCTATAGTAGCTTATATATGATCTAATATATAAGTGTGTGCATGAAGGATCATTATTGGATAATTTTTACTACTAAGCGATCTCTATTCCACCTACTATCCAAATTACTCACTGGTAGAACACTAAACCCTTAAGACATAGTATCTTTCTGATGATGCAATTAGAATCTGATTTGTAATACTAAGACTTTGTTTAGACAATATCCATACAAGCTATTAAAAACTGAAAAATTAAGCCACATAATCATTTTCTTTCAATGCCTTAAAGATTCACACACATATATTTTCACAAATATGAAACTGTCAAGGAACCTCAAAAGGTTATCAATTTCAGTATCACTAGTTTATAGAGATCACCATAAGTTCTAGAGAATCAGTATAACTAAGTTTATTTTATTTTTCCACTGATAATCAGTTATCTGTATTTTGAGTACCAAATAATTTGTTATCGGTTAAACTTGCATGTCACAAAATAGAAATGAAATTTTAACATGTATTCTTGGGTAGCTGAATTCTAGTTCTTGGTGACTGAGACTATATACAGGATGTACATTTCTTGAAAATTGACATAATTTGCAGAATAATCATTCTTGGCTCAAAAATGATGCCTATGAAAGAAAGACATATCTCAAGTTTTGACCATGAAGATTAAACACACAGTTGACCATAAGTTATCTTTCCCTACTCAAAAGTACTTCACTGAATATATTTTGTTCTCAGACTCAAGACTTCCCAACTTCAAGTGCAAAGTCAAATTAAGGGCTGTAGATTTCTCAAATAAAACTGAAGAAATTTGTTGTTATTGCTTTGTTTCTGATAACTGCAGTATAACTATTGAAAAAGATATTTTAAAATAACATATTTCCTTTTTGAAAATTTAATTTATTTTTGGTAAAGTGCCTTAAGTTGTATTGGCATCCTAAAACCTCAGTGTTCTAAAATTCCTTTCCTTATTCAAACTCAGAAAGAATTCACAAAATGAATAATTGCTGAAGGACAGATCCAGATTTAAATTGCAAATATCACTGATCCTGGGTTACGCTAACATAAAACAGAAAATAAACCACTTCATAGGCAAAGTCATAGGCAAGCAGCAAGTCAGAAATACCTTAACATTTTGCATTCAGCTTCAGACCAACATTCAAACTGCAACTAATTATATTAAATATTACTTATCTCGGAGAAATCAAGAAAACTGCATCTTCTAAGAATCAAGAACAAAAGAAACCAAAAAAATTTAAAAAAAAATTCAGAATCTGATGAACATTGTATAAACAAACAAATATCCCATTCAACTCTTTCCCTTAATCCTAAATTTTCATTCCAAAAATGACAAATATGTAAATATGTTTATCACAATACATTTATACAATGTCAACCTGACTGAGAGGTGGGGGTTGGGAAGGGAGGATGGAAGGAAATTTTGTAGCTTTAAAATATACATATGCATAAAATATACATTTTATACATAAAATATACATGGATGAAAGTTGGAAAATTTTCATAATGTGTATTTACAAAAATAAAAAATATCAATCAAAAATAAAAAAATCAAATTGTTGACTTTCCAGAATTTTTGCCATAATAAGAGACAGATCAAGTTTCTCAATAATGTTGTCCTCAGAGCAATTGGATAAACTCTGAATCAGACTTACCTGAGAAGGAGACTAGGTGAGTACTTAGAAGGCCAGCTTTAGAGTAAGGAAGACAAATATTCAAAGAATTCTTTTGATATCTATTGGCATTCTGACCCTCTACAAGTCACATAAACTCTCAAAAGCCCTAGAAATTCTTTAAGACTAAAAATGGTAAAGAGGTTGAAGAAGACTTCCACCAAGATGGCAGAGAGAAGACAGGAACAGTTCTAAAGTCTCCTGATCTCTTCCCCATCTATCACATGAAACAAACCTCTTAAAAGAAATCTGACCCACAAAACCCGGAAAGAAAAGCCAGGAGAAAGAACATCTACCTCAGCATTTGTCTCCCACACCAGTTTAGGCCGAATTGGGGGGGGGCAGTGAGTCTGGGCTCAGAGGGAGGATCAGCCCCATATCACCCAGATTAACAGCTGAATTGGAACTGGGAGTCTGAGGGCCTGAGAGCTGGACCTGCTGGATCAGAGGTGGGGCTGGACAAAAGGGGCTTGGGTTGGCAGGGAAGCAGAGGCGCTGGTGGTGCTGTCCCCATGGAGGCTGGGGCCTGGGGGGAGAGGTTTGGTGCAGGAGAGCTGCGGACACCATCCCTGGGCTCCTGGGGTCTGAGAAAGTCTGAGTCTGCCTCCATTGCACTGAGGCCTCTTCACAAATAAACAAATACAAACTACTTCAGCCTCAGGACCAGGTGTGTGAGCAGGAGAACCAGCTCAGCTGAGGAATGACCTCAGGCCAGGGTAAAGCCCACCATTGATTGAAGGCAAAAGAATTCAATAGCTCCAACTCCTCCCTTCAAGCAAAGGGAGAAGACCTCTTAACCAAGGTCACAGACACTCCAGAAAAAGCTACCAGCACCTCCTACTGGCCAGCCTAAGAAACTGCACTCAGTGAGTAAAGCCTTTAGCGATCCCAAGCCCCTGTTAACCAGCCCCTCCCCAACTCAAGGTCTTAGCATAATGAAGACGGGTCAGAGGAAAGGTGGATCCATAGAAAAATTCCTGGAAGGGAAAGACCCCAACTCAGAGAGACCTGGAACCTCTGAGGAGAATACAATCTGATCTCCAGCACAGAAAGACATCCTTGAAGAAATAAGGAAGGAGCTTAAAAATTTGGGAGAGACAATTAATACCTTGCAACAAGAAAACAAAACCTTAGAAAGTACAATTGGACAAACACAAAAGGAAAATAAATCTCTCAAACCATCAATTGGACAATTAAAAAATGAGAATAATTCTCTCAGATCCTCAAATGAGCAAATGCAAAAAGAAATTAATTTTCTCCAAACCTCAATTGGTCAAGTGGAAAGATCTTTCACAAGTAGAATTGACCAATTGGAAAAGGAGTTGCAAAAGGTTAATGAAGAAAACTCCCCCCCCCCAAAAAAAAAATGGAGTCTACAGAAACAAATGACTCCAGGAGACAGCAAGAGTCAGTTTAACAAAATCAAAAAATAGAAAAAATAGAAGCAAATTTAAAATACCTCATCAACAATACCACTGACCTCAAGAATAGATCGAGTAGTGTCAACCTGAAAATCATTGGACTTCCTGAAAACATTGAAGAGATAAAAAAGCCTGGACTTAATATTACAAGACCTAGTGATGGAAAACTGCCCCGATATCATGGAATCGGAGGGCAAAATAGTTATTGAAAGAGTACATCGATCCCCACCAGAAAAAGATCCTAAAATGAAAACCCCAAGGAATGTTGTGGCCCAACTCCAGAACTATCAGATAAAAGAGAAAATCCTGCAAATAGCCAGAAACAATTTGAATATCAAGGAGCCACAGTAAGGATCACGCAGGATCTGGCTGCATCTACTTTAAGGGATTGAAGGGCCTGGAATGAGATATTTCGAAGAGCATGGGAGCTTGGAATGCAGCCAAGAATCTACTTTCCTGCAAAGCTGAGCCTTCTCTTCCAGGGAAAAAGATGGACATTTAATGAAATGGAAGAATTCCAAAAATTTCTGAAGAAAAGACCAGAGCTAAACAGAAAATTTGGACATAAAACAGGAGGTTCAAGAGACATAAAAAGGTTAAAAAAAAGGGGGGGGAATGCAATCCAGTAATTTGAAGCTGGCTATATCCCATCATGGGAGAAAAAAAGATTCCCATAAATCTTCAGCAATGTAACTCTAACAGAGAGAATACACCTAGCCAGAAATGATGGACATTCATGACCTATCCATGAGACTGCTAGCTAATGGGATGTAACTGGCTTTAACCCCACTTGGGAGACTCTAATAACTCTCAGGAATTTTGACTCTATTTGATAGAATATACTGAATTAGAAGGGACAGACACTCAGGATTTTCTATGACTTAGATAGAATAATCTAAAAAAACACTACCTCCCTATAAAGGGGGACAGGAAAGAGATGGGAGGAGGGAGGGCACTGAATGGGGTAAATCTCATTACACTAAGAGGTACAAAAAACCTATGGTAATAGAGGGGAAGAAGAGAGCAGAGGAGAAACACCTGAATCTTCTTCTCATCAGTCTTGGCTTAATAGTCAGGTAACTTATAAAACATCTAAACTTTCAGGTATTAAAAGGGGAAAGGGGGAGGGGGGACAGAGAAATGGAAGGGGAGTGGGGGAAATAAGGGGAAATAACAAAAGGAAGGGAAGGGAAAAGGGAAAAAGGGAAAGGGGAAAGAAAGGGGAGGGTGTGATATAGAAGGGCAAACACACTGAAGGGGGTGGTATTCAGAAACAAAATACTGGGGAATATAGATAAAAGGGGGGAAGGGGAAAAATACAAACAGAGGGAAGATAGCATGGAGGGCAATAAAGAATTAGTAATCATAACCTTGAATGTGAATGGGATGAACTCTCCCTTAAAATGTAAGCAAATAGCAGAGTGGATTAAAAACCAGAATCCTATAATATGCTGCTTACAAGAAGCTCATTTGAAGCAGACAGATACATATAGAGTAAAGGTAAATTGTTGGAGCAAAGCATATTTTGCTTCAGCTGAAGAAAAAAAAACGCAGGGGTAGGAATCCTTATCTCAGACAAAGCAGCAGCAAAAATATATAGCATTAAAAGAGATAAGGAAGGAAACTTTATCCTCCCATAGACAATAAAGTCATTTCAATATTGAATATATTGAATATATTATGCACCCAGTGGGCAGCACCCAAATTCTTATAGGAGAAGCTGAAAAAACTACATGAAGACATAGAAAGAAAAAGTCCACTAGTGGGAGACCTCAACCTCCCACTATCAGATCTAGATAAATCGAATCATAAAACAAACAAGAAAGAAATTAGGGAGGTAAATAGATTGTTAGAAAAATTACGTATGGTAGGCTTATGGAGGAAACTGAATGGGGATAGAAAGGAATATAACTTTTTCTCTGCAATGCATGGAACTTATACAAAAATTGACCATGTACTAGGATATAAAAACCAAATGGTCAACTGCAGAAAGGCAGAAATAGTGAATACATCTTTCTCAGATCACAATGCAATAAAAGTCATATGCAATACTGGGCCAAGGAGATATAGACCCAGAACAAATTGGAAACTGAATAACCACACTTTAAAAAATGAGTGGACCAAAAACCAAATTATAGAAAGAATTAACCATTTTATCCTAGATAATGATAATAATGAAACAACATACCAAATCCTATGGGATTCATGCAAAGTGACTCTCAGGGGATATATTATAGCTCAAAATGTTTATATGAATAAATTGGAGTAAGAGGAAATCAATGAACTAAACATGCAACTAAAAAAATTCGAGAAAGAATAAATCAAAAATCCCCAATTAAATACTAAATTAGAAATTCTAAAAATTAAGGGAGAAATTAATAAAATTGAAAGCAAAAAACCTATTGAATTAATAAATAAAACCAAAAGTTGGTATTATGAAGAAACAAATAAAATTGATAAACCTCTGGTCAATTTGATGAAAAAAAAAAGTAAGAAGCAAACCAAATTGCTAGTATCATAAATGAAAAAGGTGAACTCACCACCAATGAGTAGGAAATTAAAATAATAATTTGAAATTATTTTGTCCACTTCTATGCCAAGAAATTTAATAATCTAACTGAAATGGATGAATATTTACAAAAATATAAGTTGCCCAGGTTAAATGAAGAAGAGATTAAATACCTAAACAACCCTATCTCAGAAAAATAAATTCAACAAGCCATTATTGAACTCCTTAAAAAAATCTCCAGGGCCTGATGTATTCACAATTGAATTCTACCAAACATTTAAGGAACAATTGGTTGCAGTCCTATATAAACTCTTTGGAAAAACAGGGAAAAATGAAATTCTGCCTAACTCTTTCTATGAAACCACTATGGTGCTGTTACCTAAACCAGGAAGAGTTAAAACAGAAAAAAAAAATTATAGACCTATTTCCCTGATGAATATAGATGCAAAAACCTTAAATAAACTCTTAGCAAATGATTACAACAAGTCATCACTAGGATAATACATTATTATCAAGTAGGATTTATTCCAGGAATGCAGGGTTGGTTCAATATTAGGAAAACTGTTAGTATACTCAATTATATCTACAACAAACCCATCAGAAATCATAATATCATATCAATAGATGCTGAAAAAGCTTTTGACAAAATACAGCATCCATTCCTATTAAAAATACTAGTGTATGTAGGAATAAATGGACTGTTGCTTAGAATAATTAGCAGTATCTATCTGAAACCATCAACAAGCATTATATTCAATGGGGAGAGGCTAGAGGCATTCCCAATAAGATGAGGGGTGAAACAAGGGTGCCCATTATCACCGCTACTATTCAATATTGTATTAGAAATGTTAGCATCAGGAATTAGAGAAGAAAAAGAAATTGAAGGAATTAGAATTGGGAAGGAAGAGACAAAACTCTCACTCTTTGCAGATGACATAATGGTCTACCTAGAGAATCCCAAGAAATCATCTAAAACACTACTGGAAACAATGAGCAATTTTAGCAAAGTTGCAGGTTGTAAAGTAAACCCTCATAAATCTGCAACTTTTCTATATATGTCTAGCAAGAAACAGCAGGAAGAGCTAGAAAGAGAAATCCCATTCAAAGTAACCTTAGACAATATAAAATATTTGGGAGTCTATTTGACAAGACAGACTCAGTATATTTTGGATAACAATTATAAAACACTTCTCACACAAATTAAATTAGATTTAAATAACTGGGCAAATACCAACTGCTCATGGATAGGTAGAGCTAATATAAAAAAATGACAATTCTACCAAAACTAAACTATCTGTTTAGTGCCCTACCAATCAAAATTCCAAAAAAAGTACTTTAATGAGTTAGAAATAATTGTAAGTAAATTCATATGGAGAAATAAAAAGTCAAGAATTGCCAGGACCTTAATGAAAAAAAAGTGCAAAAGAAGGTGGCTTAGCCCTACCCAATCTAAAATTATATTATAAAGCATCAGTCATCAAAACTGTTTGGTATGGCTAAGAAATCGAGTGGTGGACCAGTGGAGTAGACTAGGTGTAAAAGCAGGAGATTATCATAGTAATCTGCTGTTTGATAAACTGAAAGAGTCCGGCCATTGGGATAAAACCTCCCTATTTTATGAAAATTGCTGGGATAATTAGAAATTAGTATGGAAGAAACTTAGATTAAAGCAACACCTCACACCCTTTACGAAGATAAGATCCAAATTTTTACAGGACATAGACATAATAAACAATACCATAAGCAAATTAGAAGATCAAGGATGAGTCTACCTGTCAGATCTATGGAAAGGGGAACAGTTTATGACTAAGGAAGAGTTGGAGGCCATCACCAAAAGCCAATTAGATGATTTTGATTACTTTAAACTGAAAAGATTTTGCACAGATAAAACCAATGTAATCAAGATCAAAAGATGTAGTAAATTGGGAAACAATCTTTACAACTAATGATTCTGACAAAGGACTCATTTCTAAAATATACAGAGTACTGAGTCATATTTTTAAAACAAAAAGCCATTCCCCAATTGACAAATGGTCAAAGGATATGCAAAGGCGATTTACAGATGAGATCAAAGCAATCCATAGCCATATGAAAAAATGCTCTAAATCATTAATTATTAGAGAAATGAAAATTAAAGCTTCTCTGAGGTACCACCTCACACCTCTCAGATTGCCCAGTATGACCAGGAAGGATAATGATTGTTGTTGGAAGGGATGTGGGAAATCTGGGACACTATTACCCTGTTGGTGGAGCTGTGAACTCATCCAACCCTTCTGGAGAGCTATTTGGAACTATGCCCAAAGGGCAACAAAAATGTGCATACCCTTTGACCCAGCAATATCACTACTGGTTCTATACCCTGACGAGATGATGAAAAAGGGTAAAAACATACTTGTACCAAAATATTTATAGCAGCCCTGTTTGTGGTGGCAAAGTATTGGAAATCATTTGAATGTCCTTCAGTTGGGGAATAGCTTAGCAAGGTATGGTATATGTATGTCATGGAACACTATTGTTCTATGAGAAACCAGGAGGGATGGGATTTCAGGGAAGCCTGGAGGGATTTGCATGAACTGATCCTGAGTGAGATGAGCATAACCATAAAAGCACTGTATACCCTAACAGCAACATGGGAGTGATGATCATCCTTGAAGGACTTGCTCATTCCATCAGTGCAACAATCGGGAGCAATTTTGGGCTGTCTGCAAAGGAGAGTGCCATCTGTATCCAGATAAGGAGCTGTGGAGTTTGAACAAAGTTTAAGGACTATTCCCTTTAATTTAGAAAAAAAAACAGATACCTTATTGTCTGATCTTGTTACCTCTTAGAATTCTTGTCTTTTCTCTACGGATATGATTTCTCTCTCATCACACCCAATTTGGATGAAGGTACAACATGGAAACGAAGTAAAAACTGACAGAGTACTTTCTGGGGGGGGAGGGAAGCAAGATTGGGGGGAAATTGTAAAACTCAAATAATATCTTTAATAAAAATAAATTTTAAAAAAGACTATAAATGAAGTTTTGTGAGTTGGAACCATGATGTCAATGTGAAGCTAGGAAACTCCTGGAGTTTTTCCCAAAACAATTTTAAATGAAACCTCTATACAGACCTTAACAGAAATAAGTTCTCAACTCAAGATATCATGGAGAAACTTCAGTAAGGGTTTGTTTCATTTGAGTAAAGGTGGAGTATTGCTCAGCACAGATGGGAGAACTGGAAAGTCAGAGAGAGACTTTTAACCACAGCCCAGCTCAGGTCGAGGCTCTGCAAGTCAGCTTTGCAGCAGGTCAGCAGGAATTTCAAACCAGGCTTGGAAGAAAATGTTCAAGCCCTGGAGGCTCTGGTGTAAAAGATGGTACTAGGTTAGGCTAACCTAGATCAGAGAATAAACTACTGCTTAGACAAAATCATAGGCAAGCAGAAAGTCAGAATTACCTTAAAGGTGGGGGGGGGGCAAACCGCTAAATATGAAATACCAAAGGTAAGGTAAGCCAGGGACCAGATCCAGGTCCCAGAAGAGAAATATTGGGACATTAATCTCTTTGTCCCAGAAATCATGTTCAAGCAAAAAAAAAAAAAAAAACAACAAAAAAACCTAACCATAGAAAATTTCTATTCTGCTAGGGACAATAAAAATGCCATCTTAGAAGAATAAAGCAATGAAAAAATGCCTCAAAGGAGTTTAAGAATTGGACTCAAATTCAAAGAAACATCATGGAGGAGCTTTGGTTTTAAAAAACAAAAAAGAGAGAAAGAAGAAAAATGGGAAAGAGAATTCCATGCAAGAGCACTATAAAAACTTGATTGAAGAAATTCACTCATTTAAATATAAAAAATGACCAACTAGAAAAAATTATAGCATATTAAAAATTAAAATAAACCATCTTAAAAAGAAAAAAAAACAATTTCAAAGTAACATTAACACATATAAAGTAAATACAAAAACTAACTGAAAAAAATAAGACCCTGAAAATTAGAATTTGACAAATGGAAACCAAAGACTTATGATACCAAGATTCCATCACACAAAACCAAAAGACTGAAAAAATAGAGGAAAAATATAAAGTACTTAAAGGAAAAAAATATTTAGAAGATCCAGAAGAGATAATTTAAGAACTATTGACCCATCTGAGAAAGCCTCAATAAAAAAAAAGAGTTTGGAAAAATATCTTTTGGGAAGTTATCAT
This sequence comes from Macrotis lagotis, assembly GCF_037893015.1. Classification (NCBI taxonomy): domain Eukaryota; kingdom Metazoa; phylum Chordata; class Mammalia; order Peramelemorphia; family Peramelidae; genus Macrotis; species Macrotis lagotis. Next base: position 760,276,208 of record NC_133658.1, read on the forward strand.
GGAAATCAGTCCTAATATTCTAGAAAAAGATGACAAAATAGTCCTTGAAAGAATCAACTGATCTCCACCAGAAAGAGGTCCCAGAATAAAATTTCCAAGGAATATTGTAGCCAAATTTCAGAAATCTCAAAAAAGAAAAAAAATACTGAAAGCAGCTGAAGATATGTAATCTAAATAATAAGGAAACACAATCATGTAAACAGGACTCATCAGTTTCAACATTAAAGGATCAAGAGGGTCTGGGATATGTTATTGTGGAGGTCAAAGGACCTTGGATTAAAACCAAGAACCAATTACCCTTTAAAATTTAGCACATTCTTTCAAGGAAAAAGTTGAACTTCCTATTTTCAGTGGAGTGGTTTAATATTTACTACTTTTCTATCTTAGCCAAAAATTATTATTTTTTGATTTTAAATTTTATCATATTTTATCATAACACATTAAAAAGTAAAATTTATCCATCTGAAAAAGGGAAAACATTTCAAAGTAACATTAGCACATATTCCTCCACTTTCAATTTTATGAGTTCTATTTTTCTAACACCCTATCTTTCCTAATTTTCCTAATACCTTACATTTCCTCTCCACTCCCCATGGTGGCAAATAATTTGTATAGGTTGAACATGTACAACTGTGTTTTACCTTTACCATAACAGAAGAGGAATTAGGACAAAAGGGGAAATACATGATAAAGAAAGAAAATAAATAGAGAAAATTTTAAGAAATGAAAATATTTTGTTTTGCTCTGCATTCAGACATTATAGTTTTTCCCCCCTCTGGATGTGAATGGCATTTTCCATACCAGGTCTCTGAGGATTGCTCTTAATCAGTGAATTCAGGAGGAGGAACTGCCTCCATCATCTCACAGTGTTATTGATACATCCCATTCTCACTTCATACAGCATCAAATCATGCAAATCTTTCCCTGCTTTTCTTTTTTCCTTTTTTTTTGGGGGGGGAGGGGGTTTTGCAAGGCCATGGAGTTGAATGACTTGCCAAGGCCACACAGCTAGGTAATTATTAAGTGTCTGAGGCTAGATTTGAACTCAGGTACTCCTGACTCTAGGACTGGTCCTCTATCCACCGCCCTTCCCTGCTTTTCTAAAGTCTGGCTTCTCATAGTTCCTTTTTTTCCCAAATTACTACAATAGTCTTGTTGTAAAGGTAAATATAATCCCCCCTTCCCCCACAAAGATAGGGAACCCTCGAGAAAAAATGAAATGAAAGGGAAAACAAGGTGTAATTCAGTCTGTATTCAGATACCATTAGCTCCTTCTTTGTAATGGATTGCATTCTTTACTATAAATCCTTCAGAGAAGTTGCCTCAATATTTTTTCCCAGTTGCTATCCCCAGCTGTGTTTTCCTCCATCCTATTTCTCCCCACTCCCATGTAATTTATTTTCTCTCTCTTTTCACCCTGTCCCTCCCCAAAAGTGTGCTGTATCCAACTACTCTCTCCCATGATCTTTCCTCTCTTATATCAACTACATCCTGCCTTGTCCCCTTTATTCCTTCCCCTTCCACTCCTTTTATTTCCCTCTAGGGTAAGATAGATTTCTATACCCTATTGAATGGGGTATATTACTTCTTGACTGCATCACTTCTGATGAGAATAAAGATCCACTCATTTCCCCCCTCACCTTCCCCGCCTCTCACTCCTTTGCAAAAGCTTTTACTTGCCTTCATGACATGAAATTTCTTAGCCCATTCTACTTCTCCATTTGCTTTCTCCCAGTACATTCCTTTCTTATCTATTAATCTCATCTTTATAATATATTATAGCTTCATATTCGGCTCCCTCCTATGCCAGATCCAACTGCTCTAATAAATGAGAAGGTTCATATGAGTTATCAGCATCATTTTCCCTTGCAGGAATACAAGCAGTTTGACATCATTAAATTTCTTATAGTTTGTCCTTCCTGTCCACCTCCTCTATGTTTTGTTTTTGTTTTGTAGGTTTTTGCAAGGCAAATGGGGTTAAGTGGCTTGCCCAAGGCCACATGGCTAAGTGATTATTAAGTGTCTGAGACCAGATTTGAACCCAGGTACTCCTGACTCCAAGCCCAGTGCTTTATCCAGTACACCACCTAGCCGCTGTCCACCTCCTCTTTGATTCACCTGAGTTCTATACTTAAAGATAAAACGTTCTTTCAGCTCTGATCATGACATCAGGAATGTCTGAAAGTTCCCTATTTCATTGAATGTCCATCTTTTCCCCTGAAGGAGGATGGTCAGTTTTCCTAGGCAGTTGATTCTTTTGGAATGTCATATTGAAAGCCCGATGAGCCTGTAAGGTAGGCATTGCTAAATTCTGTGTAATCTGGACTGTAGCTCCATGTTATTTGAATTGTTTCATACTGCCTACTTGTAATATTTTCTCCTTGACATGAGTTCTGGAATTTGGCTTTAATATTCCTGCAGTTTCTTTATTTTGGGGATATCTTTTAGGAAGTGATCAGTGGATTCCCTCAATTTCCCTTTTACCACCTGCTTCTAGAATACCAGGGCAATTTTCCTGGAGAATGTCTTGAAAAATGAAATCTAGACTCTTTTCCTGGTCATGACTTTCAGGTAGTCCAATAATTTCTAAAAGATCTCTCTTGGATCAGTTTGCTAGGTAAGTTGCTTTTCCAATGAGCCATTTCATATTTTCTTATATATTTTTAATTTTTTTATTTTGTTTTATTGTTTATTGATTTCTCATAAAGCCATCAGCTTCCCTTACCCCATTTTACATTTGAAGGAATTATTTTCTTCAGAGAATTTTTTATATCCTTTTTCATCTGGCCAATTCTGTTTTTTTTTTTAAGATATTCTCCTCAATGACATTTTAGACTGCTTTATTCCATGTGCCCTAAACTGGTTTTTAAAATGTTATCTTTTCAATATTTATATCTGTTTCACCAAGCTGTTGACTTGGTTTTCATCATTTTCCCACATTGCTCTAATTTCTCTTTCCAATTTTCCCTCTACCTCCCCTACTTTATTTTCAAAATATCTTTTGAGAGCTTCCATAGCCTGAGACCAATTCATATTTTTGTTGGAGATTTTAGATGCAGACACTTTGAATAATTGGTATGTATTTTGATCCTCCATGGGATCAAAGTAATTCTCTATGGTCAGATTCTTTTTCTTTTGTTGTTTTCTCATTTCCTCAGCCCATGACTTGATTTTAACTCTTGTTTAAGATGTGATTCTGCTTCCACATTGGAGCATTCACTTTCCTAAGTTTTTGAGGGTTTTAGCAGCTGTTTGTCAGGTCACCATCCCTCCCCCCACACTGGGAACTCAATTCCTTCAAGGTCCTGTGAGAAACTGACTGCTCTTCTAGCCTATTCTCTGGTCTGTGGCTGACCCCAAGTACTCCCCTCTGCCTTAGAACTGTGAGGAGGGTCCCTGCTATGCTAAGGCAGTATGGAACCCCAGATTGAAACTTGGATCTGAGTATGGTTAAAGCAAGAGGGTACACTCCAGAGATAACAGAAAGACCTTGACAGTCTCCTCATCACTCTCTTACTATCCATGAACTGAGTGCTCTGGAATTAGTTGCCCGGTGGCTCTTCAGACCTGCTTCTAGTTCCCAGTGTCAGGGCTGTGTTGAGAAACCATGATGTCCCTGGCTCTGTGCTCAATTTGGTGGAGCAGAGTTTCCCACTGACCTCCCAAGTTGTCCTTGGCAATCCCTGGCCTGGGAGGTATGGAGACTATCCCCACTCTCACAGACGCAAGTGAACCAGGCCTCCAGTGGGCTATTCCTAGATGCCTGGAGCTGGTTCGATCTACTCTCAGCTCTGCTGGGGTTCTTTCCAACCCTGTGGAAGGATCTTCCAAATTATCTTGGGCTGCAGAATTGTTTCACTAAGTCTTTGTATGAGTTACACCACTCTAGAATTTGGTCAGAGTTATAATTTAAAGACATTTGGAGTGGTCTAGGGGAGAGCTTCTGGGATTTCCTACCTTTACTCTATCATCTTGACTCTGACTTCTCATGACTTCTTAAAGGACAATGTGCTCCATAACATTTATATAACACAGCTTGCTTAGTTATTCCCCACTTATGGATATTCCCTCAATTTCTAATTCTCTGCCACTACAAAATGTATACTATAAAAAATGTCTGGACATGTGGAACATTTCCCATTTTTTTATGATTTCTTTGGGATATAGATCAAGTAGTGACCTTTTAGATCAAAAGGTATCCACAGTTTTATTGCCCTTTGGACATAGTTCCAAATTTCTCTCCAGAATGGTTGAATCATTTCACAACTCCACCATCAATGCATTAGTCCCCCAATTTTCTCACATACTCTCTAACACTGATCATTTTCCTTTTTTGTCACCTTAGCCAATATGATAGGTGTGAGATAGTACCTCATAGTTGTTTTAATTTGTTTTTCTCTTTAACCAAAATTTATTTGGAACATTTTTTTAAATGAATATAAATAGCTTTAATTTCTTAATCTGAAAACTACCTATTTATATCCTTTGACCATTTATCAATTGGAGAATAGCTTGTAATCTTACAAATTTGATTCAATTCTCTTTTAAATATTTTATAAATGAGTCCTTTATCAGAAACACTAGCTTTGAACATTATTTATAAGCTTCCTTATTTCATTTTTTATTTTTTTTTTGTGTTTATTTGCAAGACCATGGGGTTAAGTTACTTACCCACATTTACACAGCTAGGTAATTATTAAATGTCTGAGACCGAATGGAAATTCTGACACCTATATTGGTTCTCTATCTACTAAAGTACATAGGTGTCCTGCCTTCTATACTTGGCTGCATTGGTCTTATTTTTGCAAAAGTTTTTATTTTAAAATATTTGAAGTAATCCATTTTTCAATTTATAAAGCTCTCTAACTCTTGTTTAGTTTATAAAATTCCCCCCCTCTCTAAAGATGTGATAGAGTATCCCTTGTTCTTTTAATTGGTCTCCTCTAATTCTTGTAACCATTTCAACCTTATTTTGGTAAAAAGTGTGAGATGCAAATCCATGCCTAGTTCTTGCCATACTATTTTTCACTTTCTCCACAAGATTTTGTCAAATAGTGCATTTTTGTCACAGAAGCTAGTCTCTTTGGGTTTATCAAATAGTGGATTACTATAGTCATTTACTAATACTTCTTTTGTGACTAATCTAATCCAATGATCTACTTCTCTATGTCTTAGCTAGTACCAGACAGTGTTGATGATTTTTGATGAATGCTGCTTCATAATTTTGTACCTTTCTTTGCATTTTCATTAATTAACTTGATATTCCTGACATTTTGTTGCTCCAAATAAATTTTGTTACTATATTTTCTAGCTTTGTAAAATAGTGTTTGGTAGTTTGATTGGTATGGATCTGAATAAATAATTAATTTAGGTAGAATAATAGTTTTTTATTATATTAGCCTGGTCTACCTTTGAGCAATTGAAGTTATTCCAATTGAAGATCTGTCTTTATTTTTTTGTTGAAAAGTTCTTTGTTATCATGTTCTTATAGTTTTTGGCTTTGTTGTGGGAGGTAGAATCCCATGTATTTTATGTTGTCTGTAGTTACTTCAAATGGAATTTCTCTTTTATCTCTTGTCCTTGGGCTTTGTGGTTTATATATAGAAATGCTGATGATTTATGTGGGTTTAATTTATATCCTGCCATTTTGCTGAAGCTGATAATTGTTTAAAATAATTTTTGGAAGATTTTTTAGGGTTTCTTAAATATAACATCATATCATTTGCATAGAATGTAAGCTTTGTTTCCTTATTGCCAATTCTAATTCCTTCAATTTCTTTTTCATCTCTTATTGATAAAGGTAATATTTCTCATACTATATTGAATAGTAATGGTGATAATGAGCATTCTTGTTTCACTCCTGGTTTCATTAGAAATATTCTTAATTTATCCCCATTACATATAATGCTTGCTGGTGGTTTTAGATAGATTCTACTTATGAGTTTTAAGGAAAACTCCATTTATTCAAATGAAGGTGAAATGAATTTTAGAAAACTAAAATATCATAGATCTATGGAGAAAATCAAATGGAGATAGGAAGGAATATATATACATATATACATTTTTCTATGCAGTGCCTGACACTGACACAAAAATTGACTATGTACTAGAGCATAAAAACCTTACAATTAAATGCAGAAAATCAGTTAAAATAAATGTATCCATTTCAGATCATAATGCAATAAAAATCCATGAAATAGAGTCATGGAAAGAGAAAGTAAAATGTAATTGGAAACTAAATAATCTAATTTTAATTAATAAGTGGATCAATCAACAAGTCATAGAAATAATCATCAACTTTCAACCAAGACAATAATGATAGACACACCAGAACTTGTGGGATACAGCCAAACCATCTTGGTCTTTGGAAGATGTTGGTGTTTCAAAAATGGAGCCCCAAGGGGCAGATGGAGCACTCTCTCTCTCTAGGGAGAGGTATGGTCACTTCCCTCTTGATCTGAACTGTTCTACTTACTCAGGAAGTGTCCCTGATATCTGGGATTCCAATCAATACTGCTTCTCAGGGCACTGTCACTCTTGGGACCAAAAGTAATATTGTTCTTCAGGTATCCCCTTTTCTCTGTTTCTGGTCTAAAAGCTCCTGAAACTTTATTGTTACTTCTATTGCCACCATCCATTCCCAACACTGGTGTTTCATTCCTGTGGGTTCTATGTAAGCCTCTGCCTCCTCACAATGATCTCTGTTTCTGACATGCTAAACTATCTTGGGTTGGAAAAGCACCTCAATCTACTTTTTTTCTTGGATCTGCAACTATAGAATATAATTTGAGTCATTATTTTATTGTTGTATGGACAGAAATATGGGAGAGCTTTTAGTTGATGCATTCCTGTATTCCTCCCATCTTGACTCTGCCCCTAGAAATTCCTTTGTATTCTTAATAAGATAACTGGTTTAGGTTTTTCTTATGCAACTACCATATTTCCTCATGCATGACACACTCTTTTTCAAAAAATTTGGGTTCTAAAGACTGGAATCATCTTATACATTGTTTGTAGATATTTTTATTTATGCTTCCTGCTTTTTCACAGTTGTCTTTGTGTACATTGCCTCCCATTTGTTATAGGTATATTAGGTTACATTTTGTCATATTCTGCCAAGAAATAGCTCAGAAATGATTTTCATCTAGTGATCCAGTTTACAAAAGTGAATGGAAATTGTGCTGCTGAATGTCAGTTTGATCTTCCTCCAACTGAGAAAACAATTCCACATAGGCTACAGGAGGAAGAAACCCTACTGAAAATGACCTAGCTTAAGAAGCTCATGAGAGACAAGGCCTGAGTTGGAGAGGGAGCTGAAGAGATGGCTTCAAGAGCAAAGGGCAATTGGATTTACTGTGTCCACAAAGATGGGTCAGCATGATACAAGAAGAAATGCTGATGAAAAGAAGTGACTGATCTCAAAGGAGGACACAATTGATGCTTCAGTTTCATGAAATGGATTGGACTAAGCATGTGCACATGCACCAGATTTGCCCAGAGAGTGCTTGTAGTCAACCACAGACCAGAGCACAGAGAGGAGAGAGTCTGAGTCTCTCCTAAGACAGTGATTCATCATCAAACACACATGAGAACAATCAAATGGGTGGGAGTTTTGACAGTGATGAAGAATTGCATGAATTTTATGATGAATAAAACTTGAATTCAATAATTTTATGTAATAACTTTTTTCAAATTTCGGGCCCCCAAATTAAGGAAAGTCTTATACATGGGGAAATATCGTATATCTTTTTATTTATACTATATTTGTAAGTATATATATATATATGTATATATATATGTATATATATAATTTTTTTAGATTTTTGCAAATATATCATAATACACATAACATTAGATGTTAAAATATATCATTTTCTTCCTTTACAAACTTATCATGCAAATGTATGAAATTTCCACATAATTTTCACCCAGAAAGTATTGAATCAACATGATTTTAATTTTCTAGCCAGCTGTGTTTGGAACCAATTGCATATCCATTAAACCACCCTGTCTTTTTGATAGTCTCCTATTCACTGGACTGAAAGAAGGGTTTTCCTAAATTCAACAGTATCAATATCTAATAGACAAGGTGTTTTAGACATAAGTAATTCAGAAGCCATCAAATCATAATCATGAGGGTTTTAGAACTTGAAAAAAATACTTAATGAAAACCATACTTAACAATCAATAGAATTCCAGGTAAGCCTGCAATGATTTGCATGACTTGATGCGGAGTGAGATGAGCAGAACCAGAAGAACATTGTACAACCTAACATCAACAAGGGGGTGATGAGTAACCTTAATGTACTTGCTCATTCCATCAGTGCAGCAATCAGGCACAATTTTGGGATATCTGTGATGGAGAATACCCTTGTATCCAGACAAAGGATTGTGGAATTTGAACGAAGTCCAAAGACTGTTACCTTTAATTTAAATTTTAAAAAAACATTATATTATTATGTAATTTTGCTCTCTCTTATACTTTATTTTTTCCTTAAGGATATGATTTTTCTCTCATCAGATTCAGTTTAGATCAATATGTACCATGGAAACAATATAAAGACTAACAGATCTTCTGTGGAGGGTGGGAGGAGGAAAGTGAGATAAGGGGAAAAATTGTAAACCTCAAAATAAATAAACAAACAAACAAACAAACAAATAAATAAATAAACAATTACATACATACATAAAGTTAAAAGTGGAAAAAAAAGAAGAATCATTAGAATTCCCAACTCAAAAAGAATGGTCCTGATGGAATATATTTGCAGTGGTATGGGACCAACTTCAGACATCTCTACAACATTAATTTCTGGGAGAGGCAAAACTAGCATAACCAGAAAAGGGAGGTCAATTCTGATTTTAGTTACTGGGTTTGGTCAGTTTTTAAGCCTGCCCACATTTATTTTAGGAGCCAGAAATTTCAGTCACTGTTGATTTCTATGGGATACATTATCAATGATTGGAATCACCTTAAGAAACACTTTCTGACTGTGGCTACTAAAGCCTTCGTATTTTCTGAACATCTTCCTTAGATGCCTTATCGAGTTCTTCACTTTTAATGTTTTTCATTCATCAGAAGAGTAAAACTAAGTGGCCTATTCTAAGACTCAGCTAGACCTTAAAATAAGCAGCTACATGAGGTTCATTATAGAGGATAAACCTTTCCTAAGGTTCAGTTTTTTATTATTAATGGAATTTTGTCGTGCAACAATCTACACTTATGTCATTCTCTTTATCTAGGATATTTAAAAATGCATTATGCCATGGTATTCACTCATCTTTTATGTTGTCAAAAGATAATATGTTTGGAGATTTATTCTTTCTGGTAAATGACTCATATAGGATCTAGGGACTTAATTACTATGTGCCAGAAAATGTGTTAATTCCAGGAATACAAAGAAAGATAAAAACATTTTCTGGCTCTTAAGGATCTCCCATTCTTCTAGAGAGACAACATGCAAATGATTTATGTGCTTACAACATAGGTGGGAAGATAATCTCCTAAATGATAACATTCTGGAGCTATGGAGATTCAGAAAGTGACCCAGAATTCTCTGTTTCTGTTGTGTGAGATCTGATATAACTTATGGGATTTCTTGCCATGTTTATTTTGAATAAACATGAGGTAACTGAGGGTGAGAAGTTAAGTAACACCCTAAGATCATATAGCTGATAAATGGAAAAAGTAAGATTTTAAACCAGGCCATCTATGATGTTTGATTTCTCTTTTTAGATGTAGAAGAGAGAGATAACTGGATCACGAGTGTAGAGAGACAGAAGAATTACAGAGATTATTTAGATCTCTTTCAGAGTACACTTACCATTTTACAGATAAGGAAAATTTGTAAGGTCAAATATAATTGCTCCTGTCAGCAGTACAGAGAATTAGGATAACTGTACTACACCAGCTATGGACAATGTTATCCCCATCCAACAAAACAAAACAAGACAAAAAACAAAAACAAAAAAAAAACACTTCAGAATCTGATGAACACTTTACAAAATTATCTCTTATGTATCTCTTTTCCTTATTCCTAATTCTTCACACCTAAAATGACTAATCTGTATACCTCTGCAAATTCTTTAGGATCCAAATTTTCAAGTTAAAGGAACCTCCCCCAATTATACAGGAAGATCTTATGTATCTTTACAATCACCTTGATCATTGTTGCATAGACTGAGGGCATTATAGTCAACCTTCCTCCTTTCTACTACACCTCCCCATACCCCATGCACATACAATTCATTTCATATTTTTACTGAAATATGAGACCATTCTAGAAAAGACAATCTATTTTAAAGTTTAAAACAAACAAAAACAAAATCCTGTGGGTCAGAAAGCATGAAGGATATTCACTGAATCTGTATCAATAAAAAATAGCAATTAACTTTCTGATAGTGAGATTACATAAATTCATAAGGGTTGTAGTTTATCAACCTAGTATATTCATTTTTCAAACCTCACCTGTTGTTTTCAATGCCCAAATGTTTTGGTGGGGTGGGAAGGAATGGGAACTCCCAAGAATGGAGAAATTAGTCCAATCTGTTGTTGTGTCTTTAGCAAAGAACGATTTCAGTACCATCTTCCTGAAACTGTCTTTCCAGTTGCTCAAAAAGATGAAGTTTTTTTTTATTTTAACTGCTACTTATTCCAAAGCAATTTTTTGTGATACAAAAGACATTAGCAAGCATCCCTGCATCAGAGGATGGGGGACATCAGTTTCAACACTGCCATGACCAAACTATTGATGCAGTACACTAAAGCTGTTTAGCCACATAGAATTCTGTAATTGTAACAAAAACATTATTCTCTCAAGAAAATTATGGACATTTTTGATTCTCTTTCAACTTACAAAAATGTTAATATAATATACTGCAGAAATTTTTTTTCAAAGACATCTTTTTGTTGCTGTTGCTGTTGCTGTTGTTTTGTTTTTTATTTTCCTTTTAATTTTGGGGGGGAAATAATTTTAGTACGGCTGATCTTTGTGTTAATTTTGACTTGTTTGAGGCTATCAGGAATTGATGTTTATAATCTTATATGATTCATAAATGCCAGTCATGTATAGATTGTGTTAACAATCTGTGCACTGTAATATTGTTCTTAGTTTAACATCTGTGAATTGGTGTTCTTTTATTTGGTTAAATCATTTCTCTTGGCCCACCTCCAATTCCCCATATACTTTTGGCATGCTTCCATTTTCAATTCATATTTCTTTGTGGGACAAATAATTCAGAATTAATGAACCTGTATTCCTGGGGAATTCATTTTGACAGCAACTTTGTATAGTGGAAAGAATGATGAAGTTCAAGTTACCACAAAGAAATATTAGGTTTGCATACCAATAATGATGATGATGATGATGATAGTCACAAAGTCCTCTGTTTGCAAAGCATTTATTATCCATTATACCTTTAGAACTTCACAGTATCCCTTTGAGTTAGATTCTATGATTATTCTCATTTTATAGTAGAGGAAATTAATTCTCTGAGAAATTAAATGATTGATCCATGGTCAGAAATCTAGTAAGCTTCTGAAGCAGGAGTGCTGGAATTTTTAATGAGGTTATATGTGTGGCCAAGAACATGACTTTTTCACTAAATACCTGAATAACCATGTAAACAAATCTTTGAATTCCTTTGATTCTCATTTTTTGTAATTGAAAGAATGGACATTGGTAACTTATTTTCCCCCAGAGTTGTTTTCAGAAAAGTACTTGGAAAACTTTAAAGCACCACATAAGTGCTATAGAATTCAGAGAATACAAAGACATGCATATAGCATACACATGTACACACAATGAAATAAATACACACAATACACATGTATATTGTGTGTATGTCTGTCTAAGTAAACATAACCTCTCCAGATTCAGAGAAGAATGCTTAATGCTTTTTAGCATCAAGATACAAAATAAATTAGAGAGGAAAGAAAAAATATTTTTGGTTAAAGCAAAACGATGAGCTTATGTACTTGAGAAAGCCATAACTGAATTTACATTTTAATAAATTCTGAACTTTAATACAATTATACCTTATCTCTTTTTAAAATTAAACAATGGATTAAATTATTTGTCCATTCACACCTGGACATTTTTCATAGTGCCTTATATAACATCAATAACAAAGACTCATGAAGTAATAAAATTCAGTATATTGGGGAGTACAATAGATGCCACATGGTTGAGGAAACCATTCAGGTAAACAGAGCACTGAGTTATCACCTTCCTCTCTCTTGGGATAGGGGGTTCATTTGCTTATGAGGGAAAAAAAAACACAACACAAAGTAAGAAAGTAATTTCCAGCTTTTTAATGAAATCACATACATTTTTAAAGATTGATATGAGTTTTAAAAGATATAATGTATATGAAATGCTTTGTAAAGTAAAACAAAACAAAGCAAAATTACATAATTATGAGCCTGTCAGATAAAGACAGTCTTCTAGGTCAGAACTTTAGGTCTGTTTTGATTCTTTTAATTTATTGTATTCTGTTCACATAGAAAACAAAATAAACAGACATCACCCCAGCTGTTCAGAGAAAATCTCCCCAAGCAAATATAAGCTGTGGTGCCTCACCCCAGTGGGCAATGGCAGCCATGGAAATTTGGCACAGAAGCCCTTTAGCTTCTTTCACAGATTCTAATTATTATTGTATTTAGGGGTGCGATTGGGATACTTCAGGTCATAGCTGGGCGATTGTCTTCAGGACCCAGCAAGTTTTTTTTTGTGTCTCCAGGGCTTGCTAATTAGAGAACTTTTGCCTGACCATGAAGGTTTCTAAAATAAATAACATTAGATGATTTGTTCCCCCTCTCCCAACTGCAAGCAGATTTGACATAATGGATTTGACCATTTGGTCAGCTGGTCTGACCCTCTGCTTCTGTCAGCACCTGGAGAGAGCCCCTCCCCCTCCTACTCCCCGAGATCAGGAGCCGAAGGAAGGTGAACTGCCAGACTTACTCCATTATTTTCACTGGGACAATATTCTTCCTTGGGCCTTCCAGATCAACAAGCTGTATCCTGCATTGCTGATTTGATGAGGGCTCACTGGCTCATATTGTCCCAGATGTTATTAATGCTCTTACACTTAGCCAGAGCCTCTTAAAAAGACAGCCACACTTTGCCTGCTCCATGACCTTTCTATAACTGTCTCTCTCTGGGTTGCTTCAGAGTTCTTGGGGGATTTGCAGCTTTTTTCAGTGTCAATGGTCTTGTTTTCCAAATGCAAAAGGACTCCGGAGTCAGAATTCATGTCCTTATTTGGAACTCCAGTGAAGATCATTTGATACAGAACACATGGTACAGATATAGAGACCAACTCTTTTCTGTCTTCAAAAAGTACATGTGGTGATTCTTGAAAATGCTAAGGATCTAATGTTTATATTTTATAAGGAGAGAATTTTGGAAGGGATTTGGATAAAAATTAAGATTTTATTTTTATTGACAATTATAAAATCAAAACAATATATGACAACAGCAATTAGTTGTGCTGATGGATTGAGAAATTCTACTCAGTAAAGGGAAGTTTTAATATGTACATAGACTTTCCTGTCATTTCTGGCACAACCCCTCATCTGACAGCTTGGTTGACTCTAGTTATCACAAAACATTCATTCTATATTTCTCTTGTATCCTTTCATTATTTGTAGCGCCACAAGAGTGCAAAACATTTCTAGGCTAAGCCCAGAAAATAAACAGACCAATATTTTTAAATCTATAACTAGAAGCTAGATTAATGTATTAACATACTGGAAAGATGAAAAATTCAATATATTGAGTTTGTTTGACAGCTTGACAATCAACAGGTGATTTTACTGGTTTTTCCTTTTCTCTGAATTCATGGTTTAATTCAGCAAATATTTATTATTTTTTCCTAGTGATAATATATTATGTTAACCAAAGAAAATAATGTAGTGCTGAGGAAAGCCTGGAATCTCAGAATCTATCAAAGCATATTGCAAATGCTGGCAGGTCTTGCAATACTAAAAGAACTTGAATGTGGCCCTAGTTAATGACTACATGTCTATTGTCTAAGGATTAGTCTATCTAAATGGGAGAAACTAGGCAACAATGTACCTATACCTCCTCATCTTTTTTCATGTACTTATTCCTTGTACATAGCTTTCCTAGTAGAATATAAATTCTTTGGAGTGAGGGAGCATTTCTTTTTGCTAATGTTGTCATCTTTATATACACAGAGGTTAAGAAATTGGAATTTAATAAATACTTGTTGAGGTTTATGGATGTAAATGTGTGTGTGTGTATATATATATATATATATATATATATATATATATATATATATATATATATACATTTACATGTGCATGAGAATACATACAAATTTTATGTATGCATGGTATATGCACGGATTCAGAAGAACATATGGAATACCACCTCCAAGGCTATTGAATATATTCATTGCTCTAGAGTTGGCATTTGTACATAGACCATATTAGAATATCCTCAGTCTTTGAAGACTTTTGACCTCAGAAGTAATTTGGCAATCATGGAGTAAAACAAGGGATTAGAAAGGAATAAGAATTATAAGCAGTGGTAGATACTGCTAAGTCCTCTTTACAAATATCTCATTTGATTCTCATACTTGTGATACAGATATGAGTATTGCCTCCATTTCACCACTGAGGAAACTAAGGGCAGCCGAGGTTAATTGACTCAGAGTCACAAAACTAATAAATATGATGTTTGTCCTTCATTCTCAAAGACGACCATGACATCAGGGCATTGATGTGATGACAAGCACATGAATTGGAGTAAGGGGGGTACTGTGCTGTCATCAGTCTCACTTTCTCTTCCAGAGCCATGTGGATCCAGTGACCATATATGAATCAGAATGACTGGAAATTGCCCTGAATTCAAGGCAAATAGGATTAAATGACTTGCTCAAGCTCACATAGCTAGTCAGTCTCTGAGGCTGGATTTGAACTCTCCTCCTCCTGTCTCTAAGTTCAGTGCTCTATCCACTGGGCTTGAGTCAGGATTTGAATTAAGATCTTCCTCATTCTAGTTCCAGTGCTGTATTCACTGCACCACCAGTTATCCTTTATCCATACTTGGTCCTGTCAAATCAGAGAGGGAAATTTGGACGAGATTAATGGCTTTGTTTCTAAAACATACATTAGGGAAAGAGAAACTCATAGTAGAAATATAGTGTTAACAAAATAAGAGAAAACCTGTTAGGATGACCAACAAGATCAACTGGAGAAGAAAGTTTATCAAACTGAACAAATAGAGTAGAAGTTGAAACTTCTGGATTCCAGGCCACAGTACCTATCTTCCTCCTGCTTCCTTGGAACACTGTCTGGCTCTCTTGTTACCTGTTCCAGACCACTCATGCATCTTCTGACTGATGAGATGGGTGGGTAGAAGAGATTCATTCCTTGAATTCATATTGCAATCTGATATGTTTTATTTTAGCATATATCCACAATCCAACAATGCCTTAGAAACAACTATTTAAAAAACATGATCATTTATAATTATTATTGTCTGAGCCCATAAATGATCAATTGAAAGTTTGACAGGGGTAAGTTAAGCTAAAGAGAGAGGAGAATTATCCCTAGTTCATGGTTAGCAGGAGATAAAAAGCAATTTGGAGAGAGATTTTTTTTTGTAATTTGCAATATTCTCTTCAATATGTATACTATAGACCACCATTATGGAGAGAGATCCTGGTGAAGTATCCTTTAATGTTACTGGAGAATTCTGATCCCCTAATTTCTTTGTTTGCATTTTCTTTAATTCTTTCAATTCTAGATCCATTCTAAGATATAATAATGTAAATAGTTATATTTATATATGAATATATTACATGCTATATATAAATATTACATATAAATATACTAACACAATTTATATGTGTTTTTCATATATGTGCTGGAATTCAATAGTGGTTTCATAAATATTTCATTTATTAGACTAATTGGACCATCCAAGAAGCTATGTAAGTTATCATTTGTGTTTTTAATGCTATTTCACTGTATGATTTACAGAAAGTGAGATTTTCTTAAATATCTGGTTTATTTTACAAAAGAAGGACTAAATAGCAAACCACTTCATTATATGTTCAGTGAGGACTACCATATTAAATCAAGGTTATTTCTTTGTAAAAAAAAATATACCTTTTCCACCTATTTTTTAAAATGGATTTTTCTTTTTTACTTTTTTTTTACTTTTCTCTTATATATTTAAAAAAAAAATTATTCCTGGAAGAAATAGTGGGCCTATTTACAAAGCAGTTTCTATTGTGACCTGAGATTTTGTGATTATAATCTTTTTAAGGGGTCAGCTGGAATCTGAAACATGTTTTAAAACTGTTGGTTGTGAAGGGAACAAAACAAGAAGCAACCACTAAATTTCTCTTCATAGGTGAGGTTCTTTTCTTTGAAAGTCAAGTGGGAAAAAAAGTCCTTTTGGGAAATGACATAATAGAGATTATATTGCTGCCAGAGATCACCCCATATGATTCTAAATTTGCTCTCTTCAACTACTTCTAGTGAAAAAGGTAAGAACTAGAGAAAAGAACAAGAAGGAATATAAAATTTTCATATAATTATTCCTAATAGGTAGGAAGGAGTGAAAAATATTAAAAGTACAAATGACATATTGGCAACCATTAAGGAGAAAACTGTATCTGACTGGTAACTAAGAATGAAGTAGAATCTAGTGTTATAGTGTCAATAAAAATTGGAATCCCATAGATAAGCTTCTAATAGAAAATAATTCTGAAAAATAATGATTCAGGATAAATCCTAGCAAAGGGATTTTACCCAAATCTGAGGATGCAAAGTGGGATTTGAGTAATTGTGCTTTGAAAGCCAAAGTTAAATAAGGAAAACAACAAATTTTCATTGTTTTCCATTTAGCTAATCAGGCTATAACACCTTTCTAAGTTGGATTTCATAATTCTTTCATTTTTGTACCACTTTATTTCTTTTAGTGTTTAGGACAACTTTTACAAGTCATTTTTTACAAGTCATTTTTTGGGAAAAAAACTATGTGGAAAAACTTTTTAACTTGTTTCAATTAATCATATACAGTTCTCTCAAGACAAACCCAGAAACTGCATGAACACAATTATAAAGTATTTCTCACCCAAATAAAGTCAAAGCTACATTACTGGGAAAATATCAATTGCTCATTGCTAGGTCAAACTAATATAATATAAATAATAAAAAATTAAAATTGGATAGACATTTCTACCCAAATTAAATTGATATTCAAGTATCACACCAATCAAACCACCAAGTATCTATTTTACTGAGTCAGAAAAAAATAGTAACAACATTCATCTGGAGCAACAAAAGGTCAAGAAGATGAACAAAAAATTGATTTGGCCCTACCAGATCTAAATCTGTACTATAAAGAGGCAGTCATCAAAGCTGCCTGATACTGTTTAAGAAATAGAACAATATGGTGGAGCTGTGAACTCATCCAACCTTTCTGGAGAGAAATTTGGAACTACACCCAAAGGGCAACAAAAATGTGCATACCCTTTGATCCATCAATATCACTACTGGGTCTATACCCTGAGGAGAGATGATGAAAAAGGGTAACATTACTTGTACAAAAATATTCATAGCAGCCCTGTTTGTGGTGGCAAAGAATTGGAAATCAAGTAAATGTCCTTCAATTAGGGAATGGCTTAGCAAACTGTGGTATATGTATATCATGAAACACTATTGTTCTATTAGAAACCAAGAGGGATGGGAATTCATGGAACCCTGGAGCGATTTGCATGAACTGATGCTGAGTGAGATGAGCAGAACCAGAAAAACACTGTATGCCCTAACAGCAACATGAGGGTGATGATCAACCTTGATGGACTGGCTCATTCCATCAGTGCCAAAATCAGGGACAATTTGGGGCTCTTTGCAATGGGGAATACCATCTGTACCCCCAGAAACAACTGTGGAGTTTGAACAAAGACCAAGGACTATTACCTTAAATTTAGAAAAAAACTGATATCGTATTGTCTGATCTTGCTATCTCTTATATTTTATGTTTCTTCCTTAAGGATATGATTTATCTCTCACCACACTCAATTTAGATCAATGCATACCATGGAAACAATGTAAAGACTGACAAATTGCCTTCTGTGGGGGGGTGGGGGAAGGAAGTAAGATTAGGGGAAAAATGTAAATCCCAAAATAAATAAAATCTTTAATTAAAAAAAAAAAGAAAGAGAACAATGGTGTATTAGGATAGGTTCAAAAGTAAATGACTACAGTAACCCACTATTTGACAAACCAAAAGACATTAACTTATACTGTTAAGAACAAAACTTATGCAGTAAGAACAACAGCTTTGAGTTGTTGGCGAAAATGGAAAATAGTATGACAAAACTAAGTATAGACTCATATTTCACACCCTAGACCAAAATAAGCTCAAAATCGGTATAGGATTTAGACATAAAGGGAGACACCACAGATAAATTAATAGACCAAGAAATCATCAGATAAAAGGAAAGGAGACAAAATGACCAAACAAGAAAGAGAGTACATCATAAACTACACAATAAATGATTTTGACTTTACTAAATTAAAAAAAAAAGTTTTTGCACCAATAAAATCAATGCTGCCACAATCAGAAGGAAAGCAGAAACAATTTTCACATCTAGGAGACCTTCTGATAAAGGTCTCATTTCTAAAATATATAGAGAACTGCATCAAATTTATAAGGTTACAAGTCATTCCCCAATTAATAAATGGTCCACGGATATGAATAGACAGTTTTCAAATGAAGAAATTAAAGCCATATACAATCAGGTGAAAAATATGCTCCAAATCATTAAGGATTAGAGAAATTCAAATTAAAATAACCCTGAGTTATCACCTTACACCTAGTAGATTGACCAAGATGAGAAAAAGGGGAAATGACCAATTTTGGAGAATTTGTGGGAGGATTGGGGCATTGATGCATTGCTGGTGAAACTATGTCCAAAGAGCAATAAAACTGTTCATTCCCCCTTCCCCTAATAAAACCATTCCCTTTGATCCAGCATTTCCAAATTTAAGTCTATATCCAGAACCAATAAAAAAAATGGGACAAGTCCCAAAATATTTATAGCAGCTCTTTTTGTAGTGGCAAATAATTGGAAATTTAGGGGATGCCCATTAATTGGGGAATGGTTAAACAAATTATTTCACATGAATACTATGGAATATTATTGTTCTATTTGGAACCATAAATGGTTGGAAACTAGAAAGACATGGAATGAATTACAGGATCTGATACTTAGCTAAAATAGCAGAAACAAGAGACCAATGTGCTCATTAACAACAACATTGTGAGATGATTAACCTTGATGGAAGCAACTCCTCTCAGCAGTTCAGAGAGCTTGGACAACTGTATTAGACTGGCTATGGAAAATGTTATCCTCATACAGGAAGAAAAATGAAAGAAA
The DNA here is from genome assembly GCF_037893015.1 of Macrotis lagotis. NCBI lineage: Eukaryota > Metazoa > Chordata > Mammalia > Peramelemorphia > Peramelidae > Macrotis > Macrotis lagotis. The sequence continues at coordinate 760,295,636 of NC_133658.1, forward strand.
GCAAAAATTAAATAACACATAAAAGTAATAAGACCTTCAGAATCTGCTGAATATTTTATGAAAAATGATCTCTTATGTGTCTCTTTCCCTTAATCTGATTCCTCATACTGAAAATGACTAATCTGTAAACAAGCTTATCATAAATATATATGTACAATCTTAATCTAACTGCTGCTGAGGGGGTGGGTAGGAAGGAAAGGTGCAAGGAAATTTTGTAACTTAAAATATACATATGCATATGGAGGAATGTTGAAAAACTTTTATAACATGTATTTGGAAAAATTAAATATCAATAAAAATCAATTAAAAATAAAACAAATTGTATTTAACACTGGAGAAACATAATTCTGTTTCTTTGACTGAATAAATGGTGCTGGTACTAAAAAATTGAAAATTAAAGAAAACAAAATAAATTCATATACAAATATTGGCTATCTAGAACTCAGGATCTTAGCCAAAGTGTCACTGCTCAGCTATTATCAGTATTTAACAATTACATATACAAAGCACAAAGAATTAAAAATCAACCTCTTAAGCAATGGACTGACAAATACATAGGGATATACTCATTGTTTTTCTAACAATGGTTATAAATTTCTTTTTTTTTTTTTTTGCAAGTGAGCTGCTTGGTATCTATGTCAAATCAGAGTGCTTGAAATATATTATGGGCATAAAAGTTGGGAAAATTGAATTCTGTCCATGCATAAGGGGAAAGAACTTCAATCTCCAAAAAAAAAAAAAAAAAAAAAAAAACCTCATATACAGAATAAAGAGAAGCATAGAGTCCAGATCAAAGTTGATGGAAGTTCTGATGCCCACTTCAGGCTATATATCTGAAGCACGGAGTTTAATTTAGGCCCTATATTTTTAGGAAGAATATTGGCAAATGAGCATATAAAGGGGAAGTTGATCTGGTAAAAAATGATTGTACTATAGACTTATGCTCATTAGTTAAATTCTAATTAATTACTCATTGAAAGGGAAACATATTTGACCAAAGAAAAGACTTAATGGACACATGATAGCAATCTTTAATTATTTAAAGGGTTTTTATGTGGAAGAGGAATTTGAATTGTTCTGATTGACCACATTGAGTAAAACTAAATATGTGGAAGATACAGAGAGATGGATTCCCAAAGACATATAAAGACAGTTTTTTAATAGTTAGAACTGTGCCCAAATCTAATAAACTGCCTCAGGAATAGATTAGTTTTTTCTTATTGTAAATCTTTATTCAGTGGCTGAAATGTTACTTACCAAGAAAGTTTTGTGAAAAATTCCTTTTCAGAGAGGAGTTACAATGACTTCTTAGGACTTATGAAATTCAAAAGCACAATTAAAAAAATAAAACCTAAGAATTTTAGTTAGACCAAGAAGAAAAATTAGGTATCTATAGAAAGAGCTAGATGGGAACTCTGAGGCTTTTTGTTCTACTTCATATCCTATATTTTACAGGTTATGAAACTGAAACCCAGAAAGATTAAATTACTTGACCAAAGCCATGCTGTTAAATCATCCTCAGAGAGAGGGGATTTGAACCAACTTCCTCTGACTCCAGTATCAGAGTGCAAGCCCTTGATTAAAAAAGGAAAAGAAGTACAGATTCTGTAATCCCTTTATGCATATAGATTTTTTTCAGAATTTGTTTTCATTAAAGCCTAATCCATAGGAAGTTCAATATAACTAAATACTTTCCCCCAAAATATTTGATTAACGTTTTGAAAATCAATTTGTATTCTTGGTGTTAGGGATCATAGGACTTACAATAAAAATCTATACATCTAAAGGATAGCCATCACCATGAATCTAGTGCCAGAGAGCTACAACAATTGTAGAAATTTTAAGGCAATTAGTAGTTCTATATCAGATGAGCCAAAAAGGTAAAAAGTTATCCCAGGTCTAATAATTAGCATCTATAGCATTGTGTTTTTGTCCCCTATATTGCTTATAATAATTTTTATCACTTGATGAGTCTTAAATAATTATTTATAGCTTGATTAGTAAGAAAGATAGCATAGATATTTTGCTAGATTTGGAATCAAGAAGATAGATTGAGAACTTCTCTGTGACTGCAAGGAAATGATTTAACACATGTACACCATATGCTCTGTTACATGGATATAATACATTAAATATATAACATACAGTATAAATTTTTCACATTGAATGAATATTTCAAATATATACATACATAAATATGCATGTACAATGTCACAATTGCAACATGTATGTGTTGTAAATATAATTGCTATGTGCATAGTATAACATTAGCATTCTATATGTACATGTGCATATATGTATATGCACATGCATACACACATATTTATGATTACTGATTGTATATCTGACTATTTACAAATTTAGACAATATTCTTTTTTCCACTTTCCTTTTATGTCTGGATTATTGAATGGAAATTCTTTGATTATCCATGTGTTTTAGAGAGGAACTCCTGTAGCTTTAGTAGAATTTATGCAATCTGTTGAATCTTATCTTCAAATGATGAAGAATTTCACCATTGTGGGTAATTGAAAGGACAAATCAATGTTAGACAAAAATAAGCAAGGAGTAATATGTTATTTTCAGGAACGAATTGTCCTGAAGGAGTATTTAAAGGATCTGAAAGTTTTTTTTTTGTGCAATTCTCCCTCATCAATGCAGCTAAAATTCCCTGCCCCCCCAATTTAATCAATTGTCTTTGAGAGTTGCTGTGGTCATCAAAACTAATGATCCTACAAACCACCTTGGTCAAGAGATACTACTAACATAGGTCAATTTTCAGACAATAGACATAATAGTCCATTACAACTTTTGTTAATAGTCTTCTAGAGTTCTGCACACATATCCCTTGAGGGTGTGTAGTCACCTTTGTGCCAGAAGGAGGCATTGGACTAGGAACTTAATGAATACAGTAAGGAAAATGACCTCAGTAATGTGTGTATAAAAAAAGAAAGTTGAATAATGTGAGGCTATCAAAGGGCAAAAGATAATCCAAATGTTTCATTATTACTTATGGAAAAGAAAGGAGAACCAGGATTTATTAAGTGTAACCCTGTGATAGAAATTGTTTAAGTGCTTTAATATCTAACATGATGTATAGAATGTTATAAGAGCAATAAAAAAGTTTGTCCTTATAGTGAATGGTTTATTAGTAGATGATTTATAGAAGGACATAAGCAAGACTTTTAGAGATCACAGTTGTGTTCTGTACCATAGATTCATTGCTCTGTAATCATTACATGCCTGAAGAAAATTCAAATACACTTAATAAATGCTTTTTTGATTGTAACTCAAAAAGTTATCATCTAGTTTACATTTGAAGTCTAATAATAATGGAAAATCCATGATTTAAAAAGGAAACCTTTTATTTTGAGAAGTTTTATAATCATTTGAAGTTTATTCTTGAACCAATAATCTGCATCCTTGCACCAAATATTCCTAGTTTTTCTCTAAATAAGTTTAATAAATCTTCTACTTGACAAACTTCCCAATCTTGATAAACAATTATCATTTTACCTCCAAATCTTTCCATGGAGCTTAATTTCACTTATATGTCTCATACTTATACTCATTTGGGTTGGTTTAGAGTAATTTCTCCATCATCATAATCTTCCTCCTCTGGATACAGTCAAAGTAATCAGTGTTTTTCTTTCCTTCTAAAATATGGAACACATAACTTCATCAGGGATCTGACCAGAGATCTCTCACCCTCCTTATACCAACACTATCTTTCTGTTAATTCAGAATAACATTACATTGTGACTTTCATATCACACTATGTATTGAGCTATAGTATATAAAAATCCAAAAGAGAAAAAGCAAATGTTTAATGAAGAGCTTTCTGGGGTAAATATGTGCACTTTTATGTTTAATTTGCAAAACAAACCTTTTTCCATCAATTTCTAAAGTTTAGAAAATCTAAATACTAGATAGAGCTTTTATTTGTAGCATTTGCTAGGGTATAACTCCTCAAAGTAAAAAACCAAAAGCACTAAGTTTTTGAGACCTTGTTAGAATTGGTAATTGCACAATCCTGAAAATCCCAGGAACTGATATCAGACACATCTTTCTCAACTTCTTATTGTATAAGGTGATTGTTAAACTATTTTTATACCTGTTTGTAGGTTGGTATGAGTAAGGGCAGGGTATTATGGTTTCTGGATGAGGACACAGAAGACAGTCACAATTCAAACTGTTAGTTTCACCAGGGGCATAGTCATACAAAAATATATCTGTCTATAATAGACCAACTTCAGGGATCCAACAAAGCTAGGCAATGCTACTTGGCAAGTACTTTAGATATCACTGTGTTAACTCCTTTCTCCTTCCCTCCATTGCCCATTTTTCTACTGCAAATTCTTTGAATGCATGCTTCCAGTGAGGTCGATGAATTAGTATAGTGTATGTGTCTATGTATGCACACATATGCATATATGCATGTGAGTACCCCTCCAAGTTGTCAACTCTATATTTGATAAATGTGCTACACATACCTTCAATCCAATGACTAATGACAATATGGAATGAAGTAGATCCAAGGACATAGTCTTGTAAAACTTTACTAATGACATTAATTCAGTAATGAACATTCTTTGGGCACAATCAACCAATTCCAGTCCCACTGAATTGCAATCATAATACATATCTCTCTTCATTTTGCTAAATTTTTTTCAGACATACTCAATGCTCTCCAGAGATTCAGATTTAAGAACTAATCCTGGCATGTATTAATCACCATTTCTCTTTCTAAGTGCACAGAAACCCTTTCTTTAATAAGAATTTGCTGGAAATTTTTAATAAGCTCATTGGCTTGTACATTAAAGTACCTTTTTCATTCCTCCTGAAAACATTTGATTATATTTTACATAGTTCCTCAAATATACTTTTTAAACCTAAAAATAGTCATATGGAATAGGTCATATGAATTTATTGATAGTCCCTAATATGATAACTTAATTTTGAATGATCCATCAAAGAAGACGTATTTATTAAGCATCTTTTACTGCCAAGAATTGTGACAAATTGTGGGATTACTAGGCATAAAAATAATTCCTGACTTCAAGAAGCTTACATTTTAATGGGGGAAATAAATGTGCCTATGTATGTATCAAAATACATGAAAATAAATTCAATATTGTTTTTATTAAATAATTAAGGGGATGATTCCAGTAAATGAGAAAATCAAGAAAGTCATCATAGAAAAGAAAACCAGGGGAGTTTGGGTTTCATCAATTGCCTATCTGTCCTTTCTAACCTGAAAATTATTCTCCTTCAATTCAGTCTACATTTATTTAGTACCTACTATGTGAAAGGCTTTGTGGTATTACCCATGAAGATAGTATATGCTATTCAGTCAGTAAACATTTATTGAATACCTGCTATCTACAAGAATTCTCCTAAGTACTAAGGTCATAAAAAGAGGCAAAAGCTAGTCCATACTCTACATTTTAATAGGAAAGAAAACAAGTGATTATTTTAAAGCAAATTGTGTACAAAATAAATAGGAAATAATTATCAGAAGGAATATATTGGAATTAAAAGGCATTGGAAAGACTTTCTGTAGAAGATGGTATTTTTTTTTTATGTTTTTGCAAGGCAAACGGGGTTAAGTGGCTTGTCCAAGGCCATACAGCTATGTAATTATTTAAGTGTCTGAGACTGAATTTGAACCCAGGTACTCCTGACTCCAAGGCTGGTGCTTCATCCACTATGCCACCTAGCTGCCACTAGAAGATGGTATTTTAGTGGGGAAGCTAGATGGAAGATGATTAGAGAGATAAAATTCAAATTGAGAAAATGCACAGATTTGGGAAATAGTGTCTTGGTTGTGAAACAGGAAAGAGACCAAAAGAAATGCAGAAAAGTATATGTATGTTGCTGGGTATGAGGGATAGGTTATAAAAGGACTTTAAATGCCAAGGAGAGGGTTTTGTATTTGATCCTGAAAGCAAAGACAACACCTTGAAGGTTGATGGAGTTGGGAACTGATCCAACCTTTCTGGAGACTAATTTGGAATTGCTCCCAAAGGACAACAAAACTGTGCATACTCTTTGATCCAGCAATACAACTACTATATTTGTATCCTAAAAAGATCATGAAAAAGGGTAAAAAATTACAAAATCATTGTACAAAATTATGTATAGCATTTCTTTTCATAGTAGCAAAGAAACAGTAATTGAGGGAATGGATGCCCATCATTGGGGAATGATTGCACAATTTGTGGTATATGAATGTGATGAAACACTATTATTTCATAAGAAATTATGAGGTGTGGGACTTCAAAATAGCCTGGAAAGAGTTGCATGAACTGTTGCTGAGTGAAACGAGCAGGACTAGAAAAACAATATATACTAACATAATATATACTAACTAATATATAACTAATCAAATGCAGATCAAAGATTACTCTCTTCCATTTTTAAAAGTTGTTTTAGATATTTTATATATTTTTCCCCTCTAACTTTTTCCATTTTGATGTGATTTTTCTTTCACAAAATGATTAATGTGGAACTATGTTGAGTATAGCAATGCTTGTATAGTCTATATTATTTTGTTTTTGTCATGGGGATGGAGGACTGAAAGGGACAGAGGGAGAAAAAGTGTAAAACTCAAAAGCTCGCAAAAAAGTGATTGTTAAAAACTACCACTGCATGTAGTTGGCAAAATAAATTAATAAATAAATAAATGAATATATTACCAAAAAGTGAACTAACGAGAAAAAACAATAATAACAACAGCTTGGTAAGAGAGACATAAGTGCATTAAGGAAGTTTATTTAGCAGGTTTTGACCTGAACTTTAGCAAACTTACCTTAGTGTTAAAATGGAAAATGGATTGAAATGCAGTAGGGAGAGATTTGAGGCAAGAAGACACACACAATAGGTTATTTCAGTTATCCAGGTTTGAGGTGATGAGCACACTAGAGTGGTATCAATGTCAGAAGAGACAATGGAGTATAGTCAAGTTATCTCTTAGCAGTATAGCTGACAGACCTAAGCAAGAAATTAGTTATTTTTATGTGTAGGAGCAAAGGATGACAGTTAAGTGGCAAGACTAGGGAACTGAAAGGTTAATTGCCCTTAAAAGTAGTAGGTAAGTTTGAAGTGGGAAAGCTTAAGATGAATTACAATGACTTCCATTTTCAAAAATTAAGTTTAAGATGTCTACTGGACATCCCGTTTATGAGATCTGAGAAACACTTTGATATGCAAGATTGGAAGTGAAGGTAGAAATTAGGGTAGGATAGCTAGAATTGAGAAACATGAGTGTAGGGATTACAGTTAAAGGAATGAGAACTGATAAGTTAAAAAATGTGAAATAATGTAGAGAATCTGGAGTAGAACCCTGTGGGACAACAACAGTGAAAAGAAGTGGTCTGATGAGGATGGAATGGTGAAATAGGAGAAGAATTAAGAGTGAGTGGTGTGGTAAATAATTAGAGAGAAGAAAGTTTCAGGGAGATGATTACCAATAATTTAATGAATGTAGAAACTTTAAGAAGAATAAGGATTTAAAAAAATTCATTGGATTTATAAATTAAAGGACCATTAGGAATTTTGGTTCAGTTGAAAGATGATTGCAAAAGTTGAATTGTAAGAGCAGAGTGAGAAGAGAGAAAATGAAAGCACCCATTACAAAAGGCCTTTTCAATGATTTCAGCCCCAAAGGGGAGAAGAGCTAATGGAAAGTTTTGGAGACAGCAGAATTTAGTGAAGAAATATCTATTTTTCTTAGGGATGAAGTCATGCAAAATTTCTAGTCATAAAATAATTTGAAAGGGAAGAATCCAACAAATTTGAGAAGAGTAGTAGACCGGAGAGCAATATGGAACTATGCCCAAAGAGCAATAAAACTATTCAGACCCTTTGACCCAGCAATTCCAATTCTAGATCTCTATCCAGAAGTTATTTAAAAAATGGAAAAGTCCTTTATGTTCCAAACATTCATTGTAGCTTTTTTTGTAGTGACAAAGAATTGGAAATTCAGAGGATGTCCATCAATTGGAAATGGCTTTAACAAGTTATAGTACATGAACATTATGGAACACCATAATTCTATAAGAAAACATAAATGGTAGGATTCTAGAGAAGCATGGAGTGACTTATGGGATCTCATGCTGAGCAAAGGGAGGATAACAAAGAGAACAATGTACACCTGAACAAAAACATTGCAAGATGAACAAACTCGATGGAAGCAGGTCCTCTCAGCAGTTCAGAGAACTAGGACAACTGTATAAGACCACTTATGGACAATGTAATTCCCATCTACAAAAAAGAAAAACCAAGTGATATTCTTACCTTTTTTTCATGATCTCTTCAGGGTACAGACCCAATTCTGGTATTGCTGGATCAAAGGGTATGCACATTTTTATTTCCCTTTGGGCATTATTCCAAATTGCTATCCAGAAAAGTTAGATGAGTTCACAGCTCCACCAACAATGTATTAGTATCCTGGATCCCAGTATTCCCAGTATTTGCACACCTCTTCCAACATTGGTCATTTTCCTTTCTGATCACATTGGCCAATCTGAGAGATGTGAGGTGGTACTTCAGAGATGCTTTAATTTTCATTTCTCTAATAATGAACAATTTTTCATATGACTATGGACAGCTTTGGTTTCCTCATCTGTAAATTGCCTCCACATACCCTTTAACCATTTGTCAATTGGGGAATGGCATTTTTTAAAATAAAACTGACTCAATTCTCTATATATATTAGAAATGAGTCCTTTGTCAGAAATGTTAGTTTTAAAAATTGTTTCCCAATTTACTACATTTCTTTTGACTGTGGTGACAGAGAAAAGTTTTTGTCTGTGCACAAGCTTTTTTAATTTAATGTAATCAAAATTATCTAGTTTGTTTTTAATGATGCTCATTCTCTTTTCCTTGGTAATAAAATTATTCCTTGATCTCCTAGTTTGCTTGTAATATTGTCTTTTGTGTCTAAATTCTTTATCAATTTTAAATGTATCTTTGTATAAGGTGTGAGGTGTTTTCTAATCTGAGTTTCTTCCATAATAACTTCCAATTTTTCCAACAGTTTTTTTTATCAAAGAGAGGGCTTTTATTCCGAAAGCTGGACATTTGGGTTTAGCAAACAGCAGATTACTATAATCATTTCTTGCTATTGCACATAGTCTATTACACTGATCTACCACCCTATTGCTTAGCCAATACCAGACAGTTTTGATTACTGATGCTTTATAATATAATTTTAGATCTGGTATGGCTAGGCCATCGTCTTTTGCACGTTTTTATCATTAAATCCCTGGAAATTCTTGACTTTTTATTTCTCCATATGAATTCACTAACTTTTTTTTCTAATTCATTAAAGAGAATTTTTTGGAATTTTGATTGGTAGGGCACTAAATAAGTAGTTTAATTGAGGTAGAATTGTCATTTTTATTATATCATCTCAGCCTATCCATAAGCAGTTGATAATTGTACAGTTTTTTTTCTGAAATCTGGTTTCATTTATAAGAAATACTGTGTAATTGTTTTCAAAGAGATTCTGAGTCTGCATTGGCAGGTAGACTCCCAAGTATTTGATACTGTATGAAGTTATTTTTAATGAAATTTCTCTCTCTATCTCTTGCTGCTGTATATTGCTATTAATACATAGAAATGCTGACAGTGGCTAGGTGGCACAGTGGATATGACACCAGCCCTGGAGTCAGGAGCACCTGAGTTCAAATCCAGCCTCAGATACTTAATAATTGCCTAGCTGTATGGCGTTGGACAAGCCACTTAAGCCCATTACCTTGCAAAAACTAAAAAAAAACCCAATAACCAAAACAAAGCAAACACAAAAAAAGAAATGCTGAGAATTTTTGAGGGTTTTTGTTATATTCTGCTACTTTACTAAAGTTCCTAATCACTTCTAGTATTTTATACGATTTTTTTTTAGGTTTCTCTAGGCATATCATCATGTCATCTGCAAAGAGTGTTTCATTTCCTCCTTCCAAATTCTAATTCCTTTAATTTCTCTCTCTTCTCTTATTGTTGAATCTAGCATTTCTAACACAATATTGAATAACAGTATTGATAATGGACATCCTTATTTCACCCCTGATCTTATTGGGAATAACTCTTGCTTATGCACATTGCATATAATGCTTTTTGATGGTTTCAGATAGATACTGCTTATCATTCTAAGGAACAATTCATTTATTCCTATAGTCTCTAGTGTTTTTAGTAGGAAAGGGTATTGTATTTTGTTAAAGGCTTTTACAGCATGTATTGATATAATCATATTATTTCCTGATAAGTCTATTATTGATATAATTGATTAAACTAAGTTTTCCTAATATTTAACCAACCTTGCTTTCCTAGCATAAATCTTCCTTGGTCATAGTGTATTATCCTAGTGAAAACTTACTGTAATTGTTTTGCTAAGATTTCATTTAAGATTTTTGCATCTATATTCAATAAGGAACTAGGTCTACAATTTTCTTTCTGTATTTTACTCTTCCTGGTTTAGGTATCAGCACCATATTGGTGGCCTAGAAAGAGATAGGCAGAGTTCCATCCTCACCTATTTTGTCAAAGAGTTTATATAGAATTGAAACCAATTATTCTTAAAATGTTTGAAAGAATTCACTTTTGAATCTCTCTTGCCCTGGATATTTTTTCTTATGGCTTCAATAATGGCTTGTTGAATTTTTTTCCTGAGATAAGGTTATTTAAATATTTAATTTCCTCTTAATTTAACCTCACCATCTTATATTTTTGTAAATGTTCATCAATTTCACTTGCATTATCAAATTTATAAGTTGAGCAAAATAATTTTTCATTGTTACTTTAATTTTCTCCACATTGGTTTGTTAGTTCACCTTTTTCATTTGTGATACTGGTAATTTGGTTTTCTACTTTCTTTTCTTTAATCAAATTAACCAGAGGTTTATCAATTTTATTGAATTTTTTCGTAGCACCAACTCTTGGTTTTATTTATTGATTCAATAATTTTCTTTCTTTTGATTTTATTAATTCCTCCTTTAATTTGTAGAATTTCTAATTTGATTTTTAATGGGGGGTTTGATTTGTTCTTCCTCTAATTTTCAGTTGAATATTTTATTTATTGATTTTTCTCTTTCTCCAATTTATTCATGTTAGTATTTAAAGATATAATATAATCCATTATAACTGTTTTGTCATTATCCCATAAGTTTTGGTATTTTGTCTCATTTTATTCTTATCTAGGATGAAATCATTAATTCTTTCTATAATTCGTTGTTTGATCCACTCACTCTATAAAATGATGTTTTTTAGTTTCCAATTAGTTTTAGTTCTATCTCTCCCTGGCCCATTATAGCAAGTGATTTTTATTGCATTATGATCTGAGAAGGATATATTCACTATTTCTTCCTTTCTGCATTTGATTATTAGATTTTTATGTCCTAGTACATGGTCAATTTTTGTATAGGTGCCATGTACTGTTGGAAAAAAAAGTATATTCCTTTCTATACCGATTCAACTTTCTCCAAAGGTCTAACATGTCTAGTTTTTCTAACATTCTATTTACCTCTTTAACTTCCTTCTGGTTTATTTTATGTTTAGATTTATCTATATCTGCAAGAGGTAGGTTGAAGTCTCCCACAAGCAGAGTTTTCTTGTGTATGTTTTCCTGTATTTCATTCAAATTTTCCTCCAAGTATTTGGATGCTATACTACTAGGTGCATACATAATTAGTTTTGAAATTGCTTTATTGCTTATGGTACCTTTTAGGAGGAAAAAGCTTCCTGCCTTATCACTTTTAATGAAATCTATTTCTGCAGCTGCTTTGTCTGAGATAAGGATTGCTACCCCTGCTTTTTTACTTCAACTGAAGCAAAGTATATTTTACTCAACCTTTTACCTTTAGTGTATATATACCTCTCTACTTCAGATGAGTTTCTTGTAGGCAGCATATTGCAGGATTCTGGTTTTTAATCCAGTCTTCTATTTGCTTATATTTTATGGGAATGTTCATCCCATTCACATTCAAAATTATGATTACTAACCCTTTATTGCCCTCCATGCTATCCTCTCTGTTTATATTTCCTCCTTTTTCACTTTATCCATATTGCCCAATATTTTTTCTGAATGTCACCACCTTCAGTATATTTGACCCCCTTCTATCCAACCCCCTTCCCTTTTTCCCCCCTTCTCTTTGCCCTTTCTTCCTTCTATTAGTTCCTCTTTCCCTCCTCCCATCTGCTTTCCCCTATAAATACTTGAAAGGTTAGATAAATTTCTCAACTTAACTGTGTATGTTAACTTTAGGCCTAATCTTTAGAAAGTAACATTCAGATGATTCTCACCTCCTCCTTTCTTTGCTTCTATTGCAATAGGTCCTTTATATCTCTTTATATAATTTGATTTACACCATTCAGTCTCCTCCATCTTCCTATCTCTTTACTGTTGAGTCATGCATATGTCCTGAGTGTCTATCACTTCTGTCTAAGTATATTATGTCTAATAGAGTTACAGTTGTTGAGACATATGAAAATCTTTCTCCCAGGTTGTAATATATCCAATTTCATCTTATTGGATAGCAGCTTGTTTTTTTGGTTTTTTTGCTTTGCCCTTCTTTTTCTTTACCTTTTCATGTGCCTCTTGAGTATCATGCTTAATGTCCAAATTTTCTATTTAGCTCTGGTCTTTTTCATCAGGATAAGTTGGAATTCTCCCATTTCATTAAATATCCATCTTTTCCTCTGAAAGAGAAGGCACAGTTTTGTCAGACAGTGGATTCTTGACTACATTCCAAACTCCCTCACTCTTTGGAATATATCATCCCAGACCCTTCTATCCCTTAATGTTGATGCAGCCAGGTCCTGTGTTATCCTTACTGTGGCTCCTTGGTATCAAAATTGTTTCTTTCTGGCTGCTTGCAGGATCCTCTCTTTTATCTGATAGTTCTGGAATTTGCCACCATATTTCTTGCTGTTCATTTTGGGATCCATTTCCAGATGGTATCGATGTATTCTTTCAAAAACTATTTTGCCCTTTGGGTCCATGATGTCAGGGCAGTTTTCCATCACTAAATCCTGTAATATTAAGTCCAGGCTTTCTTTCTCTTCCATGTTTTCAGGAAGTTCAATGATTCTTAGGTTGTCTCTCCTGGTTCTACTCATGAGGTCAGTGATTTTGCAGATGAGGTATTTTACATTTTCTTATATTTTTTTTTTTGTTTTTTTTTTGTTTTTGTCTAAAATTCTTGTTGTCTCATGAAATCATTATTTTCCACAGTTTCCATTCCTTTTTATAGAGAACAATTTTATTCATTTACCTTTTGCAACCCATTTTCTAATTGGTCAGTTCTATTTTTTGAAGGAGTTTTCCATTTGTCCAAATGTGGTTTTGAGAGAATTATTTCCTTTTGTATTTGTCTAATTGTATGTTCCAAGAATTTATTTTCTTGTTGTGAGTTGTTAATTTTTTCCTGCAAGGTGTTAATTTTCTCTTGACATTCTTTTTCTAATTTTACCAACTGACTTTTAAACTCTTTCCTGATTTCTTCTGGGAAGTCTTTCTGGGCAGGAGATAAATTCATATTCTCCTCAGAAGTTCTAGATCCCTCTGAGACAGGGCCTTTACCTTCTAGGTAGTTTGATTTGGACCCCCTTTTCTGCTGGCCTTTCTTTTTTTCCCCCAGGACTCTTGGCAGGGGCTGGTGCACAGAGTTTTGGTTTTGAAAACCCTAGAGGTTTTGCTCACTTGGCTTAGTAACTCCAAGTTGCCCTGCCAGTAGTGGCTGCTGGTTGCTTTCTCTGGAATGTCTATCATCTCAATTTGAGACACTCTCCCTAGCCCTGGAGTGGGTAAGGGGCACAGCAGGAGCTGAATTATCCTTCATCAGTGTGGGTTATGCCTTGGGGTAATAATGTTAATCTCCTTTTCAGCTGAGGGAGCTCTGCTGCCCACACCTGAGCCTGGGGTTTACTGTGTTTGATTTGGGGAGAGGACTCCCTGAAAGTATGGAGCTCATGGCCCTGAGCTGAGGGAATGAATATCCAGTAGCACTCTGCAAGTCTTTGTACTGGATCTCCCCTTCCAGGCCTGCTGGGACTCCCCAGACCTCTGCTTCTGTAGTCAAAGACTCCAAGGCTTTGAACCCCTACTCCCAAGGTCAAAGCTTCTGCAGTTGATCTTAGATTAATCTGGCTCTCACACCACCTTCGCTAGCTCTGTACCTTGGTTCAGCCATGATTGTAGGTGACAGACTTTTGTTAGATGTTCTTCTACTGGTTTCTCTTTCTTGGTTTTGTTAATAGGATTTATGTTAAGAGATTTCTTTCATTGTATTTCTGAAGGGAAACGAGGAGACCTTAAGACCTTAGCACAGTGCCTGTCTTCTCTCTGCCATCTTGACCTGAAACCTTACAACATCTGATTAACATTTTCCAAAATTTACCTTTTATTTATCTCTTTCCCTTAATCCTAATTTCTCATACTGAAAATCACTAATCTGTAAACATGTTTATCAAAGCTATGTATGTACAATGCTAACCTGACTGCTACTGAGGGGAGGTAGGGAGGGGTAGGAAGAGAAGGTGGAAAGAAATTTCATAACTTAAAGATATATATGTGCATATGGATGAAAATAAATAAATTAAAAAATAAAAACTCAAAAAAGAAGCTTAAGAAGAGATGAGTAGGGGGTGGCTAGGTGGTGTAGGGGATAAAACACCAGCCCTGGAGACAAGAGTACCTGGGTTCAATTCTGGTCTCAGACACTTAATAATTACCTAGCTGTGTGGCCTTGGTCAAGCCACTTAACCCTGTTTGCCTTGCAAAAAAAAACCCTAAAAAAAAAGAGATGAATAGTAGATTAAGCAGAGTTCTTTGTAAGAGCATGCTTTGAATAAAAGCAGAAATTCTAAGACATATTAAGAGGAAACAAGCAAAATATAAATTACTAATTTCTTACCTCAAAGTGGATCCAGTATGATGATTAAACAAAATGTCAACTCAGCTCTTCCAACATTCCCTTCCAAAATCTTTAAAATATCACCTCAAATCAAATTCTGGAGTGATCAAACAACAGAAGGTCAGAATGAGGTAGTCTGCCAGTCCAAGAAAGCATAGGAGTTAAGAAAGAGAGAATTGTGACACAGGGGAGGAGGTTGATCCAGCATCAATATGGATGAAATGTCAGTGATGGCACTAAATGTTATCAAGAGGCAAAGCAGCAACTTTGGGAAATCACAAGGGAGATATGGTAAGGGATCTGGCATGTGATGAAAAAGAGATTATAGGGTATTTTTATGCTGCTACTGGAAAGAGGAACAGGTTCTATTCTATTTCTCATTTTTGGTTCATAGTCAAGGGTAGAGAAGAGCACTTTAAGTCAAAGGGGAGAAGCAAACTAAGGGATAAATGTTCGTCATCTCCATTGCCTATGCCCACTTCACCCACTTCAGGGGCATGGGTGGAATGGGCATATAATTCATGAGGAAGTGGAAGCCCTGAGAGACAGTATCACTTGTGGCATTAAATGAGAAGGACTCCTGAACAACAGTATTGTTTATGGTCTAAAGTGAGCAGGAACCCTGAGGAACAGTGATTATTGTATTCCTAATGGATCATAGTAATTATTGTATAAATATCACAGTACAGAGTGAAAGAACAGTGGAAACATCTCTCCGAAGATCACACCTGCTTGGAAGCATTAAAAATTTGATACTTTTGAACTATCTTTGAAAATAGTAGTGTGAAAAAATGCTGAAGCTTAAAAGCAATATTCCTACAACTCCTAGAAAAGAAAATAGAATCCAACAGTAACATAAAGTTCCAAATCAAGAAACAAAATAGAGGGGCAGCTAGCTGGCACAATGGATAGAGTACTAGCCTTGGAATCAGGAGGACCTGAGTCCAAATCTAGCTTCACACACTCAATAATTGCCTAGCTATGTTACCTTGGGCAAGTCACTTAACCCCATTGCCTAAAACAAATTTAAAAAAAATAAAAAAAGAAAGAGTAGAAAAACGAGAAAAGGAAAATAGAACCTAAGTACAGAAAGCTGATATGAAGACAGTGAAGATCAAGACAAAAGATTAAAGAAGGTTTTCAAAACATCTACAAGTAGCAAAGACTCAAAGACAAATGTTAATTGGGCATAAATCAAAAAGAATTCCTGGAATAGTTTGAAATGACTTTTAAGCTTAATTAAGAATGGAAAACATAAGTAAAGAAATAAAAGCAAACAAGGAATCTTATCAAAAGATTATAGCTTCATAAAGCAAAAAAATACTGAAGAAACAGAATTTTTTAAAAACAGAATGGCTCAACTAGAAAAAGAAATACATAATTCACTTATGAAAATAACTCCTTAACAAGTAGAATTGGCAAAATGAAAAAATAAAAGACTTACAGAGACTCACTAATGAAAATAATTCCTAAAAGATAGAATAAAATAGGTGAAAGTCAATCCAAGAGACATGAAGAAGCAATGAAACAAAGTGCAACGAATGAATAAAAGAAAATGTGAGGGTATTTTATCAGAAAAACTGACCTCTAAATATATCAAGTAGATATGATTTAAGAATTATTGTATCAATTGAAAGCTAAAATCAAAGAGAGAAAAATAGGCATTATATTTCAAGCAATTGAATATTTCTTCAAGAAATTACCAAGGAAAATTGCCCTAATATACTCAAACCAGAATGTAAATTAGAATTTGAAAGGATCCACAGATCAACATTTGAGAGAGATCTCAAAACTGTCAGAAACACTAGAGTCAAATTTCAGAGGACCCAGGTTCAAAAGAAAATAACTAGAAAGAAATAATTCAAATATCATAGAGCCACTGTCAGAACCATGTATAACTGCCACATTAAAGTAGTAGAAGGCTTAGAATTAATACTCCAGAAGAAAACAGTCCTAGTATTGCAACTAAAAATAACCTCCTCAGGAAAACTGAATATAATATTTTAACCAGAAAATTGGCATGTAATGAAGTATAGGACTTTCACTTTTTCCTAATGGAAAGATCAGAGTTGAAAACAAAATTTGCCTTACAACAATAAGTCTCAGGGGAAGCACAAAGAAAAGGTAAACTAGAAAGAGAAATCATAAGGGAATCAATATGGTTAAACTATTGGTTAAACTAAGTTCCAAGAACTTTGCCATTTTTAGGGTAGTTGTAAGGATTCCATGAGTAGCTAGATGAAATGGTTGCTAGACCATTAGGCCTGAAGTCAGGAAGACTCAGCTTCTTAACTTCAAATCTGATCTCAAACATGAATTAGCTATGTGACTCTAGTCAAATCAATAAATCCTTTTTGCCTCAGTTTATTCATAAGTAAAATTAACTGGAGAAAGAAATGGAAAACCATTCTAGCATTTTTTTCTAAGAAAACCCCAATTGAGGTCATAAGGAATCAGAAATGAACTAAAAAAACTGACTGATAAACAAAAGAAATCAAAATGAATCAATTATGTTGGGATCATATAAAAATATGTGAGAAAGATAAAGGACATGGGAAAAAAAGAAAAGATAGGAAAAATGAGGAAATTATCTCACATAAAAGAGGTATAGAAAAAAAGAACTTTGATAGTGGTGAGGGGGAATATAGAGAGAGAGTTCGAATCTCACATTTAAATTGGTTTATAGTGGGGAAATGTATACACATAATCAATTGCTAATGGCAATCTATCTTATTTAATAGGTAAATAGGAGAGGGAACAAATAACAGAAGGAGGGTGATAAAAAGAAGAACAAATAAAAGAAGCCAATAATCAGAAGCGAAACAGACTTGAGAGTAGGGATAAAATAAAAAAGAGACAAAAGAATAGACAAAAAAAATGGGATAGAGAGAATTATTTAGTGATTAATTATAACTATCAGTGTGAATGATATGAACTAAACCTTAAAAGAGAAAAAATGTAACAGAAGGGATTAAATCCAACAATATGTTCTTATTAAAAAACACCTGAAATGAGGAGACATGAAGAGAATTATAATAAGGAACTGGAACAAAATCTATTATCCACCAGTTGAAGTCAAAAAGGCTGATGTATCAACCATGACAATGCAAAAACAAAAATAGAACTAACTAAAATGAATGAGCATGGGAATTGCATCTTGTCCAGAAGAACTATGATTAATGAAACAATTTCAATATTAAACATTTTTGGACCAAATGATATATCATTCAAATTCTTAAAGGAAAAGATTAATTATAGAAAAAAATAGATTGTGAAACTAGACTAGTGAAGAAACTCAGCTTTCCTATATTAGAGCTAAATAATTCTAACCATAAAATAAATGAAAAGAAAGTCAGGAGATAAATAGAAAATTAGAGCATTTTGTTCCCTCCAGTAAAGTTGAAAGTGAATAGAAAAAAAGTAATGAAGAAAATCACTGAACTAATAAAAAATACTGGGAGTTAGTATTATTAAAAAAATAGACAAACCATAGATTTTCCTGATTAAAAAGGCAAAAACAAAAACAAAATGCAAGTATCAAAAATGGAACTAGGAGAATTGATCATCAATAATCATGAAATGAAAACAATTATTTTTTCCCAATAATTGAAAAATTGGAAATCTGAGTGAAAATGAGAAATAGCTTCAAAATATTTCCAGACTTATAAAAGAGGAAATAGAATACTTAAACAGCCCTATCTTAGAAACATAAATTAGATAAACCATCAATGAACTGCCTAAGAAAAATCACCAGGAACTGATCAATTAATAAATTAATCATACCAAACCTTAATAGAACAATTAATTCTTTTTTTAATTTTTTTTTATTTTTGCAAAGCAATGGGTTTAAGTGGTTTTCCCAAAGCCACACAGCTAGGTAATTATTAAGTGTGTGAGGCTGGATTTGAATTCAGGTACTCCTGATCCCAGGGCTGGTGCTCTATCCACTGTATCATCTAGCCACCCCAAACCATTAATTTTAATACTTTATAAACCAGATGAAAAAAATGAAAAAGAGGTCAAATTCCTTTTATGAAATAAAAAATGTTTTTGATAACTTAATCAGAAAGGAAGAACACATGAGAAAACTGCAGAAACATTCCTTAATGCATATTGATGCAAAAAATCTAAATAAAATATTAGCAAAGAGATTACAGAAATAAATCACAAAAATCATAGGCTATAATTAAGAAGGCTGCTTCCAGGAATGCAGGATTAATACAATATTATAATTTTAATCACAATTGACTGTAACAATATTAAAAACAACATCATATTATTATATCAATAAATATTGAAAAAGTATTTGGCAGCATATAGTACTCTTTTCTATTAAAAACAGTGGAAAGGTTAAGAATTAATGGAAACTTCCTTAAAATTAAAATTAGCACCTATCTAAAACCAAGAGCAAGCATTAACTACAATGGGGATAACCTTGAAATCAAGAGTGATGCAAGGATGATTACCATTACTATTATTATTAGAAATGTTAGTTGTAGCAATATGAAAAGAAAAAAGGAATTAAGGATTAGAAATAGGAAATGAAGAAAAAAGCTATCACTCTTTTCATAAGATATGATAGTATACTTGTAGAATTTTAGAGAATCATCTAGAAAGCCACTTAAAACAATTAACATTCTCATCAAAGTTGCAGGATATAAATCAACATCATTTCTATATATGACCAATAAAACTCAGCAGCAAGAAATGGAAAGAGAAATTCCATTTAAAATAATGTCAGGAAATATTAAATACCTGGAGTTCTAAATGCAAGACAACCATAAATATAGAAGAACACACTTTTTACTCACAGAAAAGTCAGATTAAAGCAATTGGAGAAATATTATTTGTTCATGGGTAGTCAATGTTAGAAAGCCAATATTATAAAAATTATTATACTGTCTAATTGACTTATTTAATGCCATACCTATCAAACAACCAAGGAATTGATTTATAGAACTAGAAAAATAGCAATATATTCGTATGAAAAGAAGCATTCAAGAGGGTCAGCTAAGTGGTGGAGTGGTTAGATCACTAGCCTTGGAGTCAGGAAGACCTGAGTTCAAATGTGACATCAAAATCTTAATAATTACCTAGCTATGTGACCTTGGAAAAGTTACTTAAACCCCTTTCTTGCAAAAATAATTAAAAAATCAATAAAAATGTATAATGAAAAATAGTCCAGCATTTCCAAATTTCAAAGTATATTACAAAATGGTAATCATGAAAGCAATGTGGTATTTTTTAAGAAAAAGTAGTGGATCATTAGAATACATTAAGTATACAATATACAGTAGTAAAACATCATATTAATCTAGTGTTTTTTAAAAATCCAAAGATCCAAGCTTTGGGGGTAAGAACTCAACATTTGACAAAAATTCCTTGGAAAACAGGAAAACAATTTGGCAGAAACTAGGCATATAACTTCATTTCATACCATATGCCAAGATAATGTCAAAATTGAAAAATGATTTAAGCAAATCAAATTAAAACAACTCTGAGAAACCATTTCACATTTATCAAATTAATTAATGACAGAAAATTTGAGACACTAAGGTAATTTTGGTGAAGTTATTAACTAGTCTATCAATTCTGGAGAACAATCTGGAATTATTTTCAAAAACCATAAATCTTGTGATAAAGATAAATCTATAACTATATTCAAAACAGATAACATGTATTTTTTTGTAAAGAATTGGGAATTGGGAAGATACCCATCAATTGGGGAATGACTGAGCAGGTTGTATGTACTTTATGATTATGATAGAATATTATTGTGGTATAAGAAATGACAAACAAGATGATTTCTACAAAACCTGGGAAGACCTTGTATGCACTCATGTAAAGTGAAGTAAGTATTATAGGAGAGCATTGTACATAATGAAAGCAATATTGTAAGGATGATCAATTGTGAAAGACAGATGAACAAGATAATTCTTAATGACCCAAGATGAAAAATAAATCTACCTCTTGTTTGTGGTTTTCTTTTTCAGCATGGCTAATATGGAAATTTGTTTGCATGACTTTACATGCTTAATATTAAATTGCCTACTTTCTTAGGAAGGAATGTCTAGAAGGGAAAGAATTCATAACTCAAATTAAAAATAAAGTTTGCCAAACAACTTTTATGCATTTAGGAAATAATTGTTGAAATCAATAATTTTAAACACATTCTTCCTGCCTTGGATAATGATTTTTGTCTCTCCATCTCTGTCTCTGATTCTGTCTCTGTCTTTCTCTCCAATCATCTGCAAAATTGATAAACAGGCATATTCAATATCTAACCTACAGTTGTATTATATGAATTAAATTACAATTTCTCTTAGATTGAGATATTCATAAAAGAGACCATTCCTTTGCTTGTAACAATCAAAAGAATTTTCTAGCAATTGCATTTCCTTTTATAAATCAGATATAGTCAAAGAAAAATGACAAGGCAAAAAAAGTTGCATATCTAAATAAAATACCAAATATATCATGGGAAGCATGTCACCTGTGACAGTCCTAACAGGACCCATTTGGGAAGAGATCCTTGATCTAAATTTAGTCTTAGTCAAAAAAGAAGGCTAGTTTTTACTCTGGTCAGAAGTTAAATACTGGAAACTTTTCAAAAAGATAATTTCCCTTGAAGTTCTGAAAAGAAAGGAAATTATTTATTTACATTTATCCAAGAAAGATATAAAAGGATGGTAGCAATTTTGAATTTATCTGTAGTAAGAAAGTCTGGGTCCTTTAGTTTTTAAATAATTCAGGCAGATGCCAATTGAGACTGGAAAGAACTCTGGGCAATGCCAATAATTAAGGCAGAATTGGAAAGAAGAGAAGAGCTGAGAGATGGTTCAAGTGTTCATTTGATGGATTCAGGCTGTGAACCAAGGAAGCAATTTCTGTTGCTGAAAGAAGTAGAAAGTGCTAGAGGAAGACCACAAGCTATTGCTAAAGATGTAGCAAAGGGCTGAAATAAATATCATATTACAAAAATTTACCAAGCATACTACTCTCAGGCATTTATAGAGCTAGAAAAAATAGAATGTGAGGAGAATATAATTCTTTCCCTCCGGCTACAATTTTGATGAGTTGAAGGTTAACTCTTGACAAAATTGTGATGTGAGCAAACTTTCTGATCCCTTCTCTGTGCCTTACAGTTTTTCTGGACTTCTAGCAGTGGACAGATTTCATGCTAAGAAGATGAAAAGCATATTCCTCCCTGGAGCATCTATATTAAAAAAGAATTAACAGGACAAATAGCTGTTTAGTGTAAAGTAATAAATGACTAATGTTAGAATTTCAAAGGAGTATGTCACCTCTGTTTGAGACATTATCATTATAATTTAGGGGACTATTATTATAATTTTCTGTCTTCAGAAGGTATGAATACAAGTTTGGCATTGACTGTGCCTATCTTCGAATGTGTGGGTTTTAGATAATGTGGCATTTTCATTCCTTTCTAGGTTTGTCATTCTATAATAATAATAGGTTAAAATTAGAGAGTATTTCACAAAGAGTTCTCCTCTCACATTTGAATGGTAAAGAATATGAATATTAATAATAAATGTTTGCTTGACTAAATAGAAGTAGGTAAATGCCATAGTGAATAGAGTTAGGAAGTCCTGAGTTTGAATTTTCCTTCAGATACTTAACGGCCTATGTATCCCTCATCAAATCAGTGAATGCCTCATCAAATCAGTGAATGTCTCAGAAACTCAGTTTTTTTATCTGAAAAATGATGATTAAAATGTGATTGCATGTATGCATGTATATGCGAATATGCAACTTATGTATGCAGGTATGCATATTGGAAACATTAAAAT
Source organism: Macrotis lagotis (assembly GCF_037893015.1). Lineage (NCBI taxonomy): Eukaryota > Metazoa > Chordata > Mammalia > Peramelemorphia > Peramelidae > Macrotis > Macrotis lagotis. Next base: position 760,318,357 of record NC_133658.1, read on the forward strand.
ACTTAATCTTGTTCATTCTCTCCTTATATCCATAAAAGATATGAGAAAACTGAAATTCATAGATACTAAGTAAAATGCCTAGTCACAGAGAAAATATATATTAAAATCAGAACTCAATGACAAGCTTTTGGATTCAAACAGCAATGTGCTTTCCACTGTATCTTTTGCCACAGAATTATAGAAAGAGGGAAAAATACTTAAGGAAACAGACTCAATCACAAGTTTTGACAGTATACAGACTTATTCTTTGTTCATAATCCAAGTAGTAATAACATAATTTCATCTTTAGTTCTCTGGAACAAAGTTTTATAATTTCATTTAATTCTAATTCTGATAATATCATCTATTATATTACTTTTTATCACTGTATATATAGTTCTTTACATTCTATTGACTTTTTTTCTGTGATTTGTGTATGCAAGATACTTTGTCAAAAATCTTTGAGAGGGATTACTTTATTCAGTCATATAATTTATATAATTATATATATATATATATATATATATATATAGAGAGAGAGAGAGAGAGAGAGAGAGCTTTTCTCTCATGTTATAGATCTTGCAGCTGCTAATCAGTTACCTTAAAATATTTTATTTTTAAGTGAAATTAAGATTTCAGCAATCTGAAAATTTATGTGACTGATAATTTATAGAAACAAAGAAATAATTACCCTACTAGCCTTATTTTTCAAGATGGTAGCAGAATGAATTATTAACAATGCCATATATCTAAGTCTGATTTCATTTTCAGTTTCCATATTTCTATTTCCAACTGCCTCTGAGACATTATCATTGAATACTTCTTTGCATCCCAAAATATGCATTTCTACAACCAAACGCACTTTGTCCCAAAGCTAATTTTTTTCTTTTATATCACTAATGCTGTCTTCTTAGTCAAAGGATAGTGGGTTTCATACCTCCCTCTTCCTAAAATCCTTTAATTCACTTTCCAAATTCTAAGTCAACCTCCATGATGACTTTTGATTCTCTGCCCCACTGTCATGGTAGTAATCAAAAAGATATTTACCTTATGTTATCATATAACATCACTGATAAAATTTCCTTTATTATATCACCTACTGCTACTGAAATAAGTTCCAACTTTTTAGTCTGGTGTTCAAATTGGGGACCATAATTGACTATAATCTATGTTTCTTGCCTTGTCTCACATGACCCCAATACATGAAATTTTTATACTCTAATCACACTAACTCATTTCCTATAATAATTCTGGTCTGGGTAAACAAAAAGAAATCTTTTTTTTTCCCATTCCATTTCCATCTTTGGAGTTTTATCCATTATTCATATCTCCAGTATAAATGTTATCTCATTCATCATGCTTTCCCTTATTGTTCTATCATACCTTTCCACGAATTCTCATAGCATCTGATTTATACCTGTCTACTGCAAGTATTGTTATGTATAATGTATTTTTTTAGGTTTTTGCAAGGCAAACGGGGTTAAGTGGCTTGCCCAAGGCCACACTATTAAGTGTCTGAGACCAGATTTGAACCCAGGTATTCCTGACTCCAGGACAGGTGCTTTATCCACTACGACACCTAGCAGCCCTATAATGTGTTTTAATTGCACAGTTTTATCTTCCATATAAATGTATAAACTCTTTAGAGGTAAGCACTAACTGTTATTTGCCATTGAACCCTTTCTCCCACAGTGAGTGCTACAACATAAGAGAAGGAAGTTTTACCTCAGGGCATTTACATTGACAATGATAATTTTCTTTTGACATCAAAAAGAGCAATGTACACAGCAGTGAAAATATGATGAAGGTTAAGGGGTTATCAAATTCTAGGGAAATGCAAGGTTCAATTAATAGTGTGCCATCAAACTTAAGGATATAAAATGTATCTTTTTTTAGATTTTTTTTTTTTTGTGCAAGGCAATGGGGTTAAGTAACTTACACTAGGCTACACAGCTAGGTAATTATTATATGAAATCCGGGTTTGAACTCAGGTACTCCTGATTCCAGGGCCAGTGCTCTATCCACTAGACCACCTAGCCACCCCTACAATGCATTTCTTTTAAGAATTAACATGGGCTGGAAATGGGCATGACAACCAATGACCAGTTTCTTGGGAAGTAACTAATATGTCAAAATATAAAATATCAACATATTTTAAAAAATAAAACAAGCATCCTTTGAGAGAATCTTATCTACAAGTGTAACAAATTCATTTCTCAAATGTTTAGAGAGCAACAGCATATAATATATATATATATATATATACATGCATATGCATTTATATATATACACATATGAAATTATATGTATTTATATATCTTTAATTTAGTGTGTATACTTGTATATTACTGACTACTGTCAAAATCTATTTCGGAAGCTTCATTTACGAGATTTTATATATATATATCAAATAATAGAATTTAAGACAAATAACTAATAAATCTATAAAGAGAAAAAGAGAAGAGAGGAATTTTGTGTATATAAAACTTATTAATAACCTTATTGCAAGATAATTTTTTAATATTTTCCCTTGCTTATCAGCCTAATGACTAGTATTGTTTGCTATTTACTAGGTCTTTCTTATAAAGACACCCCCCTTCTCCACTTCTTCCCTTCCAATATTATTAATCATAATAGGTAACCTTTTTCATAATGCCTCCTATATATTAGGCACTAAGTTAAGTGCTTTACAACTGCTCAAGGTAGAGGAACTCTACTGTTTCATTAGTATTGCATTTTTGAATTTTGATTTTTAAATCTTTCACTAAAATATGAATGAAAATAAAACACAAATAATATACCAATTCTTTTCCTGAAAAAAAATGACAAACTTTCATTGCAAAAACTTATAACTTATAGGACAACAAAATGGGGTGATTTTAAACTTTATAATATTCATATACTTTTGGAATGGATATTGAAAATAATGTCTTAGGATTACGTGTGGAGTCAAGGTTTCACACCCTTTTTGCATGTAAGTAAAATTCATTTTGAACTAAGAATTTAAACTATACTGATGGAAATATCCTTGGCTCAGAAATAAAACAAAATAGAAATTATTGTTAAGAGAACTGAATGCAGTTTCAAAGAATGAAACAATTTCTGGAAATAGAGAAATCAAAAAAAGGAAAATTTCTAATTAGTCCTAATAATAACACTAATTAATAATTATATCTTAAAATTATAGGGGGCTTTGTGTTTTACACTGTACTTATAGTGATTAGAAAACTCATTAACCTCCAATACAACTTTCCCTTTTTTGGACAGCACTAAATATTATGAAGTGTTTTTTTTCCTAATATGGAATTAAAGCTGCTTTCCTGCATCTTCAGTCCCTTATTCTTGTTCTCTCTTTTGGGCTGAAGTATAATCAATAAATTATGTCTTCCAAAACTTGAGGATATATATCAAGGCACTGACCCTATTTCCATCAGGTTGGATTCTTTTCTTATTCAAGATAAAATTTTTATTTTCCTTTAACCAATGCTTATATCGAATGATTTAAAGTTTCTTGCTGTCTTCCTCCAAACTGTTTCATTTTTTTTTTGTTTTCCTTTCTAAAATGTTGTACCTTAAAATGAGTGAAGTACTCCAGATGGGTCATAGGGCTAACCTCTGCCTTTTTCCAGCTATTGTCCTAGGTTTTTAATTAAGCATGATAGTTAAACTTTTTCATAATGCCTCCTAAATATAAGGCACAATGTTAAGTGCTTTACAAATGTGTTCTCATATAATCCTCAAACAACTCTGGGAGAGAAGTGATATTATTATTCTTATTTTAGAGTTGAGAATATGAGGAAAATAGAAATTAAATGACTTGCCTAAGGTGACATGGCAATTAACTGTCTGAGTCAGGATTTGAATTCAGGTTTCCCTGACTGCACATATAACATTCCATCTGTTGGGTTGGCTGTTTCTACTTGTTCAAAATAAAGACATTTTATTTTTTCTTATTAAATTTCATCTTATTGGATTTAAAATAGTTTTTCATGCAAATTATCTATGCCAATATATGTTATCCCTCAATTTTGTGTCACTAAAGTTGTGATCCATATCTTCATCTGATACTGGAAAAAATACTAAAAAATGATGCATTCTCAATAAACTTTACTGAAGACTGAAGGGGTGGGGGAGATATCAAGAACAAGAAAAAATCATATGATCATATCAGTAGATGTAAAAAAAATTTGTCAAGATAAAAAAATCTACTACTAAAAATATAGAAACTTAATAGGACTTTTTCTTGATTATATAAAGTAGTAACTATCTAAAACCAAATACTAATATTCTATGAATTGGAAATAAACTTAAAACCTTTCAGAATTAAGCAAAAATGTGCATTATCTCCATAACTGTTTAAAATAGTGCAAAAATACTGAACATAGCAAAAAGGGAGGAAAAAAGCAATTAATGAAATGAAAAATTGCATGAACAATGAAATACATTATCATATTAAATTTGAGTATATTTCTCTATATGTAGTATATACGTTTTTGTTTATAAACATGTATGTTTAAAGGTATATGTATGTGTACATATTTATTGCCTGTTTGGCATACCAAATCCTATTCTGAGAAATGATGAAAACATTATTTTTCTTAATTGAGCAATGCCTTTATTTTCCTAGATTCATTTTTGGTGAGGCTTTTTAGTTTCAAGAAATAAAAATTATCATTTTGTCTAATTGTTTCTATCCCTTGTTTAGTTGAATAGATTGGAATTAAAGACAGGGAAACTTCAATTTAAATCCTGTTTCAGATGTATATTAACTTTGTGGTCCTGGATAAGTCACTTATACTCTTTCTCAGTTTCCTTAACTGTCAAATCATAATAAATTTACATACCCCAATGAATTGTGGTGAGGAGCAAATGAATAAACATAGAATTGTGCTTTGTTAAATTTAAAGGGTGACATACATATTAATTGTTGTTATTGGTTATTAATTCATTTCATTATAGCTATAAAAGATATGTTATTTGTTTCTCTTTTAATTTTTATGGTATATATTTTAAAGTTATTATGTATCCATTTTGAATATATTGTAGAATATTTTGAAAGATATGATTTTAAGATGTTGGTTTAAGCCTTATATCTTCCAGAATTATTTTGTGTTTTTCTAGTAGTTATCTTTTAAAACCTAAATTGGGAATCCTATCCTAAATAATGCATTATTTCTAATTTATTGAATATTGGATTTTTGCATTCTGTTATTTCTTACTCTCTCTTTCTAGAGTATTCCTCTGGTCTGTTTCACTATTAAAAAACAACCCTAACAAGTGATGTTGGGTGTTCCTTTATAATATAATTTGTTACTAAGTTTTATTTCCATTTTATTCTCCCTTGGGGAAAATATTTTTTCTTTATTTGTCTAGATCTTTGCTTTTCCAACTGATTATTTATGTTATTTTGTAATGATTTACATAGTGTCACTTTGATAGCTTGATTGGCATATCAAAACACTAAATTACTTTGGTAGTATAGTCATGTAAAAAAATACTATTATTATCATGACCCAGTTACAAGAACTGAAAATTCTTCCACCTATTTAAATCTGTTATTATTTCTTTAAGGAACATTTTGTATCTGAATATCAGGTATTTTGTGTATTTTGAAAGACTGTTCTCCCAGTATTTTGTGTATTTTTAACAATTTTCAATGGGATTTCCCTTTATATTATTGCCTCTTTAATTTTGTCAATGACATTTCATTTAATTTGTGCAAATTCAGATCAACCAAGACAGCCAAAATCATATGAGATGGTAGGGACTTGAATCTGATAGATGGACATCTTCATTACCTTAATACATAGATGGAATCAGTCTTTTTTCACTGGTTGTGTAGATGAACAAACTGAAGATTTAAAACTATCAGATTAGGGAGTTACTATTTCTTTTCTGTACTGTGTTGGGGATGGGGTGGGAGAAGATCCTGGTTATCTGAAGCGTGGTTGCTATACTCTAAGCTGAATATGGGAAGGGGATTATCTTCTCCCAACCCTGACCTACTATTACATAATCCTTTTGGTTCTCAAAAATGCTCTTTGAATTTTGCTCTGTTTCATTGAGGCATAGGCAGTGGTCTTTGAACCTGAGAGTTCTAGCCATGGCAACCTTGGAACAAGCATTCCAGGCTAGATGATGGCAAAAAGTCAAGCAGGGAATTCAGATTGCAAAGGTGCTAGCATGGGGTAGAATGCAATTCACTTGGAAATTATAGGTATTATATTATATAGGAAATGAACTTAACTGTGTAACTTATTTTAACCACTCTCTAAAAAGAATAAGGTAGGGTAAGAAAAAACTATTCCTACTCCTATAATATTTTTAGGGAAATGTTAGTATGTTCTTGCTATAATTTTGAAGTAAATAATCATTTGTAAAAGCTAACCGGAATGTTAAATGGAACAGGGGTATTAAAGATCACTAAAATTGAATGGAGAACATAATAAGTGGGCACTTGAACCAATGTCAGAGATTAAGTAGCACCTAAGCCCCTTAAGGAACAAGAAAACTTTGGGAAAGAGGTGGCAAGTAACAGATCAGGTTTCAGATAGTAGGATTTACTTATTAGTCTTCAATTTTATTGAAAGCAACAAATGTTTCAATTACTATTTTTGATTATTCCCTATGTCCCTATGGCTATGTAAATATTCTCTCTGGTAAAAATATTCTATCCTGTTATATATATATATATATATATATATATATATATATATATAATTACACACACTATGCTGTTATCATATTTGTCTCCTTTTCTCCCCACATTCCCACTTTTATTTTCTTCCTCTTGTTATTTCTAGCATTTCTAGAATTATATTGAATAACAGAACGATAAGGTGGAATCCTTCCTTTTTTTTTCCTTTTTACTATTCATAGAGTTCAAGTGTATTCCCATTGTATACTATATTTTCTTTGGTTTTACATAGACACCTTTTTATTTTATTAAATGATTTATCTATCTTAATTGCTTTTTTCCAACAAAAATCAGTACTTTGACAAATGTTTCAGCTATTGAGACATTATATGATTTTTAATGATTTCATTTTATATGATTATTTTTATGTTTTATATGTTTCTAATGAGCCACTTTTGCGTTTTTTATATAAGTCCAACTATGTAAAACTAATTCTTTTTGAAGAAAAATTATAGTCTATATGAATGGAATTTTGTTTTTAAAAGTGAATCAGTATTCATTAACATAATTTGGTTATTGTTCTTCTGTGCTTAACCTTTCCCTCATTTGGATACTAGCATTGCCATGGGGGTTAGTGTCACCAATTAAAGATTGAGAGACCTGAATGGTGAAATAATTCAAACATAGCCCTGGGATTTAAAACTGCTCAGGATTTATTATAGGAGCCTGCAAAGTACAGATTAAAATATTTTCCACTCCTGGACAAATAGCAAGCAGTATATAAATTGTTCACAATAACAAAAGAGTAGGTGAAGTTTGTTTGAAAGAGACAGTCAGGGAGACCAGGTTGGGCCAAGACTTGAGCCATTTTCGGCCTAGGAGATGATTCCAGGACAGGCTTTTAAAATCTTGCCCATTCTTTGGGTACAGAAAGGGTCAGGAGACTAGTGGGAAAAGGGGAAATCCTTACCTCCTTTACTTGTCTGAAACGAAGATAAAAGGTTGAACGTTGGTGTTGGGAATGAGGAGACATTAGAAATTTACACATAGCAATGGAACGATAGGAGTAAATTTATATCTCAGGAACAGATAACTTTTTACAACATTTAACAATATAAAGGAATAGAAAATCCGTTTCCAATTACAAATCTCCTATATTCATAACTCCCTGCATCATATTCTCACAATTCATTGTGTCACTACAACTCACAAAAGTAAACTGATGATTTCTTTCTCAACATTTGAGCATAATGTGAATAGCATTGGTAGTGTTACATTCTTTAAAAGTTTGAACTTTTTTCCCCTTCTTAATTATTAGGAAATAATTGCAATAATTGCACATAGTATGTTGAAATAATCCCATTTATTTCATTTGATTTAGAGGTGAATATGCTGTCCATTTTCTATTTTGTTAATTTGATTTTCCTCTTTTCACTTTTAATTTGTGTTGACTAAAATCTTTTACTTTTCAGTTATTTAAAATAATTAGATTTTATTCTTTCTAATTTCAATAAATTAATGCCTAGGTTATATAATTTTCTTCTAATTTTTGGAATCTCTTCATTGTTTTTAATTTTGAAGTCTTAGTTTTAAATTCATACTCATTTCATTACTTCTCTGTTTGATTTTATGTTTCAGTTCAAAATGTTGTTAATTTGGATTTATTTTCTTACATATTATTATTTATATGATTTATTTGTTGATCTTAATACTTCACATTTCACTTTTGTTTGCATTTGGGTCTGTGTCTTTCATGGTCTATGAATTGAATACATTTTACATTATAGTTTGCAAAATACTTTTTTTATGATTGCTGCCTATTTTTCTTTTAATTATATTGTCGCTTATAAGGCATGATCAGCTTTTAAAGTGCCAACTAGTATGGAGAATTATGCAGATTTTTGTGCTTTCATTTAAAAAGATACCATAACTTCGGTAGCAGATCTAATGTAATAAAATTGACAATTTTACCTAACTTACTACTTATTCAGAGCCACATCAATCAAAATTATTCTAAACAGCTAGAATAAAATAGTAACAAAAATATTGCTAGAAGATAAGGTAGTTAACTCTACTAGATCTAAATTAATATTATAAAGCAGTGGTCATCAAAATGATTTGGTAGTAGCAAGGAAATAGAAAGGTGGATCAATGGATTAGATTATGTACAAAAAAACTACTAAATAACTATGTCTGATAAACGTAAAAAGTCCAGGTTCTGGACTAAGAAGACACTCCAGCAAAAACTTCTGGGAAAATTGGAAAGTGGTATGGCAGGAACTAGTCATAGACCAATATTTTACAACCTATACTAGGGCTGTCCATAATGTGGCCTGTTGTCCACCTGCAGCCCACAGGGTGATTTTGTCCCACTGGTCTGTAGATTTATTAATGGTTTAGTAAACAAACTCAACCTACCACAGAGTTCTCATCAAAATGGCAAATCAAAATATATTGTCTATTGCTTCAATAAAATCTCTTAAAAGTAAGATAGGACATTCTTGCCCTATACTAAGATAAAATTGAAATAAGGTATAGAATTTAGGTATAAACAGTGACACTATAAGTCAATTAGAAAAGAAGGAATAGTTTATTATCAGATTTATGGAAAGAGAAGGAATTTATGTTCCAGAAATGGCCAGCTCTGAACATAAAGTTTGATCTTCAAATACAGGCCTCAGGTAAAGTATAGAGAGTGGAAGAGAAAGGTAAAATTTGATGGACTTAATGATGATGAAGTACGTGTATTCCTTCATACAAAAATGATACTGATAATACTCATTTAATAGAGCAGGTAGAAAGAGCTTTTATAGATGAAACACAGAAGAGAGCTGAATTTGAAGATAAAATATATTGTAAAAAATGGAGTCAATAGCTAAAAGGGAAATGTAGTCAGAGTAAGAGAAAGGAGAGGTGGAATAGTCTAAGATATTTTATATAATAAAATTTTTTATTATAATGAGCTATTGCAATGATATAGAAGGGGGAAGGCAAGGGGGAATGAGGAAACCTTCACTCTCATCAAAGGTGTCTCAGAGAGGAAACAGCATATATACTCAAAGGGGTATAGACATCTAGAGTAAGAAGGAAAGAAGGAGGACAGGGGGAAGGGGGAGTGATGGAGGACAGGGTGTACTGTGGAGGAGAGTGGTCAGGTATAATGTATTTTCTTTTTTACTTCTTGCAAGGGGATGGAATTGGATGGCATGTCCAGGACCACAGGGCCAGGTGGTCGCTGGGCCTTAGAGGTGGTATGTAGGCTCTGGGTCTCTTGGCCCCAGGGTCGGTGATCAGTTTGCTGTGCCAATCAGCTACCATACAGCATATTTAAGAAGAGAGACAGAGTGGAAAAAAGAGAGAGAAAATATAGTGTATGGTAGTGGGGAAGTATGAATGGAGGGAGTTGCAATCAGCAATCACAACAGTGGAAAAATATGGAAGTAGTTTTTGTGATGGATTTTCCTAAAGAATGTGATCCACCTGTGACAGAGTTTTTCGTATTGGAACACAGACTCCAGCACATTTTATTATTATTATTATTATCATCATCATCATCATCATCATCATCATCGTTGTTGTTGTTTGGGGGGAATTAGGGTGGTAGATGGGGTTGGGTGGCTTTGTCAGGGCCACAAAGCTATGTGATTGTTGGGTGTCTGAGGCTGGATTTGAACCCAGGTACCCCTGACTCCAGGACTGGTGCTCTGTCCACTGTGCCACCTGGCCACCCCCATTATTATTATCATTATTGTTATTTTATTTCACTTTGTTTTGTTTTTCAGTTTTTGAAGGGCAATTGCGTTGGGGTGACTTGTCCAGGATTGCACAGCTGGATGATTGTTGGGTGTCTTGTACCGGATTTGGGCTCAGATGCTCCTGACTCCAGGGCTGGTGCTCTGTCCACTTTGCCCCCTAACTGCCCCATTATCATTTTTTTTATTTTAATTTAATTTTTTCCTCTTTCCTTTACTTTATTGTTCATGAGGGTGTATATTTTGGGGGGCAAGGAGTATTATGTTTACTCTTAAACAAGAATATTTTAGTAATGTATAAAAAAATCATTTGTACCAAAATAAAATAAATATAATTAAAAAATGCAATACTCAAAAAAAAGATTTTAATGCAAAAAACCCAAACACTTCTGATTTTCACTCTGACCTTGTCCATGCATTCATTGGTTGGCCGAGCTAAGGCATGGCAAGCTCTAAAGCCACCTTCTATGAAGACCAGGATCACCCTGACCAGAAACATACTCTCCATTATAATGCCCCTGACCACTTCCAAGAGACAAGCTCTTCAACACAGGAATTGGTCAACTACCCAAACATGGCCTTCTCTCATAGACCCTGAGGGGACATTTAAGGAAACTCTGGTGGGTGCTAAGGCCCCTTCTTTCCTTCAAATCTCCTACCTGCAACTTAATCTGGCAGATGGTTAATCTGCTTTACAGCAACAAGGAAAAAATGTGGCCTTCTAGCATTTCAACTTTCTCATCTCTTTTCTTGTGTTGTAACTTCTTAAGAAATTTCCTTTCCCCTTTTTACACCTGCATTCTTGTGTTGATTCCTGATTCATCATAGTAAAAAAAACAAAACAAAAAAACAAAAAAAATCTGAACTCTTCCACAAGTAGAAAAGAGTTCCGACTCAGCAGATTTTTGCCTAAATGCATTTCTTTGGTGTTTGGGAGAAGGGTGGTATGTGAGGACTGTTTTAGCAACTGGCTTCATGTACTCTCCAGGACATATGCCACAGAGGTGATTCCCCTAATTTGTGACTAAGAAAGTACCTACTGAGCATAAGTGGTGTGGACAAACTATGGATCTTCTTTTCCCAAAGGGTATGGGCAAAAAAAAGTCTAATGTGTCTTAAATACCATGAAGAGTCAACTCAGAACAGAGAATGCTGTCCTTAACACAGAAGTCTTTCAGAAAGATTATGTTTTCTCTGTCCCCAGAGTTCCCCTGTTTCAGTAGTTTCCTTGTTTATTTCTTTTAGGTTGTGAATTTTTATTTTTACTTTACCTAATAATATTAATTCTATACCTGATTTTTGAGTTTATGTAATATATAGTGAATTGTGTTATAGTCACTCATTTTTATTATTTATGTCTTTGTTATTGTATTTTCTTCTAAGCAATAGAACGTGTGGGGTATTGTTTTCTTATCTAGTGGTTGACTTCTTTGTTTTATTGATATAGTTAAGCATTTACATTAGAAGTTATGCTAGTTTGATATATTTTATTCCATATATCCTTAATATTTTAATTATGATTTCTTCATTCTGTTGCCACTGGGATTTGGGGGTCACCAACTAAAGACACAATTTTGGGATAAGCAAGAAATGAGGGTCACTGAAAGATGCATGAAGTGGCATGCTCATTGGGAATATAAAACTGTTCTGGATTTTATTATGAAATTGAAAGCAAAGTTCCTCCCAAAGGGTCAGTAAGAACTTTTGGACAGGATGAAAAACAAAAAGCTAGCTACCATTGCTTGGTAGACAGAAACTGAGACAGAGAGAGGGAGATAAAGAGATGCAGGGATAGCAGAGTGGGCGAGAGGGAGAGACAGAGAGAGAGAGAGTAAGTGGAGCCTGGACCCGTATCTCGGCACTGAGGACTAATGGGGAAATCCTTCCCTCCATATGTGACCAAAATCAGGTAAAGGGTTGAAGATTGGAGGTTGGAAATGAGGAGACAGGATATAAATTTTACATTAAACAATGAAACAATAGGAGTCAATTTACATCTCTAGAGCAAAGATCTTTCCACACCTTTAACAAGATTCCCAGATTTAACAGTATTAAAAATTACAGAATTTGTTTCTGATTATAAATTTTCTGTATTCATCATTCTCTAATAATTCTCTACAACAATTCTTCTTTTTCTTCTTCTTCTTCTTCTTCTTCTTCTTCTTCTTCTTCTTCTATAAACTAGAGCTTTTTCTATTTATTTATTTTTGCTATGTTCATTTTGAGCCAACTATCCCCCCACAGGAACTCTTCTCCTCACCCTTTAGCCTCTTTGCCCTGTTAGTCTCTCATTTCTCTACTTTTGGAGATTTACTTCTAATTTTAATTCATTTTTAATGCTTGCAATTATCTAGTTATATAACTTCATTTTATGTCACATAATTAAGTAGTTAAGGAAAATCATTCTCTCCCTTTATAATTTTATTTTTTTAATTTCAGCACCTTTTTCTGAAAATGATTCCTTTCTCTTGTTCTCTTCACAAATTTTCTTTTCCTTTCTAGCTATATAGACTTTTATTATTTGATTCATACTTGTTTATCCCTTTGTGAGATTTCACTTGTGAAATAGGACATTTTCCATTTTACTCACTGAGATATTTTCATCTTTTCATAAATTGATAGTTACATGGAATTATAGAATCACAGAACAAAATCTTCAGGTTCACAAAGGACAATGGAAAGCATTGTATGAATAAGTGAATTATAGCATGTTACAAAAAGCATAAAAGATATCACCACGGCTATTAATATAGTGAGCTGGTTGGGGGTGGTTCTAGATAGGCAATCATGGTTTCTCTCTCTATTTTTTTTCTTTTTAGACTAGACATAATTTAATTTTTCTTGGGAACTCTCAAAAAAGAAACTTTTTCAGTCAGTGCAGCAAACCCCTACTTTGCAACCTATTGTAGGGGTATCCAAACTTTTAGCCCTTCTGAATCCCCAAGTCCTAACAAAAAATACCTCAAGTCCCATTCATGTATACATTGCAATCCCCACCACCAAGAGCACAAAAACTAATGCCATGCCAAATTGATCACCCTTGAATGGACACCCAGGGCTGCTGCTTCCTGGAGGCCATGGGTTGGTCACACACATTTAGAGGTTTCCCTTTGGAGTAGTTATAAAAAGTCATTGAAAAGCATGATACCTTATAAGAAATCAAAGTCATATTTTGAACAAAAAAAGATCATATAAGGGGCAGGTAGATGGTAGAGTGTTTCAGACTTGCAGTCTGGAGTACCTCAGTTCAAATTCAACCTCAGACACTTAAGATTTACTTAGCTATGTGACCTTGGGCAATTCCCTCTACAAAATGGGGTTGCAAGAAGAAATGTCATAGAATTAAAAAAATTAAAAGGTTTTAAATGTCATGAATAGTCACTTAATGCATTATTGTAGCAAAACTGATTGGTTTGCACATTTAAGAAAGGGTTAAAGGAGGAGAGACTAAAGTCTTAAAAGTCACTTTAGAGGAGCATATATGACAGATGAAACCAGTTATCAAAAGACAGAGGTGAGGACAGAGAGAGAGAGAGAGAGTCAGAGTGAGAAACAAAAAGAGAATGAATGGTGATTGATAGCATATTGATGACAAGGAAATACTAAGGGGAATATCTTTACACACCTGGCATATCCTGTGTGGATTTGATTTTTTTTTTCCCATTTTTATCTAACTACTCAGTCCCTTCTAAGATGTAAATACACAGAGATAATATCAGCTCCTTCTGTCAACATCTCCCTTACTCTTCAAAGAAAACTAGGTGGCACAGTGAATAGAGGTCATGAAGTCAGGAAGACCCAAGTTCAAGTATGAACTCAGGCACCTGACTCTTACTAGATGTGTGACACTGGGGAAGTCACTTAACTCTGATTGCTCTCCCCTGTTCCGCCCAATCCTGGGCCATCGACTGTTGCCCTGATCCATATCTTACCACTGGATTTAGATGATTCTGGAGGAACAAATGAGGCTGGTGATTTTTGCATAGCACCCTCTCACTCAAATCCAATTCATGAGCATATCATGACATCACCTCCCTGATCTGATGGTATTCACTGAAAATGAAGGATAAGTTGGAATTCCAGCCAAGATAGCAGAGAGAAGACAGGCACTGTGTTAAGTGCTCCTGGTGTCTTCTCAAAAATAACATGAATGAAACCTCAACAGAAATTCTATTGACAAAACCCAGAAAAAGAAGCTAGGAGAACATCTACCAACAAAGTCTTTCTCAGGGGACCCTGGGTGAACCAGGAGCAGAGACTAGAGGGAAGGCACAGGGGCACAGGTGAGGGAAGCCAGAGGACTAGCCTCAGCTGCAGAAGCTTAACCAACTTTAGTTGGGGTGTCTTGGGTCTGGAGGAGGGGAGGTCTGCAGGCCTTGGAATCTTTCAGATGGATGTTGGACCTGACTCCATAATTTTAGTAGAGTATTCTTCCAGGAACAAATGGTAGCTACCCCTCCCACACTCTCAGGCTCAGGTGTGAACTACAGAAACTGGCTTCCTCCACCAGGGCCCAGTCCATTGTTCAAGTTCAACTCAAACCCTTCTGCACCTCCTCACTCCCTCCTCCCCTCCCCCCATTCCCTCCAGGATTGGGAGAGGGCTTCAATCACTCCAGAGAAAGCAACCAGCACTCACTTGAGGCTGGCCTTTGGTATTACTAAGTCAAATGAACAAAACCTCTAGGATTTTCAAAAGCAAACCTCTGAGAGCCAGCTCCACCCCAACACAAGGTCCTAGAAAAATGAAGAAAAGTCACCAAAAAGGGGGACCCATGGAGAAATACTTAGAAGGACCAGATTCTAACCAAGAGAAATCTAACCTTTCTGAGGAGAATATGAATTGGTCTCCAGCCCAGAAAGACTTCCTTGAAGAAATAAGGAAGGAGTTAAAAATCAATTGGAAAAATTGGGAAAAGAAATATGAATTGATCCGCAGTCCAGAAAGGACCAAGGCAGTGTGTAGAACAACATTCAAAACAAACTAGATGATTTTAATTACATGAAATTAAAAAACTTTTGAACAGACAAAAGTACTGTAACCAAGATCAAAAGAAATGTAAATTGAGAAACAATTTTTACAACTGGTTTTTCTCACAAGGACTCATTTCTAAAATATACAGAGAACTGAATCAAATTAAAAAAAATCCCCAGTTGATAAATGGTCAAAGCATAGACAAAGGCAATTTACTGATGAGGAAAGTAAAGTGACCCATAGTCATGTGAAAAATTGCTCTAAATCATTAGTTATTAAGGAAATGCAAATTAAAGCATCTCTGAGGTACCACCTCATACCTCTAAGACTGCCAATATGACCAGAAAGGACAATGCTCAATGTTGGAAGGGATGTGGGAAATCTGGGACACTAATGCATTGTTGGTGAAGCTGTGAACTCATCCAACTTTTCTGGAAAGATATCTGGAATTATGACCAAAGGGTAACAAAAATGTGCATGCCCTTTTGTTCCAGAAATACCACTACTGGGTCCATACCCTGAAGAGATTATGAAAAAGGGTAAAATCATCACTTGCACAAAATATTCATAGCAGCCTTGTCTGTAGTGACAAAGAATTGGAAATTAAGTAAATGTCATTCAACTGGGGAATGACTGAACAAATTGTGGTATATGGATATCATGGTACATTATTGCTTTCTCAGAAACCAAAAGAAATGGGAATTCAGGGAAACCTGAAGGGATTAGCATCAATTGATGCTGAGCAAGATGAACAGAACCAGAAAATCATTGTACACCATAACAACAACATGGGGGTTATGATCAAACTTGATGGACGTGTTCATTCCATAAGTGTCACAATCAGGGACAATTTGGGGCTATCTGCAATGGAAAATACCATCTATATCTAGAGAAAGAATTGTGGAGTTTGAACAATGACCAAAGACTATTACTTTTAATTTAAAGCAAAACAACCAAATATCTTATTATGTAATTTTGCTATCTCTTATACTTCATTTTTTTCCCCTTAAGAATATAGTTTCTCTCTCATCACATTCAACTTAGATCAATGTATACCTTGGAAACAATATAAAGACTATTAGACTGTCTTTTGTGGGGGATGGGAGAGGGAAGCAAGATTAGGGGAAAAATTGTAAAGCTCAAAATAAATAAAATCTAAGAAAAAAAGAAAATGAAGGATAAACAACAGCAGTCCTATCCCATGCCTTGCTACCCTTATCTGAGGACATAGCCTAGGAGCACCCTTACTTCTTCTCCCAAGTCTTCCCAACAAAGACAGCATACTAGTCTCCCTTTAAATCTCTGCCCTTCTTCTTTGTCATACTGCTATTTTTTCCAACTCAGCTGCAAGCATTACCTGAAACAGCTAAGATGTGGTTAAATGACAGCTGCGTTTTGTTTCCTGGGTTCTTTTTCTGCAAGATCAATGATCTATAATATGGATTCCCATAAATAATATGTCTATTAATTGCAAGTAAGTGAGAAAGCTCACAGGAATTTTGTTGTTGAAAGAGGGGGAGGAATTTCAATCCTTGAAAAGGTTTCAAGGGGCCACTAGGCTATAGATAGAGCACTGGCTTTGGATTCAGGAGGAATTGAGTTCAAATTCAGCTTCATACATTTAATAATTATCTAGCTCTGTGACCTTGGGCAAATCACTTTACCCTATTGGCTTGGAAGAAAGAAAGAAAGAAAAGGTTTCAGTTTTCACTTTCAAGCATAGCTGAGATTTTTTTGGGCAGCCAAATGTGTAAATTATTAAAATGTTATATAATAATGCATCTCATAAGGAATGGAACATATTTACTCAGCAATAAGTCAGTGCTTGGCTCCAAATCTGTGTGGTGGGGTAGAACCCAGAAGCAATAAGTTTTTTCAATCAGAGTGAAAATAGCTGAAGACATGATCACTACACAGAATGTATCTCAATGTCAGCTCAAGCAACATTAAAGGGATAGGATCACTCATGTTTCCCCACACTCTACTGAGGAGAGTGAAATGATGGAATATAAAAATAGTTTTGGAATCAGGATTTAAAATCAAACCTTAGTTCCACTATTTAATGTTGTGTGATCTTATACAGCTCACCACTTCTCTGGCACTCACTCTATTTTCTCACCTTTATTTGTTCCTGCTCATCTCCAAAAATGATTCCATTATAAAATTAAGACATGCAAAGGAATGGTTACTAAGCTACCATTTTGACATTCTGTTGTTCTCCACATTCTGTCCCTATGCCTTTATATTAGCTGGTTGTCCCCCTTGCCCATTTCTCTTTACCTGCTCTACTTAAAAATTATTTTTTGCTTTAAAGATAGAGATAATGCATTACCTTCAACAAGAGAATCTTCCTGATCCCTACACTTCTCTCATCAAATTTATATATATACTTATATTGACAAACACACATTTACTTATATGCACATATTGCTTATGCCACATGACAGTATTCTAATAAGAATTATTATATTATTATGCAGTATGTGTGCTATACTTATTTTTGCAATATATGTCCCCAGATAGAATATAAGCTCGTTTAAGTAAAGGAATATTTCATTTTCATATTCACTTACTCATTACCAACACAGTGCCTGACACATTGTAGGCACTTATTAAATATTGATTGATAATTTTACCTTCTAAATATGCTTTTCAACTTCTTCATATTAACAAAAAAACAACTATTGAATCATATTCACTTGAATGCTTTTGCCATTTTTCATCTCTGTTTTCTTACTCAGCAGACATTTATAAAAATTTATTGAATGAATTAATGAATGAAGTTTCATTTCAGAACTACCCTTATTAACCAACTTATGAACTTAGGGAAATCATTTATAGTACAAATCTAATATCTGAAGAAAGTTCTATGTAATATTTTATTATAATTTGTTTTAACTGAGGAAAGGTCACATTGCAGTTAATAGTATTTCAGCATGGAACGATGTAAAGTTTAATGAAATAAGTACTAAATTTAGACTCAAGAGACATGTGTTGTCAAAATTCCAGTTTTGACATTAGCTATCTGTATGTCCATGGCTCTTTCAACTTCAGTTTCCTAAATGTAAAATCAGAATGATATTAATGATACATTTTTATTTTATCTATATATTTACTTTTTTATGGAATAAAGCAAGAATTCTCTAATATAGTATAATAAAATGATGATTATATAAGAAACTGAAAATGTATTATGTAAAATTTGCTATTCTTTTTTAAGTATATATTAAATTAACCTGTAATTTTTCCCCTTTTTTCCTATTTCTTCCCATCCTAGAGAAGCCTACAATTAAACACAAATGCATATGTGTATGTATATGCAAATGTATGCATATATGTCTTTGAATGTATGCAAAATTATTCTCTACATACTTCTATTTAAGATTCAGACATCATCTTTCTTCATATGTCATTTATAGTTAATTTGGGTATTGATAGTAACCAAAAATACTTATTTATTTAAAGTAATTGTTGAAACAATATTACTGTTACTGTATACAATGTTATCCTGGTTCTGTCTTTTTTACTTTTTATTATTTCATGTATTTCTAAGATCATTTCATTTATCATTCTTTATGTCACAGTAATATTTTATCAAAATCATAGAGTATAATTTGTTCAGTCATTCCCCAATACTTCATTCTTTACCACAACAAAGAAAACTGATATAAACATTTTAAAATTACCTATGTCACAGAAGATTTTAGGTGTAAATTATTTTCAGAGAGGATGCTGTCTCATGTTATGAATCCACCCTTATGGAGCCTATCAAGGATCTATACTCTCCTATTTTATCTTTTTTTTATCTTAAGCTTCAAAAATCTCCTCCCCAAAACCATACTCAGCCACTCCCTTAGGAATATCTACTGTACCCTACACACCTTCTCCATCAAGCAAGTAGAATTTGCAAGCACCAGATCCCTCAGATCCCTTTGTAAGTCGCCATCTCCCTTCTTAAACTATCTCTCTTTCTTCCATACTAACTTCCAATTTTCCAAGAAATTTTTATCAAAGGGGGAGTTTTTATCCTGGTAGCTGGACTCTTTGGGCTTATCAAATAGTAGATTACTATAATCGTTTCCTGCTATTACACCTAGTCTATTGCATTGGTCCAGCACTCTATTTCTTAGCCAATACCAGACAGTTTTGATTGTTAATGCTTTATACTATAATTTTAGATCTGGTAGGGCTGAGCCAACCTATTTTTGTCCTTTTTTGCAACTGAATGCCTGGCAATTCTTGACTTTTTATTTCTCCATATGAATTTACTTGCAACATTTTCTTACTCATTAAAGTAATTTTTTTGGAATTTTGATACATAGAGCACCAAACATACACATTAGGTATGCTATAATTATCATTTTTATTCTATTAGTTCAACTTATTCATGAGCAGTTGATGTTTGCCCAATTATTTAAATCAGAGTTGGTTTGTGTGAGAAGTGTTTTCAAAAAGTTTCTGCGTCTGCTTCGTCAAATAAATTCCCAGGTATTTTATATTGTTTTAGGCTACTTTGAATGGGACTTCTCTTTCTAGCTCTTCCTGCTGTATCTTCTAGTAATATATAGAAAAGTTGAGGATTTATAAGGGTTTATTTTATATCCATCAACTTTGATAAAGTTGTGAATTGTTTTCATTACTTTTTTGAATGATTTATTGGCATTCTCTAGGTATACACCATGTTATCTGCAAAGAGTGAGTGTTTTGTCTTTTCTTTCCCAATTCTAAGTCCTTCAATTTCTTTACACATATTCAGTATTGAAATCACTTTTTTGTCTATGGAACATTTTAGAAGGATAGTTTCATTCCTTATCTCTTCTAACATTATCTATTTTTGCAACTGCTTTGTCTGAGATAAGGGTTGCTACACCTGCTTTTTTCACTTCAGCTGAAGCAAAATATATTTTGCTCCAACATTTTACATTTACTCAATATGCATCTCTCTGCTTCAAATGAGTTACTTGTAAGCTGCATATTGCATGATTCTTTTACTTCTCTTATTGCTGAAGCTAATATTTCTAATATGATATTGAATAGTAGTGATGATGATGGGCAGCCTTGTTTCACCCCTGATATTATTGGGAATGCCTCTAGCCTCTACCCATTGAATATTATGCTTGTTGATGGTTTCAAGTAGATAATGCTAATTATTCTATGAAACAGTCCATTTTTTCCTACATCCTCTAGTGCTTTTAGTAGGAATGGATGCTGTATTTTGTCAAAAGATTTTTCAGTGTCTATTGATATGATCATATAATTTCTGATAGATTTGTTGTTGATATAATTAATTACACTAACAATTTTCCTTATATTGAACCAATGATGCATTCCTGGGATAAATCCTTCTTGCTCATAATATATTATCCTAGTGATAACTTGTTGTAGTTATTCTGCTAAAATTTTATTTAAGATTTTTGTATCTATATTCATCAGGGAGATAGGTGTATCATTTCTTTCTCTGTTTTACCTCTTCTGGTTTAGGTATCAGCACCATATTGGTGACATAAAAAGTGTTAGGGAGAGTTCCATCTTTCCATATTTTTCTCAATGATTTTATATAGACCTGGAAGCAATTTTTCCTTAAACATTTGATAGAATGTACTTCTGAATTCATAATGACATGGATATTTATTCTTGGGGAATTCAATGATGGCCTGTTGAATTTATTTTCTGAGAAAGGTTGTTTAGGTATTTAATCTCCTCTTCATTTATCCTATGCAACTTCTTTTTGTAAACATTCATCCATTTCAGTTAGATTCTCAAATTTATTAACATAGAGTTGGGCAAAATAATTCCAAAATTTACTTTAATTTCCTCGTCATTGGTGGTGAGTTCACCTTTTTCATTTATTATAATAGCAACTTGGTTTTTTCTTTCCTTTTTTTTATCAAATTAACTAGAGGTTTATCAATTTTATTGGGGTTTTTCCATAAAACCAACTTTTGATTTTAATTATTAATTCAATAGTTTTCTTGCTTTTTATTTTATTAATTCTCCTTTAATATTTAGAATTTCTCTTATGGTATTTAATTGTGTTTTTTTAAATCTGTTCTTTATCTAATTTTTTGTCTGCATAATAAGTTCTTTGATTTACTCTTTCTCTAATTTATTCATGTAAGTATTTAAAGATATAATGTTTCCCTTGACAGCTGCTTTGAGTGAATCCCCTGAAGTATTGGTATGTTGCTTAATTATTGTCATTATCTAGGATAAAATAATTAATTCTTCCTATAATTTGTTGTTTGATCCACTCTTTCTTTAAAATGAGGTTATTAAATTTCCAATTAGTTCTGGGTCTGTATTTCCTTGGCCCATTATTGCATATGGTTTTTACTGCATTATGATCTGAGAAAGATATATTCACTATTTCTGCCTTCCTAGAAAGGTTTTTATGCCCTAGTACTTGGTCAATTTTTGTGTAAGTGCCATGTACTGCAGAAAAGAAAGTATATTCCTTTCTATCCCCATTCAGTTTCCTCCATAAGTCTATCAAATCTAGTTTTTCTAAGGCTATCATATCTATTTTCCTCCTTATCTTCTTTATTTTTTATTTTATGATTTGATTATATAGATTGATTATATAGATCTAAGAGTTGGAGGTTGAGGTTTCCCACTAGTAGAGGTTTTCTGTCTGTGTCTTCTTCTAGTTCTTTCATCCTCTCATCTAAGAATTTGGATGCTATCCCATTTGGTGCACACATATTCAGTATTGAAATCACTTTTTTGTCTATGGAACATTTTAGAAGGATAGTTTCATTCCTTATCTCTTCTAACATTATCTATTTTTGCAACTGCTTTGTCTGAGATAAGGGTTGCTACACCTGCCTTTTTTCACTTCAGCTGAAGCAAAATATATTTTGCTCCAACATTTACCTTTACTCAATATGCATCTCTCTGCTTCAAATGAGTTACTTGTAAGCTGCATATTGCATGATTCTAGTTTTTAATCCCCTCTTCTGTTTGCTTATGTTTTAAGGAAGAGTTCATCCCATTCACATTCAAAGTTATAATTACTTTTTATTGTCTTCCATGCTATCTTCCTTTTACTTGTATTTTTTCTATTTCCCCCCTTTTATCTGTATTCACTAGTATTTACTTTCTGAATAATACCACCTTTAGTGTGTTTTCCCTCTTATATCCAACTTCCCCCCCTTTCTTTCCCCTTTTGTTTTTTCCTTTTTTCTGCCCTTCCTTGTGTCCACCCCCCTCCCCTTTTCCCCTTTTAATACTTGAAAAGTAAGATTTTTTTAATTTAACTGAGTTTTTGTGTAAGCTTACTTTAAGTTAATTGTGATGAGAGGAAGATTCAGGTTTTTCTCATCACCTCCCTTTCCTGCTCTATTATAATAGATCTTCTGTACCTCTTAATGTAATGAGATATACCCCATTCAGTTTCCTCCATCCTCCTTTCTCCTTCCTATCCCCCTTTTAAGGAGGAAGTGTTTTTAAATAATTCTATCTGAGTCATAGAAAATCCTGAATGTCCATCACTTCTGTCTAAGTATATTATCTCTAATAGAGTTATAATTCTTGAGATTTATTAGAGTCTTTCTCCCAAGTAGGGATATAGTCAGATTAATCCTATAGGGTATCAGTAAGTCATGAGTGTCCTTCACTTCTGGCTTAGTATATTTTCTCTGATAGAGTTCCAATTCTTAAGAGTTGTGAGAACCTTTTTCCCATGCTGGGATATAGTTAGTTCCATCTTACTGGATAGAAGTTTTGTTTTTTTCTTTATCCCCTTCTTTTTTTTTTACCTTTTTATGTGTCTCTTGAACCTCCTGTTTGATGTCCAAATTTTCTATTTAGCTCTGCTTTTTGTTAATCAGGAATTGTTGGAAGTCTTACATTTCATTAAATGTCCATCTTTCCCCCTGAAAAAGAAGGCTCAGATTTACCAGATAGTGGATTCTTGGTTGCATTCCAAGCTCCCTTGCTCTTCAGATTATCTTGTTCCAGGCCCTTCAATACCTTAATCTTGATGCAGCCAGGTTCTGCATAATCCTTATTTTGGTTCCTTGGTATTTAAATTATTTCATTCCAGCTGCTTGCAGGACTTTCTCTTTTATTTGATAGTTGTGGAATTTGGCCACAACATTCCTTGGTGTTTTCATTTTATGTTCTCTTTCCCAGAGGGGATCTATGTATTCTTTCAATAACTATTTTGACTTCTGGTTTCATGATAACAGGGCAATTTTCAATCACTAAATCCTGTAATATTAAGCCTAGGCTTTTTTCTCTTCAATGTTTTCAGGATGACCTATAATTCTCAGGTTTTCCCTTCTTGAGGTAAGTGTTTTTGCTGATGATTTATTTTACATTTTCTTCTATTTTTTCTATTTTTTGCTTTTCTTTAACAGACTCTTGCTGTCTCATGAAGTCATGAGTTTCCACAGACTCCATTCTTTTTTATAGAGAAGAATTTTCTTCATTTATCTTTAGCAAATCCTTTTCCAATTCATCAATTCTATTTTTAAAAGAGTTTTCCATTTGATCAATTGATGTTTTGAGAGAATTATTTTCTTTTTGCATTTGTCCAATTATATTTTGCAATGATTAGTTTTCTTGTTGCAAGTTGTTAATTTTCTCTCCCAAATTTTCAAATTGATTTTTAAACTCCTTCCTTCTTTCTCCAAGGAAGTTTTTCTGTGCTGGAGAGCAGGTCATATTCTCTTCTCAGTTTCTGAGTTAGTATTTTTTCCTTCTAAGAATTTTTTATGGACCCTCCAAATGGCCTTTCTTCATTATCCTAAGACCTTGTTTTGGTGAGGGACTGGTTCACAGAGTTTTGGTGTTGGAATCTCTAGGGGCTTTACTCACTGAGTGTAATATCTTCAGGTGGTCAGTAGGGGGTGCTGGTTGCTTTCTCTGGAGTGTCTGTGACCTTGATTGAGGCCCTTTGCCTTAGCCTGGAGGGAGTTGTTGAAGCTGTTAAATACTTTTGTGTTTGATCAATGTTGGGCTGTACCCTAGGGTGAGGTACTCTCTCTCTCTCTTTTGTCAGCTGAGGTGGTTCTGCAGCTCACACACCTACACCTGGGGCAGAAGTATTAAGTAATTGTGTTTGTTCTGGGAAGAGGCTTCAGCTGAAATGGAGGTGTGGGCTTTGAGTTCATCCAGATCAGAGGAGCCCAGGGATAGATCTCTACAGCTCTCCTACAGTGGAACTCTCCCTCTAGCCCTGCCAGCGAGCTCCAGATCAGCACCACCACCAATGCCTCTGCTCCCCAGTTGACCAGCACCCAGTGATTGACCGGCTCTACCCCTTCCACTGATCAAGCTGGTCTGTTTCTCAGGCTCTCAGGCTCCTAGACTCCTGCCCTGTTGTAATCAGGCCAGTTCACAGTTGAGCCATCCTCCCAGCCTCTCACTGGTTCATGCTGTCAGCAGAGTCTACCCTCTGCATCCAGACTCACCCATGATCTCAGGAGAGAGATCCTGAGGTAGGTTTTCTTCTCCTGGGTATTCTTTCTGGGTTTTGTCAGTAGGATTTCTGTTAAGAGGTTTATTCATTTTATTTATAAGGAAAGATCAAGAGTTTAGCCCTCTGCCTGTCTTCTATCCACCATCTTGGCCAGAAGTCTCATTTTCTTTTTTAACAATTCAGAAAGAGAATTTTGTGGTTCCACATTCTCACATTCCACAAAATCTCAACAAGTGCTGGATCACGTTACTTTGTTTTGCAATATTTAGTCATAGATATCTAAATATATTTGCTAGACTTGAAGGCCATATTATCATCTATTGTTGATTATTTCCCTATTTTATTTATTTATTTATTTATTTATTTATTTATCTGCATATGTTCTAAGTCTTTGAGTTTGTTTTCTGAGATCTTCCATTTAAACCTGTTCCTCCAAAGTTTTCCCATATTGTTTACTTTGATTTCCTTAGAGTCTAGATCTGAAAGCATCTCTGATTCTTCTCATACTAGTTACTCCATGGTTCACAAACCTAAATCTCTGTCCCAAGTGACTTTTGGGGAGAGAGAGTTGGTCCTAGTTGCTTTCTACTCTCTCTCTCCCAACTTGTCCTGTTTTACTCCTGGTCCAGAATCCAAAACACACAGTTTTTCAATGATAGGAGTGGGAGGTGTTCACACATGGCACTAGCAAACTTTTTTGGCATAAGCAAAATTCTGTAGCCTGGGGTAGGGGTCAAGACACTGGAAAGGAATGGGGACTGGGGTGTGGAGTTTCAATGCAAACTTCTGTGTTGGTTCCTTGCTACACTAGCCTTGCCTTTAGTGGTGTAAAATGTGGAGAAGGGCACATGAGTGAGCTCAGGATCATGATTTTTTTAACCTTATCTGTGATCCTAGATGCCCTAGACATTGAAGTTGTTTTAATTTTGATGATTAAGTTCTGTTTTAGAGAAATTTGAGAATTGTGAAAATCTGAGAATTTATTCTACTATCTTGTATATACATTCTAGACGTCCTCAGGGCAATAGCTGACACTGTTTAGTTACAACTGATCTCTTACTATTAGATTCTCTAAAAGTCAAATATAAAGATATTTGAGTTTCTGGGAAATCAATCAATCAAAAAATATTTATTGAGTATTTATTCTAGGTAAGGAACTGCCCAGAGCATATTGAGATATGCACCACCTTCCTTCATTCCAGAATCTTGATATCCAGAGGGTGAGTTAAGGGCTAATTGAATAAAAAGATACTTCACAAAACCAGACTGTAAGCCCATAAAGGAAGGTGGGAATATTGACTGTGGCATGTCTTTCAGGGAAGAAGTACTAACTGAACTGATCCATGAAATTAATTGAGAGGTATTCTTCAAATGGAAAATGGCACAAGCAGCACTATGAATATAGGAGTATTATATAAAATTAGTAAGGATATAGCCTACTAGTTAGACAAGAATCCTGGCAGTTCTTTCAAAATACTTTATTTGTTTATTTGTTAAAAGGATGATAATTATAGTGTCACTGCTTGATGATAACTGTCTGATACAGTTACCCCTTCCCTGCCCCAGGAAATAAAAAAAAAAACAATAGAATGGTCCAGCCTCTTGCATGACAACCCTATTTGTGAGGTTTTTATGAATAGAAGTATCAGGTACACTATAATGCAGAATCCTCAAATGGTGAATGTTTTCACAGATTAAGAATTTAAGCAGAATAAATAAACACTGAGTTCTGATCACATAGTAATCTTTATAACCTTAACTTTTCCCTGTGGAAGCTATTTATTCAGTGACAGATAAGTCTCAGTGTTTGCAGATTATCTTAGTATATTATCTAAGTCAGTATGAGGGTGAGTAATATGTCCAGAAAAATACAGTGAATTTTGGATATAAAAATTTTGAATCAAAATCTTTCTAATTTCAAATTATCAAAAAAAATTTTCCATCATGTCAAGCAACTACCTCATTTAAGATCCTACAGCCTCTTCAGATGAATGAGATTGGACCATATGACCTTATATCCTATCTATGTCAATATCTATTTGTATAGATGGGAAAAATTCAAAGAAAATGTAAATGGAAAACACAATGGCAAATAGATAGTTTTAAGATAGGATTTAAATCCCTTGGTCTTCTGTCTCTAAATCTAGTACCTGCCTTCTTTCCAAAGCCTAGAATACCACAGAACAAATAATCCCAGGTTTTTGGACATTTCATAAGGTACTCAAATAAAGAATTTGAAAGTTGCAGGAACATATCAAAAACTATTGAGCTATATAATAGTAGAGGCAGGAAGTGGGATCCAGGTCTTTGTAATTGGAATTTAGCTGTTCTCTATTGGACAGACTTTGTAATGTTTTGGAAATATATTGCAGCTGGCAGAAGACTAGAGTTAAAATCTTGATCATAGGATTTATTGACTGCATGAAAGAAAATATATGTCTATGGTTAATTGTGTGTTTATATATACATTTATAATATACATACAGATCCACATATTTGTATAAATGTATATGACTATTTTACCTCTATATGCAGATTTATACAAATTTATATGCTTAACAAGGATATACACAAGTGTGTGCATATTCATTGTTTTAGAAAAAAAATGCTGAAGTCATAATAATAGAAACATTAAAAATCCACTTTCTTTAATGATTAGTAGTCAATTGGGACTAGATGAAAAATGTGTTTTTCATCACTTTAATCCAAAGTCAAAGAATTTAAAAGTCACAAGCTTGAGATAAACATGAATATCAGAAGTTAGATGAGGGTTCCAGTTCTGTCCCTGGGTATGTGTAACAACATGCTCCAAAATCACTAAAGAAGACATAATTGAAGTCATGAGTCAGTAACATATTTCACATGGCAAAAAAAAAAAACACCAAGTAGTTTTGCTCCCATATATTTCCAACCTATCCTTTTTACCAAAATCCATCTTCTTATGCTGTAGAAGTTCTTGGACAGCAGGATTAAAACTCATTGCTAAAGTCTTCCCAGGTAGGGATCCCACAGAATTTATACTATCTCTTTCAAAATCATGTTTTTGTCACAGTCTCACTATAAGTCTTCCCTCAACACCTAGAATATCCTCTCCCAGAAGATTGCAGGCACATTGTCAAGGCATCTCCATTTTTGAGAATGCCATTTTGTTTTATCAATGATATCCAAAGACAACTTTCACTCTTTACCTTTCTGTAAGTTTTTTGAGTTCCATGTTTTTCTACCTCACTTAATTCCCTCCCCTTACCCTTTGATATAGGCTATACATGTAATCATTTTAATCTATTTCCATATTAGTCATGTTGTGGAAAAAAAGAATCAGAACTAAAGAGAAATTAAAAATATGAAAAAGTAATAAAAATATAAAATGTTTTAAAAAATGAAAATAGTCTGCATTCAGATTCCATAGTTGTTTTATTTCTCTGGATGTGCAAAATATTTTCCATCACAAGTCTTTTAGAATTGTCATTAACCATGAATTACTAAGAAGAGCTAAGCATATCATATTTGATCATCATGCAATGTTGCCATTAACCTGTACAATGTTTTTCTGGTTCTGATCATTTTATTCAGCATCAATTCATACAAATCTTTCAGGCATTTTCAAAGTCTGACAACTCATGATTTCTTTTAGAAAATTAGTCCTACATGACATTTACCATAGCTTGTTTAACCATTCCCCCATTGATGGACAGCTCGTCAAATTCAAATTTTTTGCCACCACAAAAAGAGTTGCTATGAATATTTTGGAACATGTGGGACTTTTCCAATGTTTTATGATTTCTTCTGGATATAGGCCTAGAATTTGAATTTCTGGCTCAAAGGGGATGCATAGTTTTATTGTTCTTTGGGCATAGTTCCATATTGCTCTCCAGAATGACTGGATCAGTTCAGAACTCCAACAGTGCCTTAGTTTCCCAGTTTTCCTACATCTCCTCCAACACTGATTATATTCCTTTTTTTGGCATTTTACTCAGTCTGATAGATGTGAAATGATACATCAGTATTGTTTTAATTTGCAATTTTCTAATCAATAATTATTTAGAGTATTTTTCATATAACTATAGAAAACTATAATTTCTTCATCTGAAAACTGCTTATTCATATTCTTTGACCATACATTAATTGGGAAATGAATTGTATTCTTAGACATTTGAATTAGCTCTCTATTTGTTTTAGAGATGAATCCTTTGTCAGAAATAGTCATAAAAATTATATCTCAACTTACTACCTTCCTTTTCATCTTAGTTACGTTTGGGGTGGCTAGGTGGCAGAATGGATAGCGTACTGGTCTTGGAGTCAGGAGTACCTGAGTTAAAATCCGGCCTCATATACTTAATAATTACCTTGCTGTGTGGCCTTGGGCAAGTCACTTAACCCCATTGCCTTGCCAAAAAAAAGCTAAAGAAAATTTTAGTTTCTTTATCCTTTACTGTGCAAAAACATTTGAATATTTAATATAATAAAAAGTATACATTTGCATGTTTTAATGTTCTTTCTCTCTTATTTGGTCATAAACACTTAGCCTCTCCATAGATCTGACAGATAAACTATTCTTTATTGTCCTGATTGGATTATAACATAACTGTTTATGCCTAAATTCTGTACTTATTTTGAATTTATCTTGGTATAGGGTATTACATATTATTCTATGCCTCATTTCTGCCATTTTATTTTCTAGCTTTCACAGCAATTTTTGTCAAATAGTGATCTCTTATCCCAAAAGGTGCATTCTTTGAAATTATCAAGAAGAAATCTTTTTGAATCTAATCTGTTCCTGTTCCATTGATCCAACAATCTGGTAGCTAGTAACAGGAAGTGATGATGACTGCCAGTTTTTTTAGGTTTTTGCAATGCAAATGGGGTTAAGTGGCTTGCCCTAGGCCACACAGCTTGGTAATTATTAAGTGTCTGAAACCAGATTTGACTCCAAGGCCGGTGCTTTTATCCACTGTACCACCTAGCTGCCCCTATGACTGCCATTTTATAATATACTTTTAGAACTGGTTTAGGTGCCTCACAATTTTGAGAAGGGTCTAGGTCAACTAACATTAATTTCTGGCTGTATATATTTTTTTTAATTTTGGGGGGAAGATTGTACTTTAATAAATTCTCAGAATTCAGTTCCCTCTCTGGATCATTGCATTGATCAGAGTAGCTAAAATATTTACCTTTGATGTCCCTCTCAATATTCTGATCTCTTAGTTCTACTCAATTTACTTTTCTTCAGTTCAGATTGGTTTCCTCATTTTTTTCTGTAAAAAGCACCCTTATAATTTTTTATAACATAATAATAATCCATCAAAATAATATACTAACCTAGAGAATGCCCCCAAATCATCTAAAAACTACTAGAAACAATTAGCAATTTTAGCAAAGTTTCAGGATATAAAATAAATCCTCATAAATCCCCAACTTTTCTATATATAACTAGCAAAATACAGCAGGAAGAGCTAGAAAGAGAAGTCCAATTCAAAGTAACTGCAGAAAATATGAAATACCTGGGAGTCAATTTGCCAAATCAGATTCAGAAATTTTTTTAAAACAATTAAAAACACTTCTCACACAAACAAAATCAGATTTAAATAACTGGGCAAACATCAACTACTCATGTACTCATGATAGGTAGAGCTAATATAATAAAACTGATAATTCTACCAAAACTAAACTCCTGCTTAATGCCCCACCAATCAAAATTACAAAAAATTTCTTTAGTGAGTTAGAAAAGTTGTAAGTAAATTCATATGGAGAAATAAAAAGCCAAGAATTTACAGGTATTCAAAGATCTAAAATTATGTTATAAAGCAGCTGTCATCAGAATTGTCTCATATTGGCTAAGAAATAGAATGGTGGAC
Organism: Macrotis lagotis; assembly: GCF_037893015.1. Classification (NCBI taxonomy): domain Eukaryota; kingdom Metazoa; phylum Chordata; class Mammalia; order Peramelemorphia; family Peramelidae; genus Macrotis; species Macrotis lagotis. Next base: position 760,348,978 of record NC_133658.1, read on the forward strand.
CAGTGGAATAGACTAGATGCAATACAGGAAATGATTATAGTAAACTGCTGTTTGATAAACCCAAAGAGTCCAGCTATTGGGATAAAACATTCTCTCTTTGATAAAAAACTGCTGGGAAAATTGGAAGTTAGTATTGAAGAAACTTAGATTACACCAAAACCTTACACCCTATACCAAGATAAGATCCAAATGGATAGAGGATTCAGATATAAAAAAACATATTATAAGCAAACAAGAAGATCAAGGAGTAGTTTACTTGTCAGATTGGTGGAAAGGTAAGCAGTTTATGACCAAGGAAGAGATGGAGAAAATCAATAAAAACAAACTAGATAATTTTGATTGCATTTAATTAAAAATCTTTTGCACAGACCAAACCATTGTAACAAAGATCAAAAGAAATGTAGTAAACTGGTAAACAATCTTTACAACTAGTATTTCTGACAAAGGATTCATTTCTATAATATACAGAGAACTGAGTCAAATTGTTTTAAAAAAGCAAACCAGTCCCCAATTGATAAATGACCAAAGGATATGCAAAGGCAATTTGCAGTTTAGGAAATCAAAGTGATCCATAGTCATGAAAAACTGCTCTAAATCATTACTTATTAGAGAAATGGAAATTAAAGGTACCACCTCACACCTCTCAGACTGGCCAACATGATCAGAAAGGACAATAATCAATGTTGGAAGGGATGTGGGAAATCTGGGACACTAATACATTGTTGATGGAGCTGTGAACTCATCCAACCTTTCTGGAGAGCAGTCAGGAACTACACCCAAAGGGCAACAAATATATGCATACACTTTGATCCAGCAATACTACTACTGGGTCTATACCCTGAAGAGATGATGAAAAAGACTCAAAAGATTACTTGTACAAAATTATTCATAGCAGCCCTGTTTGTGGTGGCAAAGAATTGCAAATCAAGTAAATGTCTATCAATTGTGGAATGACTTAACAAACTATGGTATATGTATGACATGGAACATTATTTTTCTATTAGAAACCAGGAGGGATGGGAATTCAGGGAAGTTTGGAGCGATTTCCATGAATTGATGCAGAGCGAGATGAACCGAACCAGAAAAACACTGTACACCCTAACAGAAACATGGGGGTGATGATCAACCTTGATGGACTTGGTCATTCCATCAGTGCAACCATCAGGGAGAATTTTGGACTATCTGTGATGGATAATAGCATCTGTGTCCAGAGAAAGAATTGTGGAGTTTGAACAAAGACCAAAGATTATTACCTTCAATTAGGGAAAAAAAACCCCTTATTTTATCATGTAATTTTGCTATTTCTTATACTTTATGTTTCTCCCTTAAGGATGTGATTTCTCTCTCATCACAGTCAATTTGGATCAATGTATACACCATGGAAACAATGTATAGACTGGCAAATTGCCTTATGTGGGGGGGTGGGAAGAAGGAAGCAAGATTAGGGAAAAAATTGTAAATCTCAAATAAAATCTTTGAAAAAATAAATCATATGCCACTTGTTCAGCTATTCCTCATTTTTTGTTTATTCTCTTTGAAACCATTTAATGAAAATAAGATTTAAACTTTTTCTGCCCCAGCCCTCAAATCCCCCTATACTATAAAATTTTTTTCTGACCCAATCTTTTCTATTTATCCCCTTCTCCTTTTTCAGTGCCTCACTTTCTCTCATGCCTTCATTTTTATCATTCCAAAATAATTGATTAACACTCATTTCTTCTGTCTATGCATACTCCTTTTAACTGCCCAAAAAAATGACAAAGTTCTTAGGCAGCTATCATCTTCCTATAGAGGATTGTAAACAATTCAATTAAATTGAGTCTCATATAATTATTCTTTAATGTTTACCTTTTTATGCTACTCGAATTTTTTGTTTAAATGTCAATTTTTCTATTCAGTTGTAGTTTATTACCAAGCATGTTTAATGTGTTCTTTTTCTCAAATACTATTTTTCTCTAAGTTTATACTAATTTTTGCTTGCTATCCTCACCTTTTTTTGATTTCTGCAATAACCTATTTCAAGTCCAGTGATACTTTAATGCAGATGCTACTAAATCTTTTGTGAGAGTAATTGTGATTCCATGATATTTGAATTTTTTCTTTTAATCCCTTGCAATCTTTTCTATTTGACTGTGAAGCTCTGGATTTTGACTATAATATTCCTGGGGTATTTCCTGGAATCTTTTTGAGGAAGTCACTGAATTCTTTTAATCTCTATTTTTCCCTTTGTGTATTATATATTGGGACAATTTTCCTTTATAATTTTTTTTTTAGTTTTTTTCAAGGCAAATGGGGTTAAGTGGTTTGCCCAAGGCCACACACCTAGTTCATTATTAAGTATCTGATGGTCAGATTTGAACTCAGGTACTCCTGACTCCAGGGCCGGTGCTCTATCCACTGTGCCACCTAGCTGTCCCTCCTTCATAATTTCTGGAAAAAATTTTCCTAGGTTTTTATTTTGAACATATTTTTCAGGTAGTTTAGTGTTTCTCAAATTATCTTTCCTCAATCTATTTTCCAAAACACTTGTATTTTTTTAAATAAAATATTTCACACTTTTCTTTTATTTTTCATTCTTTTGATTTTGTTTTATTGTTTTTTAATGTCTCGTGAAGTGCTAGCTTTTAGGAAGTTATTATTTTCTTGATTGATATTTATTTTATTTTTCCAATTACATTACATGTTATAAGATTTTCGAAATTCATTTAGTTGCATTTTTATGTTATGCAATTTTCTTCCACCTTCCCTTCACAGCACCCTCATCAGTGAACAGTCTAGTGAATGTTGCATATGAACATTTGTGTTTGACATATTTTCATATTAGTCATTTTTGTGCATGAGGATTTAGGACAAAAGGGAAAGAAAGAAAATCATAGGATAGGAAGGAAAATCATAAGAGAAATAAAAAAGTAAACAGTGTTCATTCAGGTTCTGTGAATTTCCTTCTTTGCTTTTTTTATTGTCTGAATGTGGATGGTATTGTCTATAAAAGGACTCCCATGGTTGTCCTAGCTCTCTGGACTCCTGAGAGGAGATGTATCCATCCCAGTTGATCAACTTACAATTTATTGTTAATATGCACAGTATTCTCTAGATTCTGCTCCCTTCACTTAGCACCTGTTTCTGTAATTCTTTCCATGCTTTTCTAGAGTATGAACAATCATAGTTTCTTACAGAACAATACTTTTCCATAAAATTCATGCACCATAATTTGTTCAGTCAGTCCTCAATTGATGGGCATTTGTTCAATTTCAAATTCTTTTTCACTAAAACAAGAGCTGCTACAAATATTTTGGTACATGTGTTACTTTATTCCATTTTTATGATTTCTTCTGGATATACTATGGGTATTCCTCTGTCAAAGGGTATGAACAGTTTTGATATTCTTTGCTCTCCAGAATGGTTGAAATAATTGACAACTTCACCAACAGTGCATTAATGTATGATCGTTCCACAACGTCTCCAACATTGATTGCTTTCCCTTTTTGTCATCTTAGCCAATCTGATAGGTGTTAGGTAAAAGGTCATAGGTATTTTAATTTTCATTTCTCTAATAAATTATTATTTGATTCATTTTATATTAATATATATGTATATATATACATATATATGTATATAAAACACTTTGATTTCTTCATTTGAAAACTGCCTGCTCATATATTTTGATCATTTATGAATTAGGGAATGATTAATTATCTTATACGTTCTCAGTATATTTTAAGAATGAGACATTTATCAGGACCACATCTGTGAAAATATTTCCCAGCTTTCTGTTTCCCTTCTAATCTTGGCAGCATTGGTTTTAAGAGAAAAATCTTATTAATTTAATATAGTTAAATCATCCATTTTTATAATACAATATTTTATTTACTTTCCAATTATATACAATTATTTAGTAGTTTCTTTCAATAATTTTTGTAGTTTTGAATTTTTCAGTTGTTCCCTCTCCTTCTTTCCCCCAACAGAAGGCAATCTGATAATCTTTACATTATTTCCATGCTAAATATTGATCAAAATTGAACGTGTTGTGAGAAAAATATCCTTGAGGAAGAAATAAAATATTAGAAATAGCAAAAATATGTAGTAAATAAGACAACTTTTTTAAAAACTGAAGATAATAGTCTTTGGTTTTTGTTTAAACACCACAGCTCTTTCTCTGGATACAGACGGTATTCTTCAGTGCAGATACTTTAAAATTGCCCCTGCCTATCGCACTGATGGAGTGAGCAGATCCATTACAGTTTGTCATCACTCCCATGTTGCTCTTAGGAAGTAAAATGTTCCTCTGGTTCTCAATCAGAATCAATTCATGCAAGTCTTTCCAAGTTTCTCTGAAATTTCATCACTCCTGGTTTTCTAATAGAACAATTAGTGTTACATAATACATACATACATATATATATATATATATATATATATATATATATATATATGTATATATGTATATATGGATGTATGTATCAATTTGTTTGGCCATTCCACAATTGATGGACATCCCCTTGATTTCCAATTATTTGCCACCACAAACAGAACTGCTATGAATATTTTTGTACAAGTGGTGTTTATATACTTTTTCATGATATAGACCTAGTAGGACATTGTTGTATCCAAGGGTATGCCCATTTTTATTGCCCTTTGGGCATAATTTCAAATTGCTCTCCAGAAAGGTTGGTTCAGGGCACAGTTGCAAGAACACATTAGTGTCCCAGATTTCCCACATCCTTTCCAATATTGATCATTGTCCTTTCTGGACATATTGACCAATCTGAGAGGAGTGAGGCGGTACCTCACAGATGCCTTAATTTACATTTTTCTAATCTATAAAGATTAAGAGCAATGTTTCATATGACTATAAATAGCTTTGATTTCCTCATCTTCAAATGGCATTTGCATATCCTTTGATCATTTGTCAACTGGGGAATGGCTTGTTATTTTTATGAATTTGATTCAGTTCTGCATATATTTTATTTTTTATTTTATTTTAGGTTTTGCTAGGTAATCATTGAGTGTCTGATGCCAGATTTGAACTCAGGTATTCCTGACTCCAGGGCTGATACTCTATCCACTGTGCCACCTAGCTGTACCCCCCATATATTTTAGAAACGTGTCCTTTGTCAGACACACTAGTTGCAAAAGCTTTTTTTCCTAATTTACTACATTTTTAAAATCTTGCTTAGATTGGATTTTTTGTGCAAAAACTTTTTAAATTTAATTTAATCAAAATTATCCAGTCTGTTTTTTATGATGCTCTCTATCTCTTCCTTAGTCATAGATGCCTCCGGCTTCCATAGATCTCATGGGTAAACTACTCCTTGTTCTCTAGTTGCCTTATAATATTTTCTTCAGTCTAAATCTTGCACTACTTTGATCTTATCTTTTCCCCCATGGAAGGATTTTTAAAAATTTTTTTATCCATATGCAAATGAATATTTTTAAGTTACAAAATTTCCTTCCACCTTCCCTTCCCTGCCCCCAATCTTCAGCTGCAAACAGTCAGGTTAGCATTCTACATACATATTTTTGATAAATATATTTATTATTGATTTTCAGTATGAGGAATTAGTACTGAGGGAAAGAGGAACATAAGAGATAATTTTCATAAAGTGTTCAGCAGATTCTGTTGGGTTTTTAATTTTGTTTTATTTTGTTTTCTTCCTTGAGATTTGGATAAAATTGTCCATAGCTTCTCTAAATGGTTGTCCTAGCTCTCTGAAATGCTGAGAGGAGCTGCTTCCAACAAGGTCAACAATCTCACGATGTTGTTATTAATATGTACATGTTTCTCTTGGTTCTGCTCCCTTCACTCAGCATCAGATCCTGTAAGTCATTCCATGTTTCTCTAGAGTCCAAGCATTTATGATCTCTTATAAAAAATAATATTCCCTAGTATTCATGTACCATAACTTGTTTAACTATTCCTCAATTGATGTGGATCCCATCAATTTCCAATTCTTTGCCACTACAATAAGAGCTGCCAATGAATATTTTGGTACATGTGGGACTCTTCCCTTTTTAATGATTTCTTCTTGATATAGGCCTACAATTGAATTGCTGGGGTCAAAGAGAATGAACAGTTTTATTTCTCTTTGGGCACATTTCCATAATGCTCTCCAGAATAGTTGGATGATTTCACAACTCCACCAACAATGTACCAATGCCCCAGTCCTCCCACAACCTCTACATCATTGATAATTTTCCCTTTTGCTCATCTTGGCCAATCTGATAGGTGTGATATGATATCTCAATGTGATTTTAAGTTGCATTTCTTTAATATATAATGATTTGTAACATTATCTTATCTTGGTATATCATGTAGTTTTTTTATCAAAGAGTGAGTTCTCATCCCATACACTGGACCCTTTGGGTTTATTAAACAATAATATAATCATTTCCTACTATCTCTTTTGCACCTATTCCACTGATCTTCCACTATTTCTTAGCTAGTACCAGTTTTGATGCCTGATACTTTATAATATAATTTTAGATCAAGTAAGGCTAAGATACCTTCTTTTGCATAGCTTTTCTTCATTTTATTATTAACTTCTTGTTTTATCATATGAATTTAGCTACAATTTTATCTAGCTCAATAAAGTTACTTTTTGGAATTGTGGTATGGCACTAAATAAGTAGTTTAATTTATGTAGAATTGCCATTTTTATTATATTAACTTGGCCTGTCATGAGCAGTTGATAAATTTCCAGTTATTTTGATCTGATTTTATTTGTGTGAAAAGTGCTTTATAGTTGTTTTCATAGAGTTTCTGAGTCTGCTTTCACAGGTAGATGCCCAAGTATTCAATGGTGTCCGAAGTTATTTTAAATGTGATTTCTCTTTCTAACTCTTGTTGCTGTATCTTCCTAGTAATACATAGAATTTCTAAGGATTTATGCAGGTTTATTTTAAATCGTGCAAATTTGATAAAGTTACTATTTCTTTCCAGTAGGTTTTTAGATGACTTTTTAGGGTTTTCTAGCTTTACCATAATATCATATGCAAAGAGTTAGAATTTTGTTTCTTCCTTTCCAATTCTCATTGCTTCAATTTATTTTTCTTCTCTTATTGCTGAAGCTAACATTTCTAAAACAATATTGTATAGTAGTGGTGATAACAGGCAAACTTGTTTCACCCCTGATGTTATGGGGAATGCTTCTAGCTTATCATCATTGCATGTTGGTGGTTTCAGATAGATACTACTTATTTTAAGGAACTATCCATTTATTTCTATGCTTTCTCATGCTTTTAGTAGGAATGGGTGCTGTATTTTGTCAGAGGCTTTTTCAGGATCTATTGAAATAATCAGATGATTTCTGTTAGATTTGTCATTGTTATAGCAAATTATGCCGACAATTTTCCTAATATTGAATGAAGCTTGCTTTCCTGAAATAAAACTTTCTTATTCACAGTGCATTATCCTAGAGATAGCTTACTGTAAACACTTTGTTAAGATTTTATTTAAGATTTTCGCATCCATATTCATTAGGGAGACAGGTCTATAATTTTCTTTCTGTTTTGACTCTTTCTGGTTTAGGTACTGTGCCGTAGTAGCGTCATTAAAGTAATTAGGCAGAATTCCATCTTCTCCTATTTTTCCAAATAGTTTATATAGAATTGGAATCAATTTTTCCCTGAATGTTTAATAAAATTCACATGATCACATCTAGCTCTGGCCATTTTTTTCTTAGGGAGTTCACTGAAAGCTCATTAAATTTATTTTTCTGATATAAGGTTATTTAGTTACTTAATTTCTTCTTCATTTAGCCTGGGCAACTTATATTTTTGTAAATATTGATCCATCTCACTTAGATTATCAAATTTATTGGCAAACAGTTGGGCAAAACGGTTCTGAATTATTAACTTAATTTCCTCCTCATTGGTGTCAGTTCAACTTTTTTCAGTTTTAATAATAGTAATTTATTTTTTCTTATTTATAAATCAGATTAAGCTAAGGTTTATGAATTTTTTTGAGTTTTTTCATGAAATCAACACTTGGTTTTATTTATTAGTTCAATGATTTTCTTGCTTTTTATTTTATTAATTTCTCTCTTAATTTTTAGAATTTCTGATTTGGTATTCAATTGGAGGTTTTCAATTTTTTCTTTCACTAATTATTTTAATTGCATGCTTGGATCACTGATTTCCTCTTTCTCTGTTTTTTCCCACATAACTATGCAGAGATATACTATATCCCGTATTAATTGCTTTGGCTCTATCCCATAAGTTTTGGTATGTTATCTCATTACTGTCATTGTTTGGATGAAATTTTTTTTCTATATGTAATTTGTGTTTGATATGCTCATTTTTAAAATGAGGTTATTTACTTTCAAATTTTTTTTAGGTCTATCTTTCCATGGCCAATTATTGCTTGTGAGTTTTATTGCATTATGTTTTGAACAGAAACTGTTCACTATTTCTGACTTTCTGCATTGGATTGTGAGGATTTGATGCCCTAGCTCATGGTCAAGTTTTGTATAGTGCCATGTATGTCCAAAAAAGGTATATTCCTTTCTTTACCAATTCAATTTTCTCCAAAAGTCTATCATGTCTAGATTTTCTAAAATTCTAGTTAACTCCTTAACTTCCTTCCTGTTTATTTTATATTTAGATTTCTCTAATTCTGAAGGAGAGGGAAATTAATTCTCCTACCAGAAGAATTTTGCTATCTGTTTCTTCCTCTAACATGCTATGTTTAGCATTGAAATTACTTCGTGGTCTATGGTACCTTTTGGGAGGCTATAGTTTCCTTTCTTATCTCTTTTAATGAGCTAAATTTTTGAAGCTGCTTTGTCTAAATTATTAATGGTAATTGCTACCATTGCCTTTTTCACTTCAGTTAAAGCATAATACATTTTGCTCCAAACTTTTACCTTTACTTTATATGTATCTCTTTGCTTCAAATGAGTTTCTCTTTTTTTTTTGTTTTAGTTTATTTTTTTTTGCAAGGCAAATGGAGCTAAGTGATTTGCCCAAGGCCACACAGCTAGCTAATTATTAAGTGCCTGAGGCCATATTTGAACTCAGGAACTCCTGACTCCAAGACCAGTACTTTTTACACTGTGTCACCTAGCCACTGGCAAGTGAGTTTCCTGTAAGCAACATATTTTAGGATTCTGGGTTTTAATCCTTTCTGCTATCTGATTTTGTTTTATAGGGGTGTTCATCCCATTCACATTCCAAGTTGAAATTACTAACTCTGGGCCAAGCTCTGTCCTCTATCCATGGAACAGGACTCTGGGGTTCTGACCACATTCCGTTCCTGATCACAGTCTAGGCCCCCCATAGAACAGCAGGGGCCCCTACCTCAGCCCCATGACAGAGGGGTGCACTTGTAGTCATTCACAGACCAGGAGGGAATAGAGAGCCTCACACATGGAAATCCTTGTGGGGGTGTCCCAATAATACTCAAAAGTTCAGGAAATACCCCAAAACCAAGATCAGGCTGGAGAAATGAGTAAGCAGAGAAAAAAGAAAAACGCCATTGATAAATACTTTGCCTGTGATCCCAAGAAGGATCAAAACACTCAACCTGAAGATGAGGAAATACAAGCTCCTGCATCTAAAGACTCAAAGAAGATCAGAAATTAGGCTCAGGCTATGACAGAGCTCAAAAAAGACTTTGAAAATCAAGTGAGGGAAATAGAAGAAAAATTGGGAAAAGAAACAGGAGAGATGAAGGAAAAACATGAAAAAGAAGTCAGCAGCTTAGTCAAGGAAATCCGAAAAAATGCTAAAGAAAATAACATGTTAAAAACCAGCATAGGTCAAATGGATAAACCAGTTTAAAAAAGCAGAATTGGCCAGATGGAAAAAGAGATAAGAAAGCTCTCTGAGGAAAACAAATCCTTCAGACAAAGAATGGAACTGAGTGAGGTTGCTGATTTTACAAGAAATCAAGACACAATACTTCAAAACCAAAAGGATAAAAAATTACAAGAAAATGTGAAACATCTCATTGAAAAAACAACTGATATGGAAAACAGATTTAGGAAAGATAATTCAAAAATTATTGGAATACCTGAAAGTCATGAAAAGGAAAAGAGCCTTGACATCATTTTCAAAGAATTTCTACAGGAAAATTGCCCTGATATCCTAGAAACAGAGGGCAAAATAGAAATTGAGAGAAACTACCTATCTCCCTGAGAGAGATCCTAAAAGAACAGCCCCCAGGAATATTATAGCCAAGTTCCAGAGCTCCCACATCAAAGAGAAAATATTACAAGTATCCAGGACACAATTCATATATCATGGAGCTGCAGTCAGGATCACACAGGACTTAGCAGCAACTACATTAAAAACTCATAGGGCTTGGAATATAATATTCCAGGAGGCAAAAGAGCACAGAATGCAACTGAGAATCAACTATGCAAAACTGAACATCCTCTTCCAGGGAAAAGATGGACTTTCAATGAACCAGGGGAATTTCAAATGTTTTTTTTTTGAATGGCTGGAGCTGAACAGAAGGTTTGATCTTCAAATACAGGACTCAGCATAGAGAGTGGAGGAGAAGGGGAAATATGAGGGACTTGATGATGAACTACATGTATTCCTATATAGAAAAATGATACTGAGAATACTCAAATGGACCTTCTCATTTAACAGAGCAGGTAGTAGGAGCTTTTACAGTTAAAGAATAGGAGAAAACTGAATTTGAAGATATATTGTGGTATAAAAATGGAGTCAATAGATAAAATGGAAATGTAATGGGAGAAAGAAAAAAGAGAAGAGAAATGGTCTAAGATATTCCATATAATAAAATTTTTCTTGATTACAATGAGCTATTGCAATGATATGGAAGGGGGGAAGGCAAGGGGGAATGAGGGAATCTCTGCTCCCATCAGAGGTGGCTAGTTGAGGAAACAGCATATATACTCAATGGGGTATAGACATCTGGAGTAAGAAGGTGAGAAGGAGGACAGAGGGAAGGGGGATATGTGAGTGATGGAGGAGAGGATGGACCATGGGGGGAGAGTGGTCAGATATAACACATGTTCTTTTTTACTTCTTGCAAGGGGCTAGGATTGTATGATCTGTCCAGGATCATAGGGCCAGGTGGATGCTGGGGCTAAGGGGTGGTAGGGTGGCTTGGCTCCGCTTGACCCCAGGGCCAGGGATCTGTTTTCTGTGTCACTCCAGCTCCCCTACAGCAGAGATGGAGTGAAAAGAGGGAGAAAATATTGTACATGGTAGTAGAGATCTTCGAATGGAGGGAGTTGCAATCAGCAATCACAACAGTGGAAAAATATGGAAGTAGCTTTTGTGATGGACTTATCATAAGTATATGATCCACCTGTGACAGAGCTGGTGGTGTTGGAACACAGACTGAAACACATTTATTATTATTATTATTATTTTTATTATTTTTATTTGGTGGGTTGCGGTGAAAATAGGTCTGGGTGGCCTGCCTGGGGCCTCACAGCTGGGTGATTTTTTGGTTGTCTCAGGCTGGATTTGGACCTGGGTGCTCTTGGATCAAGGGCCAGTGCTCTGTCTACCACCCAGCCACCACCACTACTATTATTATTATTACTATTTTATTTTATTTTGGGCCATTTTTTTTTTGTTTCTTGAAAGGCAATAGGGTTGGAGTGGCTTGCATGGGGTGACACAGCTGGGTGATTGTTGGGTGTCTGGAGCCAGATCTGTGCTTGGGTGCTCCTGGCTACAAAGCCGAGCCACTACTCTGTCCACTGCACCACCTGGCCATACCTACAGTTATTATTATTATTTTTAATTTTAATTTTAATTTTTTCTCTCCTTTACTTTATCGCTCATGTGGATCTATATTTTTTGGGGGAGGTGCTATTATGTTTACTCTTAAACAAGAATATTTTAGTAATGTATAAAAAACACTATTTGTACAAAATAAGAATAAATAAATAAATGAAAATGAAAAAAAATTACTAACTCTCTATTTCCCTCCATGCAAACTTCCTGTCATTTTTATTTTCCCCCCCTTTTTACCTTATGCCTATGTCCCAGTATTTTGATTCTGAATACCACCTTCTTCAGTGTATTTGCCTCCTTATATCCAACCCCTTCCCCCTTTCTTTCCCTTTTCCTTTGTCCCTTCTTCCATCCCTTCCTTATGTCAGTTCCTTTTCCTCCCCACTTCCCTTTTCCTCTCTTTGTACTTGAAAGGTAAGATAAGTTTCTAATCTCAACTGATTGTGTGTGTGTGTGTGTATGTGTGTGTGTGTGTGTGTGTGTGTGTGTGTGGCTGTATGTTAATTGCTCTTTGAGACAAATCTGATTAGTGTAAGATTCAGGCAGTTCTCACCTCCTCCCTTCTTTCCCTCTAATGTAATAGGTCCTTTGTACTTCTTTATATAATTTGATTTACCCCATTCAGTCTCCTTCACCCTCCCATCTCTTTACTGTACCCCTTTGTAAGGAGATATTTTTACATCTTATCACAATCACAGACAAGTCATGAATGTCCTTTATTTCTGGCTAAGTACATTCCCTCTAATACAGTTACAGTTCTCAAGATCTATGAGAGTCTTTCTTCCAGGTGGGGGAATATCCAGTTTCATCATATTGGATAGCAGATTTTTTCTTTTTCCCTTTTCCCCTTGTCATGTATCTCTTGAGTCTCCTGTTTGAAATCCAAATTTTCATGAGGAAATGTCTAATTTCCTATTTTGTTAAATGTCCATCTTTTCCCCTGGAAGAGAAGGCTCAGTTTTGCTGATTAGTGAATTCTTGGCTGCATTCCAAACTCCCTTGAGCTTCTGAGTCCTTTGACACCTTAATGTTGATGCAACCAAGTTCTGTGAAAACCTTATTGTGACTCCTTGGTATTTGAATTATTTCTTTCTGGCTGCTTGCAGAATTTTTGTATTTATCTGATAGTTCTGGAGTGTGACCTCAATATTCCTTGGTATTTTCATTTTAGGATCCATTTTAGGAGGGGTTAGATGTGCTCTTTCAATAACTATTTGCCTTCTGGTTCTATAATATCAGGACAATTCTCGTTTTTTATATCCTCAAGTATGTAGTCCAGGATTTTTTTCACCTTAAAGTTTTCAGGAAGACTTATGATTCTTAAATTTTCTCTCTGGATCTATTCTCCAAGTCAGTTGCTTTGCCAATGCGTTATTTTACCTTTTTTTTCTGTTTTGTCATCTTGTTTTGGTTTTCTTTAACAGATTTTGGTGTCTCACAAAGTCATTAGTTTCCACAGATACCAATTTCTTTTTATGGAAGAGTTCTCTTCATTTACCTTTTGCATAGATCAATTGATCCATCCTATTTTTGAAGGAATTTTCCACTTGCCAATTATGTTATTGAAAGAATTATATTCATTTTTGAACTTGTCCAATTGTATTTTAGAAGGATTTGTTTTCATGTTTTAAGATGTTAATTTTCTCTTGCATAGTGTTAATTTGTTCTGGCATTTTTTTTTTCAATTTTTCCTTTTGATTTTTAAACTCCTTCCTGATTCTTCTGAGGAATCTTTCTGGGATGGAAACCAATGCATATTCTCCTTCTGAGTTAGGATCCTTATCTTCAAGGAAACATTCAATGGACCCCCACTTTCCACTGGCTTTTCATCATTTTTCTCCCTTTTCCTAGGAACTTGTTTTGGGGGAGGTCCTGGTTTAAAGAAATTTGGTCTTGAAATCCCTAGGGGCTTTGCTCATTGGGCTTAGCTACTCTAAATTTACTGGCCAGAAGGGATTCCAGATGCTTTTTCTGGAGTGTCTGTGACTTTGATTAGTGGCCCACTTCATATGCCTGGAGGGTTGGGGGCAGCAGCAGGATTTGGATTATCCTTGAACAATGTGGACTGTTTCCCCTGGCAATATAGATATTCTACTTCTTCATCAATCAGCTATGGGGGAGATCTTTGACCCACACCTGAACCTAGGAGGGTGGTATCACTGTTACTGTTTTTGTTCAGAGGAGAGTCACTTTCTCCCTCTGGAATAGGAGAGAGGGGACTATACTGAAAACAGGGCAACATCATTTGAAACATGGCAGGGGACTAGGATGGGGCAAGACAAGCAATGGTGTCCAGTTAGATGCCTAGTTGCTGTGCTGGAGTTCTCCCAAACAAAGAACACACAGCCAAAGCTTCTGCTGCTATTCTCAAATTAGTCTCCAGGATTCACCCCACTGTCCCTACCTGGATCTATGCTCTTTGGCTCCCACTTTCCCAAGCTCACCCGTGACAGATCTTGCTGGGCATATATTCCTGGGTTCTTCTTTGGGATCTGTGGATCTGAATTCTGTTAAGAGGTTTGGTTCATGTTAGTTCTGATGTAGAGACAGGAGAGCTTAAGGCAGTGACTGGCTTCTCTCCACCATCTTGGCCAGAAGTCAAAATCATCCATTTTGCAATTTATAATGTACTCTATTTCTTGTTAGATGATAAAATTCTCCCCTTTCCATAGATATGACAGATAGAATAATTCATGATCTGTTAATTGGTCTATGGTATTATTTTTATGACTAATTCCTGTACTCCTTTTGACCTTATTTCAGTATATGCTGTGAGTTGTGGGTCTATGCTGAGGTTTATTTCATATTATTTCCAGTTCGCCCAGCAGTTTTTGTCTAATAGTTAGACTCTGAATTATGTCTTTAATTTCCTCCGCATTGGTGATGAGTTGACCCTTTTCATTTTTGCTACTGGTAATTAGAATTCTTTAGTTTTTCAAAATAAGATTAAAGGTTTATCTATTTTATTATTTTTTTCATAAAATCAAATCAGTTTTATTTATTAGATCAATAGTGTACTTGCTTTAAGTTTTATTAATTACTCCTTTGATTTTCAGAATTTCTAATTTGGTATTTAATTGGGGTTCTTTAATTTGTTTTTTTCCAGTTTTTAGTTGCATGCCCATTTCAATGACCTCTTTACCACTTTATTCATATATGCATTTAGAGAAATAAAATTTCCCCTGCATTCCAAAAATTTTGGTATGATGTCCCATTTCTGTGATTTGTTTAGTTTTTTTTTAGTTACTTGGCTTTCAATTAATTTTTGATTAATATTTTCATAACCTGTTATTTCATGCAATTTTTATTGCCTCATAATATTAAAAGTATACATTCATTACTTCTGACTTTCTACATTTGATTATTTGGGTTTTATGTCCTAGTACATAGTGAATTTTGGTATAGGTGCCATGTACTACAGAGAATAAGGTATATTCTTTTCTATCCCCATTCAGTTTTCTCCAGAGGTCGATCAAATCTAAGCTTTCTAAGAATTTATTCACCATCTTAACTGCCTTCTTATTTATCCATTTATCTACTTCTGAGAAAGGAAGTAGAATTTGCTCAATTATTAAAGTTTTGCTGTCTATATTTCCTAATTCATTCAGGTTTTACTGTAATAACTTGGATGCTATGCCACTTGGTGCATATATTTTAAAAAATATAATTTTATTGGCTATGGTGCCTTTTAAGAAAACATACTCTCCCTTCTATATCCTTTTCAATGAGATCTATTTTTCTGCTTTCTCTTTGTCTGACACCAGTATTGCTACCACTGTATTTTTTTCCTTTGGCTGAAGCATATTATATTTTGTTTTAGCCTTTTCCTTTTCCCTCTACACACACACACACACACACACACACACACACACACATATGTTCAC
This sequence comes from Macrotis lagotis, assembly GCF_037893015.1. Taxonomy (NCBI): domain Eukaryota; kingdom Metazoa; phylum Chordata; class Mammalia; order Peramelemorphia; family Peramelidae; genus Macrotis; species Macrotis lagotis. The sequence goes on from NC_133658.1 coordinate 760,364,583, forward strand.
ACACATATATATGAATGTACACAGACATATATGCATGTACACACATACACACTACACACACATATTACATATATATATATATATATATATATATATATATATATACATATATATGATATATGCTTCAAGAGTGTTTTTGGTAAACAACATATTGTAGAATTCTTGTTTTTAATCCATTCTGCTATCCACTTCCATTTTATGGAAGTGTTCATTCCACTCACATTTACAGATAAGATTGCTAATTCTGAATTTACCTCCAGTGTGGGGTTCAAATAAATTATCTTTCTCAATTTTATTAAACAAATACATTTTATTAAATAAATAAATTAGTTCTCTGCCCTAATGACTATTTTAATTATAAAAAGTATATACTGAAATGTAATTTAATATTTCATGCATTTAATGCTCAAATAAGAATAACAAAAGAGGTACACAATAGTAGATTATTTTATAATTCTTATGGAAAGCAATACATCCTTATGGAGTGAAAGCAGCCATGTGAACACAGCAGCCAATATTGGAACATATACACAACCAAAACTTATTCTATCTGTTCTAACTCTTTTTTTCTACTTCTAAGTTTTCCAAAATGAATGATAAGATAATTGTGAAATCGATATTTCTATTGGTTCATTATGTTCCAGCTTACTTTTGCTTTTATCATTCAGAGAAATCAAGTGCACTCATAATATCTCAAGGAAAACAAATTGACAGCTTGAAACACCCTGTAACAAAAACATAACAATACACCCTAAAACAAAAAAGAAAAACACCCTGTAACAAAACATTCTTTTAAAAAAAGGGAAAACAAATGACAATTTGAAAGACCCTGTAACAAAAAAGTAACAAGAACTTGAATTAAAATGTCATATTTCATGAAGGATATAATGATTTTTAAGATATGAATAAATAATTATTACCAGAATAATTCTATCAATTTTTTCACATATGGATGCAGATGAATATTAAAAAAGAGTAAGAATGTAAATTTGTGATTTCCACAATGAGCAGCTGCCAAGGCATCCACCTTAAAGAAAACCCTGATTATGATATGGCTTTGGAGGATACTTTGGCTCATGAGGATTGTGTGTACTTGAAAGATACTTTAAAAATGGTAAGGTAAAATGATTATAATTATAATTTGATGGAATTTGAGTCATTGCTGCTTATCAAGCAAACAATCTATGATGTTATCTTGATAAAAATATGAACTTATCCAGCAATCAAATAATCAATCTGTGATTGGTGATACCTTATTAATAGTATTAGAGTAGTGAATTACACTAGAAGAAGAGGCACAAAGACTTATAGTTTTAGAGGAAAAGATGGGAGAATGTGAATACTGAACAAATTCTATTTAATAGATTTAACCCAGAGAGGGAATGAGATACATTTCGCATTTGGGTTTAAAAATCCAACTTAATCTACAGGGAACAGGGGAACTTGGAAAGGATAAGATAAGGGAAGAAGGGACTGATAAAAGGGAAAGGAAGGTATAAGTGAAAATAAGGTAAAAGTTTATTTTTAAAAGAAAAGTCAAAGCGGAAAGGTAGTAAAATTTTAGTGAGGAGGAATAAGAGAAAAGGAAAGAGAAAATACAAATGGAGAAAGATAACATTGAGGTAAATACAGAATTAGTAATCTTAACTGTAAAAGTGAATAGTATGAACAGTGCTATAAAGTGGAAGTGGATAGCAGAATGGATTGAAAACCAGAATCCTACAATATGTTATTTACAGGAAATATATTTGAAGCAGTGAGTTACACACAGGGTAAAGGTGAAAGGTTGGAGCAAAATATATTATGCCTCAACTGAAATAAAAATATTTGGGGTAGTGATCCTAATCTCAGATAATATGAAAACAAAAATCAATCTCATTAAAAGGAATGAGGAAGGAAACTACATCTTCCCAAAATGCACCACTGGTAATGAAGCTATAACATCACTAAAGTTACTCTAAGTGATATAGTATACAATGTCCTAGAGGAAAAACTGAGTGAATTACAAAGAGATATTGACAACAGAAATTTAAAAATGGGAGATCTACATCTCCCTCCTTCAGAACTAAATAAATCTAACAACAAAGTAAACAGAAAGGAAGTTAAAAAGGTGAATGAAATCCTAGAAAAGTTAGATGTGATGGACCTATTGAGAAAATTCAATGGGGATAGAAAAGAATATACTTTTTTCTTGGCAGTACATGGCATGGTCACCAAAATTAGCCATGTACTAGGGCACACAAGCCTTATAATCAAATGCAGAAAGGCTGAAATAATAAATTCATACTTCTCAGACATGCATGAAGTAATACATTATTTATAAAAACAAGAAAGGAAAGAGTTCTGTGAAACTACTTTTATGATACCAACATGGGGCTGATGTCTAAACTGGGAAGAACCAGAACAGAAAAAGAAAATTATAGACCAATCTCCCTAATCAATATGATGCAAAAATCTTAAATAAAATTTTAGCAATTAGAATACAGCAAGTTAATATTAGGATAATGCACCATGATAAAGTTGGGTTTATAGCAGGTAGATAAGGATAGTTCAACATTAGGAAAACACTCAAAATAATTGAACATAGCAAAACCAACAGAAATCATATGATTATCTAAGTAGATGCTGGATAAGTATTTGATAAAATGCAACATCCATCCCCATTGAAAACACTAGAAAGTTTAGGAATAGATCCACATCTCACATTCTATACAAAATAATGTCAAAATGGGTACAAGAAATAGACATAAAGAGTGACAAAATAGATAAATTAATAGACCCTGAAATATTCTCTCAATCAGATCTATGTAAAGGGGATTTATTTATGACCAAACAAGAATATAGCACATTAGTACATTAAAAACTACAAAATGATTTTGACTATATTAAATTTAAAAGTTTTTGTACTAATAAAATCAGTGCTGTCAAAATTAGAAGGAAAGTGGAAAACTGGGAAACAATCTTCACAACTAGGAGTTCAGATAGCATTCTCATTTCTAATATTATATAAAGAATTACACCAAATTTATAAGATTATAAGTCATTCCCCAATTGATAGATGCTCAAAGTATATGAACAGACAGTTTACAAATAATGAAATTAAAGTTATATAAAACATATGAAAAAACACTCCAAATCATTATTGATTAGAAAAATACAAATTAAGAAAACAATGAGGTTTCATCTCACACATATCAGATTGGCCAAGATGAAAGAAAAAAGGGAAATGATCAATATTGGAGAGGTTGTAGGAAGACTGGGACATTGATGCATTGCTGGTGGAATTGGGAATGGATTCAACCTTTCTGGAGATCAATATGAAACTATTTCCAAAGAGCAATGGAAATGTTCATTCCATTTGTTCCAGCAATTCCAAATCTAGATCTATTTCCAGAAGAAATTATAAAAAATAAAAGTAGTACATATTCCAATATATTCATAGTAGCCCTTTTTTAGTGGCATATAATTGTAAATTGAGAGGACCATCAATTGGGGTATGGCTAAACAAGTTATGGTACATGAATACTAAGGAATGGTATTGTTCTATATGAAACCGTAAATTTTCATATATAACTTATGAGAATTGATGCTGAGCAAAGGGAGTAGAGCCAAAAGAGCTAGGACAACTGTATTAGACCAGCTATGGAATATGTTATCCCCATCCAGAGGATGAAAAACAAAACAAAACAAAACACACACACACACACACACACACACACACACACACACACACACACACACAAAACAAAAAGAAAAAAATCAACCCTCGAGAATTTGATGAACATTTTATAAAAATTATCTCTTATGGATCTCTTTCCCTTAATCCTAATTCCTTATATCAAAAATGACTAATACTAATCTGTTAACATGTTTATCAAACTATGAATGTACAGTGTTAACCTGACTGTTTGATGTTGAAGTGGGGGGACTGCTAAGAGAGTGTGGAAGGTAATTTTGTAATCTGTAAATCTGCATATGCAAAGGGCTCAAAATAAATAAATAAGAATAGATAAATAAATAAATAAATAAATAAATAAAATGGATAAATAAACAAATAGATGGTAAATAAATAATTTAATTTTTTTTGGAAAAGAGATGACATGATTATAAGTTCTATTTTAACAACTGGTTCACTGAACTCAATGCAAAAATTTGGTATCAGTTCTGCAATTCTGCTGATCCAAAGGGAATGAACATTTTTATTATTCATTGGACATAGTTCCAAATTGCTCTCCAGAATGATTGGATCAGTTTAAACTCCATCAGCAATGCATTAATGTCCCAATCTTCCCACAACCTCTCCAAAATTGATCATTTTACCTCAGAGTTGTTTAAATTTACATTTCTCTAAACAATAGTGATTTGGAGTATTTTTTCATACACTTATTCATAGTTTTAATTTCTTCATTTGAAAATTGTTCATACCTTTGACCATTTATCAATCAGGGAATGACTTGTGATCTTATAAATTCGTTGCAATTTTCTATATATTTTAGAAATGAGACCTTTATCAGAATTCCTGCTTGTGAAGATTGTATCCCAGATTTCTGCTTTCCTTCTGATTTTTGCAGCACTGATTATATTCATGCAAAAACTTTTTAAAAAATGTAATATAGTCAAACTCATTAATATTACAGTTTATAAAGTACTATAATTCTTGTTTGGTTATAAATTTATCCCCTTTCCATAGATCTGATAATTAGAATATTTCTTGATTGATTAATTCATCTATGTGTCATCCTTTTTGTCTCAATCCTGTACCCATTTTCACCTCATTTTGGTACAGGCTGTGACATGTGGATCTTTGCTTATTTTTGCCATTATATTTTCCACTTTTCCCAATGATTATTTTTAGGTTTTTGCAAGGCAATTGGGGTTAAGTGGCTTGCCGAAGACCACACAGCTAGGTAATTATTAAGTGTCTGAGGCCGGATATAACCTCAGGTACTCCTGACCCCTGGGCCAGTACTCTATGCACTGTGCCACCTAGCCTCCCCTTATCCCAACAAGTTTTGTCAAATAGTGAGTTCTTAACTCAGAAGCTCATGTCTTTGGATTGCCAAATAGTAGATAAATTAGTCATTTATTATGGGTTCTTTTGAACCTATCCTAATCCATTGATCCACTCTATTTCTTTTTTTTTGAAAGATATTATTTATTTTGAATTTTATAAATTTTTCCCCATTTTGCTCCTGTCCCCCCACTCCACACAGAAGGCATTCTATTAGTTTTTTACATTGGTTCCATGTTATACATTGATTTCAGTTGATTGTGATGACAGAGAAATCATATCCTTAAGGAAGAAAAATAAAGTATGAGACAGTAAAATTACATAATAATATAACTTTTTTTCCTAACTTGACAGTAAGAGTGTTTGGTCTTTGTTGAAAGTCCATAATTCTTTCTCTGGATAAAACAGTATTCTCCAATGCAGATAGCCCAAAATTGTTCGTGGTTGTTGAACTGAAGGGATGAGCAAGTCCATCAAGGTTGACCATCATCCCCCATGTTGCTACTAGGGTGTATAAAGTTTTTCTAGTTCTGTTCATCTCACTCAGCAACAGTTCATGAACATACTTCCAAGCTTTCCTGAATTCCCATCCCTCCTGCTTTCTAATAGAATAATAGTGTTCCATGACATACATATACCACAGTTTATTAAGCCATTCACCAGCTGAAGAACAAACACTTAATTTACAATTTTTTGTCACCACATAAAGGGCTGCTATGAATATTTTTGTACAAGCAATGTTTTTACCCTTTTCCATAATCTCTTCACTCAGTAGTGGTATTGCTGGGTAAAGGGTATGCACATTTTTGTTGGCCTTTGGGCATAATCCCAAATTGCTCTCCAGAAAGGTTGGATATGTTCACAGCTCTACCAGCAATGTATTAGTGTTCCAGATTTCCCACATCCCTTCCAGCATTGATCATTGTCCTTTCTGGTCACATTGGCCAGTCTGAGAGGTGTGAGTTGGTATCTCAGAGATGCTGTAATTTGCATTTCTCTAATAAGCAATGATTTTAAGCAATTTTCCATATGACTATGGATTGCTTTGATTTCCTCAGCTGTAAATTGCCTTTATATATCTTTGATCATTTGTTAATTGGGAAATGGCTTGGTTTTTTTTTTTTAAATTTGACTCAATTCTCTGCATATTTTAGAAATGAATCCTTTTTCAGAATAACTAGTAGCAAAAATTGTTTGACAATTTGCTATATTTCTTTTGATCTTGGTTACAGTGTTTTTGTCTGTGCAAAAGATTTTCAATTTAATGTAATCAAAATTATCTACTTTGTTTTCAATGATCTTCTCTATCACTTCATTGGTCTTAAACTGTTTTCCTTTCCATAGATCTTACAGGTAAAGTAAACTTTGATCTTCTAGTTTGCTTATAACATTTTTTTAATGTCTAAATCCTGTATCCATTTGGATCTTATTTTGGTAAAGGGTATGAGATGTTGGTCTAATCTAAGTTTCTTCCATACAAACTTCCAATTTTCCCAGCAGTTTTTATTAATGAGAGAATGTTTATCGAAATAGCTGGACTTTTTGGGTTTATGAAACATCAGATTACTATTATCATTTCCTGCATTTACACTTAGTCTATTGCACTGATCCACAACTCTGTTTCTTAGCCAATAACAGACAGTTTTGAGAACTGATGCTTTATAATATAATTTTAGATCTGGTAAGGCTAAACCACCTTCATTTTCACTTTATTCATTGAGTCCCTGGAAATTATTGACTTTTTATTTCTCCATATAAATTTACTTACACCTTCTTCTAACTCATTGAAGTTATTCTTTGGAGTTTGTGATTGGTAGGGAGCTAAACATGTAGTTTAGTTTTGGTAGAATTGTCATTTTTATTATATTAGGTCAACGTATCCTTGAAGAGGTGATGTTTTCCCAGCTATTTAAATCTGATTTTATTTGTGTGAGAAGTGTTTTAAAATTGTTTTCAAAAAGTTTTTGAGTCTGCCTTGGCAGGTTGGACTCCCATGTATTTTATTTTGTCTGGGACTACTTTGAATGGGATTTCTCTTTCTAGCTCTTCTGTATCTTGCTAGTAATATGTATATATATATATGTATATATATATATATATATATATATATATATATGGTGAGGATTTACGAGGGTTTATTTTATATCCTGTGACTTTACTAAAGTTACTAATTATTTCGAGCAGTTTTTTAGATGAATTTTTGGGATTCTCTAGGTATTCCATCATGTCATCTGAAAAGAGTGAGAGTTTTGTCTCCTCCTTCCCTATTCTAATTCCTTCAACTTCTTTTTTTCTCTTATTGCTGAGGCTAACATTTCTAATATAATATTGAATAGTAGTGGTGATAATGGACATCCTTGTTTCACCCTTGATGATATTGGGAATGCTTGAAGCCTATCCCCATTGCATATAATGCTTTTTGATGGTTTCAGATTGATACTGTTTATTATTCTAAGGAAAAAACAATTCATTTCTACACTCTCTAGTGTTTTTATTAGGAATGGGTGCTGTATTTTGTCAAAAGCTTTTTAAGCATCTTTTGATATGACCATATGGCTTCTGATAGGTATGATATAATCTATAATTATACTAACTATTTTCCTAATATTGAACCAACCCTGCATTCCTGGGATGAATCCTGTTTGATCATAGTGGATTTTCCTAGTGATAACTTATTATAATTGTTTTGAAAAGATTTTATTTAAGATTTTTGCATCTATATTCATCAGGGATATAGGTCTATAAATTTATTTCTCTGTTTTAACTCTTCCTGGTTTAAGTATCAGCACCATATTGGTGGCATAGAAAGAGTTAGGTAGAGTTCCATCTTCACCTGTTTTTCCAAAGACTTTATATAGAATTGAAACCAATTGTTCCTTAAATGTTTGATAAAATTCATTTATGTATCCAACTGGCCCTGGAGATTTTTTCTTGGGGAGTTCAATAATGGCTTGTTGAATTTCTTTTTCTGAAATCAGGTTATGTAGGTTTTTAATTGCCTCTTCATTTAATCTGTGCAATTTATATTTTTGTAGAGGTTTGTCCATTTAACTTAAATTGTCAAATTTATTGGCATAGAGTAGGGGAAAATAATTCCAGATTATTACTTTAATTTCTTCCTCCTTGATGGTGAATTCACCTCTTTCATTTATCATACGAGCATTCCTATTTCTTTTTTTTAATCAAATTGACCAGAGGTTTATCAATGTTGTTGAATTTTTCTTAAAACTAATTCTTGGTTTTGTTTATTAGTTTAATAATTTTCTTGATTTCAATTTTATTAATTTCTCCTTTAATATTTAGAATTTCTAATTTGGTATTTAATTGGAAATTTTGAATTTGTTCTTTCTCTAATTGTTTTAGTTTCATATTTAGTTCATTGATTTATTCTTTCTCTAATTTATTCATGTAAGTATTTAAAGATATAATATAACCCCTGACAGCCACCTTGAGTGTATCTCATAGGTTTTGGTATGTTGTATCATTATTATCATTATCTAGGATGAAAAAAATTAATTCCTTCTATAGTTTGTTGCTTGATCCTCTCATTCTTTAAAATGAGGTTATTTTGTTTCCAATTACTTCTGGATCTATATCTCCCTGACCCAGTATTGCATATGATTTTTATTGCATTTTGATCTGAGTAAGATGTTTTCACTATTTCTGCCTTTCTGCAATTGATCAATAGGTTTTTATGTTCTAGTACATGGTCAATTTTTGTGTAAGTGCCATGTCCTACAGAAAAAAATAATCCTTTTTATCCCCATTCAGTTTCCTACATAGATCTATTATATCTAGTTTTTCTAACAATCTATTGACTTCCTTAACTTCCTTCTTGTTTATTTTATGATTCTATTTCTCTAAATCTGAGAGTGGGATGTTGCAGTGTTCTGCTAGTAAACTTGCTGTTTATGTCTTTCTGTAGCTCTGTCTACTTCTCTAAGAATTTGGATGCACACATTGGGTGCATACATATTTAGTATTGAAATTATTTTATTGTCTATGGTTCCACTCTATTTTGTAACTAGTACCAGGCAGTTTTGATCACTGCTCTTTTATAGTATAGTTTCAGATCTGGGTGAGCTAGGTCACCTTACTTTTTTTTTTCATTAGTTCCCTTTCTATTTTTAATCTTTTTTTTTGCTCTAGATGAATCTTTATTTTTTATATTTTTTCTAGCTTTGTAAAATAGTTATTTAGTAGTTTTATTGGTAGGACTGATTTTTAAAACCCAATTGGTAATGTGTGGGTTCTCTGGACCAAACCTATTGAGTAGATTTCCTCAGAGTTCATACCCTCTCTTCTTTCCCTCTCCTATAATAGGACTTTGTGCCTCTTCACCTGGTATTATTTATCTACTAAAACATACCCTTCTCCTAGGATAGTGCTTTTTATATGTTAACCTTGTTTTGTACTTACAACTCTGGCAAAATATCTATCTATCTATTTATCTATCCTGATAGAAGAACTATTCTCAAACTTTAATTGATTGATTACTTGATAAAGAGCATTATCTCATTTTTATTAATTCCCCTCCCCTCTTCTGTCTCAGAAATAAAGTTTAGATGTCTCATAAATCACATCAATTAATAATCCCTTTCTACCTTATCCCCTTTTCAAGTACACTTCATGGACAAACAATTCTCATGAGTCAAAGCATCATGCAAAATCAAATAATTTCCAGAACCATTTGTGTACCCCCCCTCCCAAATCCATTGCTACCAATTTTAGCCACAGTGTCAAGCAAAGTAAAATGTCTTTATGATGTTTTCATATACAGTCCCTTTAAGTCTACACTCTCCCTCCTTCTCTGTAGTACTTCAATCATAGACCTACAACCATCTCCAACCAAAATATCAGGTACACTCTGTCCCTCAGTCCCTTTAGCACCCCAATCTTGGTACAAAAAACCCTCCTTAACTAAAGTATGTCTTATTACTTCCTAATCTCTTTAATGTCTCATGCTTCTAAGTATGCTTTCACTCTCTGCAGCTATTATACTACAAATATCTTTAACTAGGATATCTAGTAAATTAAAGTCACTACTGGCTTAATTATGTATTGAGCCTCAAGTACTAGATCTAAGTACTGGGACACACTGAAAGTCTCTCTTAAGGACTTTAGAGTTGATTGTAAGGTAAAAGTTCTGAGCTCTTTACTGAAGACAGATTAAAAGTAATTAAAGGAAATCTATGATACATAAGTTTAGAGAAAACACTCAACATTTTCACCTGAAATATATGTGCCTGATCTGTGGTAGAGCATGCTGAGCTCATATTGATCTGATAAGCCATAGTTGGACACACTCTAATTTGTCTTAGACATGATGGTTGTCATTTTGAATGAAGGATAAGGACCAACCCATACCCATATCTTCAAAAAAACCCCAAAAACCTTCAATTATATTCTATACGATAACCGATCTAAAAGAAATAAATTCTCAGGATTTCTCTTCTCTTGCAGGGATGTATAGAATCTAATGATCTTGGCTAGCATTTCTTTGTTCTCCCCCTTTCCATTTACCTTTTCATGTATCTCTTCAGTCTTGTCTTTGAAGATTGCATTTTCTGTTAGGTTCTGTTATTTTCATCAGTAAATTTTGGAAGTCTTATATTTTCTTGAAAATCTATCCTTTCCTTGACGGAATATGCTGAATTTTCTTTCTTACTTCTTTTTTTTTTTTTTTGGAAAGCAATGGGATTAAGTGGTTTGCCTAAGTCCACAGAGCTAGGTAATTATTAAGTGCCTGAGGCTGGATTTGAACTCAGGTACTCCTGACTTCAGGGCCAGTGCTCTATTCACTGTGCCCTATTTACTGTGGCACCTAGCCTCCCAGTATGCTGAATTTTCTGAGCAATAAATTCTTCGTTGTAATTCAAGGTCCTTTTCCCTGCAAAATAACATATTTCAGGCACTTTGATCCTTTAATGTTGAAGTTGATAAGTCCTATGTAATTCTGATTGTGTTTTCTTTCTATTTAAATTGATTCTTTTTTACTGCTTGCATTATTTTTCACTTTATCTGACAATTCTGGAATTTGGTTATGATAGTCCTTGAAATTTTTATTCTAGAATCACTTTCAGGAGATTTTCTATCTATTCTTCCAGGGATTATTTTGTCTTCCTGATTCTAGTATATCCACAGTTTTCCATGAAAATTTACTGGAAGTATATTCCAGGCTATTTTTTTATTTAGTCATTCTGGGAGTCCAATAATTCATAAATTATTTCCCAAAAGGTATTTTATGTTATCTTCAGTTTTTTTCCAGCCATTTGTTGATTTTGATGAAATCTTGGTATCTTGTAAATTAATTACTTTCTACTTATCCAATTCTACTTTTTAAGGTTTTTATTTTCTTCAAATAGCTTTTGGGTTTCCTTTTCCAGTTGGGTTAATTTTACTTTTCAATGAGCTGTTCTCCTTTTCCATTTGGTTATTTTATTTCTTGGTGAGTTGTATTCCATTTCCTATTGGCTGATTTGCTTTTTAGATGAGCTGCATTCCTTTTACAGTGGGTTGATTTTGTTTCTTTGTTGGTTTGTTTGTTTATTTATTTATTTGATAAGTTGTATTTTTTCAAGTTGATTATTTTTACTTTTTAAAGGAATTTATTTCTTTAGTCTGTTTTGTATAATTTTCTTCAATACTCTCATTTCTTTTTTTCCCCATTTTTCTTCTTTTGTTTTTAAAATTTTTTAAATACTATGAAGTTTGGGGTTTCAGTCCAATTCATTAAGTCCTTTGAGATATCCCATGTAGGAAACTTGTCACTGATTTCTTCTTCTGAGGTGGCATTTTTTATTATCTTTATGGTGCAGTGGATAGAGCCCTGGCCTTGGAGTCAGAAGGATGAAAGTTCTAATCCAATCTCAGACATCTGTATCACCTTGGGAAAGTCACTTACCCCTGATTGCCTTTCATGATTCCTTTCTGGCCACAGTACCTAGATGATTATGGAGGAGAAAACACTCTTTAAGTTTTGGTGGGGTTTTTTTGCTTATTTTGACTATTTGGCCTCTGTTCCTGGGGTATAGGGGCTATAGTCCAGAACTTTTTGTAATGGGACTGGGGTCTGGTCCCTAGCTTAACACTTTCACAAGATGCTGTCTATGCAGTCTCGAAAATGCCTTTGCAGAAGCTTATTATTTTTCTTTATGTCCACTCTCTGTCTATGCAAAGTGTTCTCCACCCCTCCAAACAATCCTCCAATCTGTTACCTCAGTTTTCCCAGGGTTCAGACTTTGTAAGGGGATGCTACAACCCTGCTGGCCTGCTTTCTAGCTGCTGTGACCTGAGCTGCATTGTGGATGGAAAACTCCCTCTAACTTTCCCATTGTCCCTAGCTGATTTAAATTCCCTTTATTTCCAGAAGAGATGGAACTTCACTGAAGATGCTCCATGATAACTACTGTTGAATTTTTTTTTTACATTTTCTTTTTTCCCCATGTGATCTGTAACTTTAATATCTGTGTGGTGGTTTCTTTTAATATTGAGTAGGAAAATGCTACTGGAGCATGTTAGCTCCATTAACACAAACTCCTTATTTTAGAGCTGCGTTTTTAATTCTTTATCATGATCCAGGTAGGTAAAGGATCATTATGAATCCACTAAAAGCACTAAATTGTCCATATAACTTTATTCTCTAGACTAAACAAATCCAGCATTGTTTTCCATTTTAAGCAACTGGATGAAAAGATAGCAAGAGAAAAAAAAGAATGTAGTTTTATTCCTAGAACTGTTGTTAGATCAACCTGAAGATTTTAAAATTTTTATGTTATTTGTTATTTAAATTATATGTTTTAAATCACATTTTATATGTTGTAGCTTTAAAAAACAAATCTTCAAGAAATCAGAAGCCTTAAGTAATACATCCTCCCTCCTACCACACTCCACAATCTTGGCATTATATATATATATATATATATATATATATATATATATATATATATATATATATATATATATATATATGTATATATAATTTGAACATAATTTAAACCAACCATTTTGTATGTGGAAACTGAGATCTGAGGCAGTGAAATGATTATCTATAGATTCACAGGGAATTAAATGTCAGAGTTAGTAAGTAATGACATGTGACCTGATTCCAAATCTAGTGTTAATATTTTTAACTATATCACATAAATGCCATCAAAATCATAGAATGTTAATGGATTTACCATGTTCACACAGTTGGTTGAATAGCTAAAATTTGGTTCTTCATCTTCTAATTCTAAATCAATTTAAAAACACGTATTCTGTGCCCACTATATGCAATATACTATGCTAATTGCTAGATACACTTAACACTCAAAATGATGTGGTTTTTTTTTGCAAGGCAATGGAGTTAAGTGACTTGCCCAAGTTCACACAGTTAGGTAATTATTATGTCTTTGAGGTTGGATTTGAACTCAGGTCCTCCTGACTCCAGGACTGATACTCCATTCATTGTGACACCTTGCTGACCCCCTCCCAAAGGGCTTATGATTTCATTTACTTGGAAAATTTCTCCAGTGATGAAGATTATAATCCATTCATGCTTTCTCATACTATACAAGTCTTGTTCATTGCATTTTATAAGTTCACCAGAAAGGGTTTAGGCAACATTCTGGAAGCCTTCTTTCATCTCTCCTGATTGCTTTGAAAGTACCAAATGAGCACTCTTATTTCCTGTTAACACTTAATATATAATCATCATTTTTTTTCTTGCACGTTCTTCCATTTTATGTTCTCTTCTTTGGAATTCTTCATTGTTTTTTTATAGCAGGCTACTTGCACCTTTCCATTGACCTCTGTGACATATATTTGCTAATTATTTGAAGACATAGTCTAAGTAAACTCTTTTGAGATTGATGACTAATTCATTTATGTTTGAGTATACTAAACACAAGTTGTAAATAGAATATAATTTGTGTTGGGTTACTTTTCCAGTGTTTTAACTTAAACATTCCCTTTCTACAAGGGGTTTGTTTGCATTTTGAGAGGAATGTAGTATGTACAATGGTAACCAAATGTGAAATAAATTCAGTTTAATACAAAGTTATATTTCTCTTATGGAACTCCTCATATTCTTATAGAGATCTCAGGATATTAGAACTGAAAAGAACTTTAAACATTAGTAAGTCAAAACTCCTCATGTGAAAATGAGTAAATTTAATTATGATTAAAAATATCTGCTTTCTCCAGCCAGGTCTGGTGCACTTAATAACTATACACACTTGAGCAATTCATTTAACTTCAATGTAAAATGGGGATAATGACATATATACAACTTAACCTCACTGGGCTCCTCTGATAATTCAGTAAGATAAAGTGGATAATGCACTTTGTCAGCCTTATAATAACTATCAATTGTAATTATTATTCTCCATGTAGTTATTCCAGTTGTGCCGTATCTCTTATGAATTACAACTTATTAACAATAAAGAATTTGTCTTGCTTTTCATATTCTTACAGGCTTACTACATAACCTTTCATAACATTTGTACCATTGTTTACAAAATGCTGGTCTAGACTTTATTCTGTTTAGTTCAATAGTGAGAAAAAGGTACACATATTTTCTAGTCTAATGAATCCTTTTTGACCAACTCCCTAAATTCTAGTATTGGACAATTCACCTCTCTTGAATTCTTCAGCCCTCTGCCTATCCTTTGTCTACAACATGGGAAATTTCATATTTTGATATCCTGTTCTGTCCTACCCCACCATCCACTACCACTGACCTCATCCATCTGTCTTTTATGATCTGAAAGTATAATTTGTTTAATTTTTAGATGGAAGAATTAATTCTCTGATTCATTGTAACTGAGAATGTTCCAATTCCTTGACCTTCAGGGCAGAGCGCCCTGTTTAATGTTGCTTTCCCTTGCTTATGATTTAGTTTTACTGCTTGGTTTATTCTTAGTTATTGTATATTTAATGCTGTATATGCACCCAGAGACTTTGGCAATGGGTAAGTTTTTATAAGCCTAAAAATTAAATGAATAAATTATAAATGAATGTAACATTTCCTGTATATGTGCCCAGACAGTTGGGAGAATGACTACATTTTCTAAACTAGACTATAAAATAAATAAGCATTTTAAAATTTGGGTGTAGAATACCATTATGCAAACTACTTCCTTTACCCAATTTTATAATTTAAAACTGTCACTTTCAGCTTCCAACAAAGACAATGGGAGGAGTTTCTAAGGACTGAGATGAAAATGGCCAGAGTGTTTCCATTTGCCCCCCCAACAGTTTTTTTTCTGGGAAATAGATTTTTGATGCCATTTTCACTAGTTGCTACCACTGACAAATAAAGAGGCCTTCAGAATGTCAATACCACATACATAATATGGGAATTACTGAATAGACATTTGTAAGTGAATATTGGACCCTTCAGGGCAATCTTTAATGACAGTAGACAGAAGGGCCCTTTATCCTTGCACAGGCTCTTAAGGAAGAGAAAAAGGTGAGAACCAGGGATATTGACAAACCAGGTCACTCCTTGGGTCAAAGCTAGATTGTTGCTTGGGCATATTGAGAATTAATATCATCCAGATTCCATTGTTACAACAAATATGGTAGTAAGAAGAATTATGGCATAAATGGGTCTTTATAAGAATAACAAACCAGAATGGGAAGTAGTGGAGATATATCTTCTTGCTACCATCTAGGCACCCATCAGACATTTCTCTATTTCTGAGACATAATCTTACATTTCTTTTCATTCCTTTAACCATTTTATGTTTATGTTAAAACAAGTTTGGGTAAGTTTCAGATTGCTCAGTCTACACATTTTTTTTAGGAACCTGCATTTCTAGCTGGCCTCTTTCTGATCTAATTGATAGTTCTGATGTGATCTCTTCCTCATGTGTTGAAGAGTAATAGTAAAAGAAAAAGGTAAATATGTTACTGTAAACTTAACAAAAAAATCATGGAGTCATGAAAGAGTTTTTTTAAATATGAAAATCTGATCCACACCCCCCCCCCATTTTGCACATGATCCTGCTGCTTAAAAAAATCTTTCACAAAACTCTCTAAGTTTTCTGCAGCATATCTCATAAATGATTCCCTTTGATGGAAACCAAACACAACTTCCCTGACTTATAGAGGTAATGATTCCATAGCACAGTGTTGAAACTCTTGACAGCTCAGTGGGTGAAGAAAAGGAGATAGGGGATTATCCAAAAGAGGAGGGGAATGGGAAAGACATTCAAAGTCAGGCCCAAGATGACAGGAGAAATAGGGTAGCAGCTGTACAAAATATTACTTGATCTCTGCCAGAGCTGTGGTATGTAGGGGTGAATGACAACTTCTAATTAAAAATGGTGACTGATTATCATGTAAGAAGTGACACAATTTGTCTAAGACCTGGAGTGGGAAATGATTCACTTTTATTTGTAGAAAATGCTAATTTGAAGTTATGCATTTTTAGAAGAACATCTGTGGTAATTTTTTGATTGGATCCATGTAGTAATTAAATTCCTTTTTTATTTTGTGACTGAAACTTTTAAATTGTCTCTTTGCCTGGTGCTGACTCTGTTTCCATAAACAAAACTGAAGAAAAAAAATATGCATTTACTGGCAAAATGTGAAGTATATGTAATACTTTCCAATGCTGGTGAAAATTGGATATGTAAACCATTGCCATGAGTTCACAGTTCTCCATCAAACCAGTTTGGATATTATTTTTCAAAGTCCTATAACCTCTTTAGTAGTGAAACATGAATGTAAAACTGATTCATAGTTCCCTATCTGTGTCAAATACACAAAACTGTTATCAAAACATGTTTCCAGATGTTTTTACCTTTTTATGAGATTGAAATTAATAGCATTGAATATTTTTCCTCCCCTTTATACATCTCATTCACACTTAAGAGAATTATTTCCTGATTTAGATCCATAAAGCAAAAACAAAGTGCTACAGATAGTTTTACTGATCTCATGAGGCTGATAAAAGTTATAGGGCTACTTTTGCTATCCAATGCTCCATAGCTAATATTTTCATTAAGTGATAAAGAAAAAAAGAAAAACAGTAATATAAGCAATAATATTGAATATGAAAGCATTGATATAGCACATAAAGTGTATACCATATATTTTATACATTACAAAATCAGATGGGAAAAGAAGAAGAACAACAACAACCAAGAAAGTTTACTTCACCTCTTTTCTCATTGTTCATCTCCAAGACTCCAAGGCTCCAAGACGGACTTTCAATAAGATTTTGACTCGGCTAAATGAGATCCATATTGGTCTCTTGGCTTAGACCTAAAAAAAATTATTGGATAAGAAGTGTGAGAGAAGATACTTATGGATTTTTCTTCTTATAGATTAGGAAAGTGTGGCATGATATAAAGTGAACAAATTTTATTACTAACATTGTTATTGTGATGTCATGATTCATTCAACTTTGGTGCCTTATGTTCAGTGTTTTGTTTTTTTTTTTTTTTTTGGAATAATCAAGTAGGCCCTTAGACCTAGTAAAGTAAACTCAGGGTCCTTACACACTCACAAAAAAAAAGAATCATGCTAATGACCATGACAGGCTAAACTTTTGACTTGCTAGTCTTGGAGCAAATGTTTCATTGAGATTAGAGGACAGTAATTCATGTAATTTAGAAAATACATGAATTTTCTAAATCTCTTTTTAGGAAATTCCATATTTTTTATCTTTTTTAAATGTTTTAACTTCTCTTATTAACAGCTCAACATGCATGTGAGTCAAATCAAAGAGAAGACAGGGGATTTAATTATTTTTTTTAGGTTTTTGCAAGGCAAATGGGGTTAACTGGCTTGCCCAAGGCCACACAGCTAGGTAATTATTAAGTGTCTGAGGCCAGATTTGAACTCAGGTACTCCTGACTCCAGGGTTGGTACTTTATCCACTGAGCCACCTAGCTGCCCCAAGGGATTTAGTTCTGTAGCAGGGTAGGAATGATTCTGATAGTTTCCTTTCTGTATGACCTGTGTACTAAAAATTCCTGGAGCCTCACAGACTAATAGAGGAAAATGGAAAATTAATGGAATTAAAATACAGAACTACTTCAATTTAATTCCCTTTAAAACAAGTAAGCATGGTGATACATCTGAATATTAAGACACAAGAAATTTCTCATTTAATGGAATTTGTTAAACCTTATTTTTTAGAGATTTAATATATAAAGATCCTTTCAGATTTGCCATTGCCTTTGAGTTCAAGATGTGTCTGTAACCTGCTACATTGTATCATACCTCTATAGTCAAGGAGAACTTTTCCTATTTCCACTGTAGTGCTGTGATAAAAGTAAGGTTAGAAAATTTGAGGAGAATGGCTGAACAAATTTTGGTATGTGTCATGATGATATACTATTTTTCTATAAGAAATAATAAACAGATTGCTCTAAGAAAAGCCTGGAAAGACTTATTCGAACTGATGCAAAGTGAAATGTGCCATGTAAAGAGTAAAAGCAATATTGTTTAAATCAGTTGTAAATGATTTGGCTCTTCTCAACAATAAATGAACCAATCTGAACCAGATCTGAAGGATGAAAAATGCTATCCATCACCAGAGAAAGAACTGATCATGTATGAATATACATTGAAGTATACTATTTTACTTTACTTATATTAAGGACTTTTTGGTTTTGTTGGGTTTATGGTTCTTTTACAACATATCTAATATTGAAATGTTTTGCTTCACTACATAGGTAGAACCTTTGGCAAATTGCTTGCTTTCACAATGATGGAGTTTTTCAGGAGATAGATAGGGAGAGAATTTGGAACTCAAATATTTAAAAATACAAGTTTCATTTGTTCTTATATGTAACTGGGAAAAATAAAATACAAAAGGCTAGGAAAGTAGAAACTAAAGCTAATTTCCCCCTTTCTCTCTTGACTGATGTCAGTTCATTTTCCAATGTCTGCCAATTCCTATCTCCATATCTATCATATCTAAGTCTTTCTCTGTACTAATAATAATCATTGGCTTAATTTAGGCCCTCATTATCTCTATCCTATACTATGTTATTAGCTTTATAAATCAGATTCCTACCTCCAATCTTTGTTTTCTCCATCCCCTCTTAATTCCAGTATTTGGATGGTTCTTTGAGTTTAATGATGTGAATATTGCTTCCAATATTACTCCCTGAAATCTGTTCACACTTTCTCATAATAAGTGACTTTGGTTTAAATCTTCCAGCAAGTTCACCAGAGTATATAGAATGCTAGTTCTGAACACTCCTTTCCCTGTACAACACTCTATTGGTATATTATAAATCTATTTATTTCCATCATGAACTCTGAATTTGTTCATTGAATATTGGAATTTTTTAATTGAGGAAACTCAGGGCCACTGAGCATAAATAACTGATGAATGCTAGACAGTAAGAGAACCAAGACCAGAATCCAATTGTTCTGACTCTAAGTCAGATATTCTTTCCTTATTACACTATACTTAGACAACAGAGTCCACACAGTTACACATTAATCATCTTGAGTTTAAGAATAAAATGCATTGAACCTTATATTAATGTCACATATTTTCTTGAGTATTATATGAAAGGATGTTGTAACCTGAGAATCTTGCTCTAAAAACCTTCTGCAATATTTTTTCTTTAACACATAAAATTCATCTTTAGTATAAATTTACTTATGGTCAGTTATATTAAGGAATGCACTAGATAATAGTGCACTAAATAACACTAATGCTAAATGACACTAAATAACACCAGAATAACACTGAAGTAATAAATATGATGACTACTTAAGCAACAAATGAAGTAACAGTAGTGTAAGAAACAAGGAAGAGAACTGTGCTAAAATAGAAACTATTCAGAGTCATCATATTTTACCTTATTTTTATAGTAGATCATAAAACCAAGAGACAAAAAAGAAAGTATAACTTCATTAGGTCATCAGAACAAATAGTCATATTCCAGTAATTTTCTTATTATTGATTATTTAGAAATGGATTAAATAATCATTTTTCAGGGTTCTATAAATAAAATTTTTACTTTAGGCAGAGTGGGATAAGATAGGGGTTCTTAACTTCAGAGTTTTTGAAATACATTCTTTGGTATTTTTTGATAAATTTCAATATAGTTTTTATTTTTGGAAAATTTTATGAATTTTTTGAAATATATTTTAATAGATTGTGTTGAGTGAGGACTACATGTATCTGAATTTTTTAAAAAGGCACATTAAACAAAAATGTTAACTCTTGCTCTAAATAATCTATGATTTAGGGAGCTTTTGAGATCCATTTAATCTTAGCTTATATTAATAATTAAAATTATTCTTTTATCAAATAACTATTTAACATTTGCAAGACAGTGTTAGATGCTAAATATAAAAAGGAAAAGGAAAATTAAATTATGCCCTCAGTGAACTTATATTCTACCTGCTTAATGAGAAACAACTTTTATTGCTAATATTTATATCCTTTGAAGAGAACAATCACAATGAGAGTGAAGCAAATTTTTTCTTCCTCTCCTCAGAATGTGAGAAAATATGCTGAATGGGAAAGAACATGGAAAGAAATCTCAATATCACTTCCTTCCAAGATGGCAGAGAGAAGTCAGGCACTGTGCTAAGGTCTTCTGTCTTTCCATCAGAACTAATATGAGTCAAGTCACTTAATAGAATTCAAATCCACAAAATCCAGAGAAGAACAAAGAAAATAACATGCAGGGTGAGACCTGGGACTAATCTCAGAATAGCCAAAGTAGTGTTGACTGTGTTAGTAGCAGGCAGGAGAGTGCTAACCCAGCAGCTAGACATCAATCTGGTCAGCTGTGCTGGCCTAGAAGACCAGGGACATGAGACCTGTATTTTCAGTGGAGTCCCCATGTGTCCAATTGAGTCACCTCCTCCCCATTCCAGTGGGAGAAAGTGACTGTTCCTAGAACAAGCACAGTAATAGCCTCCCCCCCCCCCAACCACAAGCCAGTCTAAGGTGTGGGCAGCAGATCCAATCAGTAGAATAATGAGATTAACTATATGGGCCAAGGGCTCAGCCCCCATTTTTCTTGGATAGTCCAAATTCTGCTGATTCCCCCCCCCCCCTCAAGGACTAGGGAGTGGGCTACAAATCAAAGTCACAGACACTCCAGATAAAGCATCTAGCAGTCCCTACTCGCCTTCCCATATAGAGTTACTAAACCCAGGGAGCAAAGCCCCTAGCTTTCAAAATCAAAGATCTGTGAACCAGCCTCACCCCCCAACACAGCATACAAGGAAAATGAAGAAATGCCAGTGGAAAGCTACCATTAATACAAATACCATAACTCAGAGAGAGGGGAAAATTCTAAGGAGAATAGCCCAAAATGTCCTTAGAAGAGATGAGGATGTTTAAAAATCAATTGGGAAAATTGGGAAAAGAAACCCAAGAGAAAATTAACACCTTGCAACAAGAAAACAAATCCCTAGAAAATACAAGTAGACAAATGCAAAAAGACAATAATGCTCTAAAAAGAAAATAATTGTCTAAAAAGGAATGGAATCAGCAGAAATTAATGGCTTCATAAGAAAACAAGATTGTGTTAACAAAAACAAAAGATCGAAAAAATAGACGAAAGTATAAAATACCTTATCAGCAAAACCACTGACCTACAGAGCAGATCAAGATGGAAGAAGCTGATAATCATAGATCTTTCTGAAATCATTGAAGAGAACAAACCTTGAATTTGATATTACAGGATTTAGTGATGGAAAATTGTTCTGATATCATGGAACCAGAGGGCAAAATAATTATTGAAAGAATACATCAATCCACCTTTGGAAAGAGATACTAAAATGAAAACACCAAGGAATGTTGTGGCCAAATTCCAGAACTATCAGATAAAAGAAAAAAATCCTTCAAGCAGCCAGAAAGAAAAAAAAAATTAAATACCAAGGAGCCACAGTAAGGATTATGCAGGACCTGGCTGCAGCAACATTAAGTGACTGAAGGGCCTAGAATCAGATATTCTGAAGAGGAAAGGATCTTGGAATTCAGCCAAGACTCCACTACCCCAAACTAAGCCTTCTCTTCCAGTGGAAAAGATGGACATTTAATGAAATTGGAGAGTTACAATATTTCATGATGAAAGGACGAGAGCTAAATAGAAAATTTGGGCATCAAATAGGAGGCTCAAGAGACATGAAAAAGTAAAAAAGGGAAAAGAAAAAAAAAACTTCTATCCAATAAGATGAAACTGGTTAAATACCCACTTGGGAGAAAGAGTCACATAACTCTTGAGAATTGTAACTCTATTAGAGAGAATGTACATAGAGAGGAGAGATGGACATTCATAACTTTTTATGTGACTTAGATATAAACAAAACCTCCTTAAAGGGGGGTACAGTAGGGAGATGGGAGGATAGAGGAGACTGAATGGGGTAAATCTCTTTACATTAAGAGCTACAAAACACCTATTGTAATTGAGGAGAAGAAGGGACAAGATGAGAAACACCAAAATCTTCATCTCATCAGACCTGACTTAAAGTTAATTTAGACACAATCAGTTAAATTAAGAAACTTATCTTACCTTTCAAGCATTGAAAGGGGAAAAGGCAAGAGGGGATGGGGAGGGGAAGAAAAGGGGGGATTAAGATAAGGAAGGTGAATTGTGATTTTAATGAGGTTTGGATTCCCTCCTGTAAATGACACTCTCATGCAGGTGAACATGAAAGTATTTTAATAATGCAAGGAATAGATTACTTACAATAATATTCAATACAGCAAATAATATATATATATATACATATATATATTTGAGAAAGGATTATTAATACTATAACAAAAAGTAGAAGAGAAATATAAAGAAAACATCACCAATTTGGGGAGCACCAACTCTTAATCACCTTTGGCTGGAAAATTCTGGTTCAATAGCCATGAGTCCCGAATGGGAGAGCCATAAGCAGAACGTCTTCTCCATGGGTGGGATTCCCTTTCTTCTGCTTCTTCTCCTTTTCATAATGAATGATTGGAATTTGTTGCCAAATTCAATTGGAAAGGATCCCAGAGTTCTTATCATGAATGTAGGAAGTCAGTAAGTGTTATAACATTAGGAAAATGTCATATGGGGCTGCAAGACACAACATAACTAAGGTCAGCACTGTAAGAATAGCCAGTTCTTTTCAGTACTGTTTATGTTCCAAGGAATGGCTAGTTCCTAGGACTCTAAAAATGCAGTCACATCACATAGGTCATGTTCCAGGGGGGGCAGGGGGACACATTCTCATACAGGCTCTAGAGAACTTACTCATATAAAATTTCATTTTCTTATACAGAAGGGAAGAAGGGGAAAAAAGGTGAGGGGGGGTTTATATAAGAGGGCAAAAACACAGAAGGTGGCATGATTCAGAAAGAAAACACTGGGGGAATATGAATAAAGGGGAAAATACAAACAGAAGAAAGACAGCTTGGAGAGCAATAAAGAGATAGTAATTATAATTTTGAATGTGAATGGATGAACTCTCCCTTAAAATGTAAATGGATAGCAGAGTGGATTAAAAACCAGAATCATACAATATGCTGCTTACAAGAAACTCATTTGAAGAAGAGAGATGCATAAGGAGTAAAGGTAAAAGGTTGGAGCAAAATATAATTTGTTCCAAGAGAAGTGAAAAAAGCAGGGTTAGCAAAACTTATCTCAAACAAAGGAGCTAAAAAAATAGATAGCATTAAAAGAGATAAGGGAGGAAACTAAATCCTCCTAAAAGGTACCATAGAAAATAAATTAATTTCAATAATAAATATGTATGCACCCAATGGGACAGCATCAAATTCTCAGAGTATAAGTTGAAAGAGTTACAGGAAGACATACACCAAAAAACTCTACTAGTGGGAGAATTCAACCTCGACTCCCAGAATTAGATAAATCTAATCATAAAATAAAAAGAAGGAAGGTAAGGAGGTAAATAGAGTGCTAGAAAATCTAGATATGATAGATCTATGGAGGAAACTGAATGGGGATAGAAAGGAATATATTTGTTTTTCTGCAGGACATGCCACTTACACAAAAATTGACCATGTACTAGGACATAAAAATCTAATGATCACTTGCAGAAAGACAGAAATAGTGAATAGATTTTTCTCAGATCATTATGCAAGTAAAATCATATGTCATACTGGGCCACAGAGATATAGACCCAGAACTAACTGGAAATGAAATAATCTCAGTTTAATGATTGAGTGAATCAAGCAACAAATTACAGAAAGAATTATTTATTTCTTCCTAGATAATGAAAATAATGAAACACCATACCAAAACCTATGGGATATACTCAAGGTGATTGTCAGGGGATATATTATATATTTAAACAATTACATGAATAAATTAGAGAAAAACAAATCAATGAGCTAAATATGTAATTAAAACAATTAGAGAGAATAAATTAAAAACCACCAATTAAATACCAAATTAGAAATTCTAAAGATTAAAAGAGAAATTAATAAAATTGGAAGCAAGAAAACTATTGAACTAATAGATAAAACAAGAGCTGGTTTTATGAAAAAAACACCAAAATTGATAAACATATGGTCAATTTTATTAAAAAAGAAAGAAGAAAAACAAATTGCTACTATCATAAATGTAAAATGTGAACTTACAATCAATAAGGATGAAATCAAAATGGTAATTCAGAATTGTTTTGCCCAAATCTATGTCAATAAATTTGACAATCTAAGTGAAGTACATAAATATTTACAAAAATATAATTTGCCAAGTTTAAATGAAGAGGAAATTAAAAACATAAATAACCCTAACTCAGAAAAAAAAATTCAATAAGCCATTATTGAAGTCCATAAAAACAAATCTCCAGGGTCAAATAGATTCACAAATGAATTCTCTCAAATATTTAAGGAATGATTGTTTCCAATTCTACATAAACTCTGTGGAAAAATAAATGAAGATGTAACTCTGCCTAACTCTTTCTATGATACCAATATGCTGTTGATACCTAAACCAGGAAGAGTTAAAACAGAAAAAGAAAATTATAGACCTATTTCCCTGATGAATATAGATGCAAAAATCTTATATAAAATCTTAGCAAAACGATTACAACAAGTCATCACTAGGATAATACATTATGATCAAGTAGGATTTATATCAGGAATGCAGGATTGGTTCAATGTCAGGAAAATTGTTTGTATAACTTATTATATCAATAACATGCCTATCAGAATTCATATGATCATATCATAAGATGCTGGAAATTTTTTTTACAAAATACAGCATCCATTCCTACTAAAAACACTAGAGAATGTAGGATTAAATGGTTTGTTCATTAAAATAATAAGCAGTCTCTATCTGAAACCATCAGCAAGCATTATATACAATGAATATAGACATGATGCATTCCTATTAAGATCTGCAGTGAAACAAGGATGCCCAATAATCACCACTACTATTCAATATCATATTTGAAATGTTACCCTCAGCATTTAAAGAAGAAAAAGTAATTGTAGGAATTATCATTGGGAAGGAAGAGACAAAACTCTTCAGATGACATGATGACATACTCAGAGAATAGCAAAAAGTCATCTAAAAACTACTAGAAATAATTAGCAACTTTAGCAAGGTAGCAGGATATAAAATAAATACTCATAAATACTCAACATTTCTATATATGACTAGCAAGATACAGTAGAATGAGTGCAAAAGAGAAATCCCCCTACAAAATAACCTCAGACAATATAAAATACCAGGGAGTCTACTTGCCAAGGCAGACTCAAAATCTTTTGGAAAACAACTACAAAACACTTCTCTCACACACACAAAAATCAGATTCAAATACCTGGGCAATCATTACCTGTTCATAGATAGGTTAGCTAATATAATAAAAATGATAATTAAACCACAACTAAAGTACTTGTTTAGTGCCCTACCAATCAAAATTCCAAAAAATTACTTTAATGAGTTAGAAAAAGTTGAAAATGGGGTGGCTAGGTGGCGTAGTGGATAAAGCACTGGCCTTGGAGTCAGGAGTACCTGGGTTCAAATCTGGTCTCATACATTTAATAATTACCTAGCTGTGTGGCCTTGGGCAAGCCACTTAACCCCGTTTGCCTTGCAAAAACCTAAAAAAAACAAAACAAAACAAAAAATAACAACAAAAAAAAGAAAAAGTTGAAAGTAAATTTCTGTGGAGAAATAAAAAGCCAAGAATTTCCAGGGACTCAATGAAAAAATGTGCAAAAGAAGGTAGATTAACCTCACCAGATCTAAAATTACATTATAATCATCAGTCATCAAAACTGCCTGGTATTGGCAAAGATATAGCATTGTGTATCAGTGGAATAGACTAGGTGCAATAGCAGAAATATTTGTAGTAATCTGCTGTCTGATAAACCCAAAGAGTCCAGCTATTGTGATAAAATCTCTCTCTTCGACTCAGAGAAGGAAAATGACAGAAAGATTTTCATTACAAAATTTTCTTTATTTCATTTATATCATATATTGTTGGGGGAGGGACTAAGGGATGTGGCTAGCTTGGCTGTATGAAGTACCTTATAAGGAGATTTTCAGAAGACTTATGTATTATTGGGTTAGAGGGTGGGAGTAGGTGTGGCCTAAGACATATAGGTGGCTACACATCCGGGTGGAGGGAGAGAGATCAGCAGCAGGGAAATGTGATCACGCGTCAATAAAACACCACCTCACTTCCTCGGGTGCTCTGTCTGGTTATTCCTCTTCGGAGGCCGGTGACGACCGAAGACTTACCATGGGTAAAGGTAAGTGAGAGGGCAGGGGATTTACCCAACCAACCTTGGTCGGCAGCCCCCAACAATATATCTCCCCTAAGAAGTCTAGCTATTAATCTAATAGGCTTATTTATGCATTCTATAATTATTCTGGAGAGTAAAGAAGTACAAATTCTTTTGGTTATACTGTTTAATATAACAACAAATAAGTAACAAATGATATTACCCATCCCCGAAATTATAATGAAAGTTAAGGAGAGGAAATTTAATTCACAAAAATTTTAATTTTCAGACTACCTCTTAAGAACACCTCTAAGATATAAGGTTGGTTTGTCCTTGGGTCACCTGGCATGAGAAAATAATAGGAAACTCTCTCTTTTGTTTTTTTTTAGATTTTTCAAGGCAGTGGGGTTAAGTGGCTTGCCCAAGGACACACAGCTAGGTAATTATTAAGTGTCTGAGGTCGGATTTGAACCTAGGTACTCCTGACTCCAAGGCCGGTGCTCTATTCACTGTGCCACCTAGCTGCCTGTGGAAACTCTCTTTATGCTCACCCAGGATATTCTGAGGAAGAATGATTACTTTCATATAGTTCTGTCAGATAATAATGAGCTGACTAGAAGTCTTGATACTAGGCAGATGAGAAAAATATAAATTCTGAGCTAAGAAAACACATAACACTCTATTTGGATCATCTTTTTTTTTCAATACTCATGGCATGATCCTTTCAAAATGATAAAACCTGAATAATTTAAGGAAAAGACAGCCAACTTTTCTCAGTTTCACAACATCAAAATGTAAAGGAAAAAGGCAAATGCGGTAAGTGATTAAAGATTCCCTGATACTTGTATCAAAATAGAACCTCCCTGTATGGAGTGTGTTCAGTGAAAGAGTTGAGTTTTTGTAGAGGGTATATAGACATTTCAGGGAGTCAAAACTAAAACATCCAATTGGCAGGTAGATTTTGGATTAGAGTCAATCAGTCAACAAGCATTTTTTAAGCATTTATTATGTGCTATGCTATAATAAGGGGTGGGGAACCCTTAAAAAGGCTAAAAACATAGATCTTGTCGTCCATGAGCTCATACTCTAATGGAAGAGCCAACAAATAAATTGTTATATTTGTACATGATATAAACAGTAATAGTGGACGTGGATTTGAATACTGGTTCTGCCATTTACTAGCTCATTTTACTATAGTAAAATAAATTGCTTCATGTCTCTGGATAAAAAAGGAAAAATTGAAGAATATGTAAAATACCTCATTGAAAATGCTACTGACCTAGAAAAGAGATCCAGAAGGGACAACCTAAGATTCATTGGAATTCCTGAACACATTGAGGATAAAAAAAACCTTATTGATATTTCAGGACATATTAAAGGAAAACTGCTCTGATATCACAGAACCAGAGGGCAAAAATAATTATTAAAAGAATGCACCAATCCCCTCCTGAAAGGGATCCCAAAATGAAAACAGCAAGCAATATTGTGACCAAATTCCAGAACTATCAGATAAAATAGAAAATCCTGCAACCAACCAGAAAGAAATAATTTAGATACCAAGGATCCAGCCTGAGGATTCCACAGGACCTCATTGCATCAGAATAAAGGGATCAAAGAGCCTGGTATATGATATTCTGAAGAGCAAGGGAGATTGGAAGGCAGCCAAGAATTCACTATCCTGCAAATATGAACCTTCTCTTCTGGGAAGAGATGGACATATACTGAAACAGGAGACTTCTAATTTTTTTCTGATGAAACCACCCTAGTTTAATAGAAAATTTGGACTTCAAACAGGAGACATGAAAAGTGGAAAAAGGAAAAAAAAACTACTATCCAATAAGATGAAACTAGCTATACTCCCACTTAGGAGAAAGGTGCTGATAAATCTTGAGAATTGTAACTCTATTAGAGAGGATAAAGTTAGCCAGAAGTAATGTGATTATGATAGAATAATTTAAAAAACAATATCTCCTTAAAAATGTGTGGAGAGTAAAGAGACAGTAGCATGGAAGAGACTGAATGAGGTAATTCATATCACATGAAGATATACAAAAGACCTGTTGCAGTTGAGGGGAAGAAGGGAGGAGGTGAGACCCACCTGAATCTTACTCAGATTTGGCTCAAAGAAAGATTAACTTACACACATTCAGTTAAAAAATTTATCTCATCTTTCAAATATTAGAAGGGGAAAGGGAGGAGGAGGAAGAAAAGAGGGACTGGCAAAACGATGGGAAGGTAAAAAGGGGGCAAAGGGAAAGGGGAAAGATATATATATATATATATATATATATATATATATATATATATATATATATAGAGAGAGAGAGAGAGAGAGAGAGAGAGAGAGAGAGAGAGAGAGGTTTGGAGCAGAATATATTTTGCTTCAGCCAAAGTGAAAAAGGTTGGGGTTGCAATCCGTATTTCATACAAAGCAGCTGCAAAAATAAATCTCATTAAGAGTAACACGGGGGGGGGAAGGGGAAAAGGGGGAAAATACAAACAGAGGGAAGATAGCACAGAGGGCAATAAAGAATTAGTAATCATACCCTTGAACGTGAATGGGATGAACTCTCACTTAAAAAGTAAGCAAATAGCAGAGTGGATTAAAAACCAGAATCCTACAATATGCTACTTACAAGAAACGCATTTGAAGTAGAGAGATATATGTAGAGTAAGGTAAAAGGTTGGAGCAAAATATATTTTGCTTCAGCTGAAGTAAAAAAAAACAGGGGTAGTAAACCTTATCTCAGACAAAGCAGCAGCAAAAATAGATAGTGTTAAAAGAGATAAGGAAGGAAAATTTATCCTCCTAAAAGGTACCATAGATAATAAAGTCATTTCAATATTGAATATATATGCACCCAGTGGTACAGCACCCAAATTCTTAGAGGAGAAGCTGAAAGAATTACAGGAAGACAAAGACAGCAAACCTCTACTAGTGGGAGACCTCAAACTCCCACTATCAGATCTAGATTAATCAAATAACAAAATAAACAAGAAAGAAATTAGGGAGGTAAATAGATTGTTAGAAAAATTAGATATGGTAGGCTTATGGAGGAAACTGAATGGGGATAGGAAGGAATATACCTTTTTCTCTGCAGTACATGGTATCTATAAAAAATTGACCATGTACTAGGACATAAAAACCTAATGATCAACTGAAGAAAGGCAGAAATAGTGAATACATCTTTCTTAGATCACAATGCAATAAAAGTTATATGCAATACTGGGCCAAGGAGATATAGACCCAGAACAAATTGGAAACTGAATAACTTCATTTTAAAAAATGAGTGGACCAAAAAACAAATTATAGAAAGAATTAACCATTTTATCCTAGATAATGATAATAAAGAAACTACATGCGAAAACCTATGGGATTCATTCAAAGCAACTCTCAGGGGATATATTATAGCTCTAAATGCTTATATGTATAAATTGGAGAAAGAGGAAATCAATGAACTAAACATACAACTAAAAAAATTAGAGAAAGAACAAATCAAAAATCCCCAATTAAGTACCAAATTAGAAATTCTAAAAATTACAGGAGAAATTAATAAAATTGAAAGCAAAAAAACTATTGAATTAATAAATAAAACCAAGGTTGGTATTATGAAAAAAACTAATAAAATTTATAAACCTCTGGTCAATTTGATTAAAAAAAAGAAAGAAGAAAACCAAATTGCTAGTATCATAAATGAAAAAGGTGAACTCACCACCAATGAGGAGGAAATTAAAATAATAATTCGAAATTATTTTGCCCAAATCTATGCCAATAAATTTGATAATCTAAGTGAAATGTATGAATATTTACAAAAATATAAGTTGCCCAGGTTAAATGAAAAACAGGTTAAATACCTAAACAACCCTATCTCAGAAAAAGAAATTCAACAAACCATTACTGAATTCCCTAAAAAAAATCTCCAGGGCCTGATGGATTCACAAGTGAATTCTACCAAACATTTAAGGAACAATTGGTTCCAATCCTATATAAACTCTTTGGAAAAATAGGGTAAGATGGAACTCTGCCTAACTGTTTCTATGAAACCAATATGGTACTGTTACTTAAACCAGGAAGAATTAAAACAGAGAAAGAAAATTACAGACCTATCTCCCTGATGAATATAGATGCAAAAATCCTAAATAAAATCTTAGCAAAATGATTACAAGTCATCACTAGGATAATACATTATGATCAAGTAGGATTTATTCCAGGAATGCAGGGTTGGTTCAATATTAGGAAAACTGTTAGGATACTCAATTATATCAACAATGAACCTATCACAAATAATATGATCATATCAATAGATGCTGAAAAAGCTTTTGAAAAAATACAGCATCCATTCCTATTAAAAACACTAGAGAGTGTAGGAATAAATGGACTGTTCCTTAAAATAATTAGCAATATTTATCTGAAAATATCAACAAGCATTATATTCAATGGGAAGAGGCTACAGGCATTCCCAATAAGATCAGGGGTGAAACAAGGATGCCTATTATCACCACTACTATTTAATATTTTATTAGAAATGTTAGCAGCAGCAATTAGAGAAGAAAAAGAAATTAAAGGAATTAGAATTGGGAAGGAAGAGAGAAAACTCTCACTCTTTGCAGATGACATGATGGTCTACCTAGAGAATCCCAAGAAGTCATCTAAAAAACTACTGGAAATAATTAGCAATTTTTGCAAAGTTGCAGGTTATAAAATAAACCCCCATAAATCCTCAAATTTCTATATATGTCTAGCAAGAAACAGCAGGAAGTGCTAGAAAGAGAAATCCCATTCAAAGTAACCTCAGACAATATAAAATAATTGGGAGTCTATTTGCCAAGACAGACTCAGAATCTTTTTGAAAACAATTATAAAACACTTCTCCCACAAATTAAATCAGATTGAAATAACTGGGCAAATATCAACTGCTCATGGATAGGTAGAGCTAATATAATAAAAATGACAATTCTACCAAAACTAAACTTTCTGTTTAGTGCCCTACCAATCAAAATTCCAAAAAATTACTTTAATTAGTTAGAAAAAATTGTAAGTAAATTCATATGGAGAAATAAAAAGTCAAGATTTGCCAGGAGCTTTATGAAAAAAAAGTACAAAAGGAGGTGGCTTAGCCCTACCCATTCTAAAATTATATTATAAAGCATCAGTCATCAAAACTGTTTGGTATTGGCTAAGAAATAGAGTGGTGGACCAGTTGAATAGACAAGGTGTAAAAGCAGGAGATGATTATAGTAATCTGCTGTTTGATAAACCCAAAGAGTCTGGCCATTGGGATAAAAACTCGCTCTTTGATAAAAATTGCTGGGTAAATTGGAAGTTAATATGGAAGAAACTTTGATTAGACCAACACCTCACACCCTTTACCAAGATAAGATCCAAATGGTTACAGGACATATCCATAAAAAAACAATATTATAAGCAAATTAGAAGATCAAGGACTAGTCTACCCATCAGATCTATGGAAAGGGGAACAGTTGATGACTAAGGAAGAGTTGGAAAACATCACCTAAATCCAATTAGATGATTTTAATTACATTAAATTATAAAGTTCGCACAGATAATACCAATGTAACCAAGACCAAAAGAAATGTAGTAAATTGGGAAACAATATTTACAACTAATGATTCTGACAAAGGACTCATTTCTAAAATATACAGAGAATTGAGTCATATTTTTAAGACAAAAAGCCATTCCCCAAATTGTCAAAGGATATGCAAAGGCAATTTACAGATGAGGAGATCAAAGTAATCTATAGCCATATGAATAAATTGCTCTAAATCATTAATTATTAGAGAAATGCAAATTAAAGCTTCTCTGAGGTACCACCTCACACCTCTCAGATTGGCCAGTATGACCAGGAAGGATAATGACCATTGTTGGAAGGGATGTGGGAAATCAGGAACACTATTGCACTGTTGTTGGAGCTGTGAACTCATCCAACCCTTCTGGGGAGCTATTTGGAACTATGCCCAAAGGGCAACAAAAATGTGCATACCCTTTGCCCCAGCAATACCACTACTGGGTCTATACCCTGAAGAGATGAGGAAAAAAGGTAAAAACATTACTTGTACAAACATATGTTTGTTTTGGCAAATAATTGGAAATCCAGTAAATGTCCTTCAGTTGGGGAATGGCTTAGCAAACTATGGTATATGTATCTCATGGAACACTATTGTTCTATTAGAAACCAGGAGGGAGTGGATTTCAGCGAAAGCTGGAGGGATTTGCATGAACTGATGCTGAGTGAGATGAACAGAACCAGAAAAACACCATACACTCTAACAGCAAGATGGGAGTGATGTTCAACCTTGAAGGACTTGTTTATTTCATCAGGGCAACAATGGGGAACAATTTTGGGCTGTCTGCAAAGGAGAGTGCCATCTATATCCAGATAAGGAGCTGTGGAATTTGAACAAAGTGCAAGGACTATTCCCTTTAATTTAGAAAAAAAAAAACAGATAACTTATTGTCTGATCTTGTTACTTCTTAGACTTCTCTTCTCTTTAAGGATATGATTTCTCTCTCATCACACCCAATTTGGATCAAGGTACAACATGGAAACAAAGTAAAGAGTGACAGAGTGCTCTCTGTGAGGGGGGAGGGGGGAGGGAAGCAATATTGGGGGAAAATGTAAAACTCAAATAATGTCTTTAATAAAAATAAATTTAAATTAAGAAAAAAACTAACAAGGAAAGAAACTGGGAAACTGTATCCTCCTAAAAGGTGCCATAGACGATGAAGCAATCCCAATACTAAATATGTATGCACCAAGTGGTATAGCATCGAAATTCTTAGAGGAGAAATTGTATGAGTTACAGGAATACACAGATGACAATACTCCGCAGGTGGAAGATATCAAATTTCCTCTTTCAGATTTAGATAAATCTAATTTTTAAAATAAACAAAAAGGAATTTAAAGAGGTAGAGTATTAGAAAACCTAGATATGATAGACCTTTGGAGAAAATTGAATGGGAATAGAAAGAAATATACTCTTTTTTTTCTGCAGTACATGTCACTTACACAAAAATTGACCACATACTGGGACATATCAACCTTATAATCAAATGCAGGAAGGCAGAAATTGTTAATACTTGCTTCTCAGATCAAATTCAATAAAAATCACATGCAATAATCGACAATGGAGAGACATTGAAAGTAATTGGAAACTAAAACACCCTTTTATAGAGTGAGTGGCTTAAACAACAAATTATAGATAGAATTAATGATTTTTATCCTAGATAATGACAATAATGAGACATTATACCAAAACTTGTGGGATACAGCCAATGCTGTTATTAGGGAATAAATTATATGTTTAACTGCTTACATGAATAAAATAGAGTAAGAGGAAATCAATGAACTAAGCATGAAACTAAAAAAATTATGGAAATAACAAATGAAAAGACCCAATTAAATACCAAATTATAACTTCTAAAAATTAAAAAAATTAAATCAATAGCAAGAAACTATTGAATTAATAAATAAAAACATGAGTTGCTTTTATGAAAACAATAAAATTCATGAACCTTTAGTTAATTTGTTTCAAAAAAAGAAAGAAAACCAAATTGCTAGTATCCTCACCACTAATGAGGAGGAAATTAAAGTAATAATTTAGAATTATTTTGCCCAACTGTATGCCAATAAATTTGATAATCTAACAGAAAAGGATGAATATTTAGAAAAATATAAGTTGCCCAGGTTAAATGAAGAAGAATTACATACTTAAATAACCCTGTCTAAGGAAAAGAAATTCAACAAATTATCACTTCACTCTCTAAGAAAGAATCTCCAATGCCAGATACATTCTCACATGAATTCTATCCAGCATTTAAGGAACAATTGGCTCTAATTCTATATAAACTCTTTGGAAAAATAGGTGAAGATGGAACTATTCCTAACTCCTTCTAAGACATCTATATGTTGCTGATACCTAAACCAGGAATGGTCAAAACAGAGAAAGAAAATTATAGAACCATTTCCTTAATAAATATGGATAGAAAAATCTTAAATAAAAGCTTAGCAAAACAATTACAGTAAATTATCATGACCAAACAGGATTTATTTTAGGAATACAGGGTTGGTTCAATATTAGGAAAGCTGTTAGTATAATTGACTATATCAATAACAAACCTAAAAAAAATCATCTGATGATCTGAATAGATACTGAAAAAAGCCTTTGACAAAATATAGCACCCATTCCTAATTAAAAAAAAAACACTAGAGAGCATGGGAATAAATGTCTTTTTGCTTAGAATAATTAGCAGTATCTATCTGATATTTCCATTCCATATGGAAATAAGTTAGAGGTATTCCCTAAGCTCAGGGCTGAAACATGGATGCCCATTATCACCACTATTATTCAATTTTGTAGTAGAAATGTTAGCTTCAGCAATAAGAAAAAAAGAAATTGAAGCTTTTAGAAATGGGAGGAAACTCTTACTCTTTGATGATGACATGATGGTAAACCTGGAGAATACAAAAAAAATCTAAAAATCTACTTAGAAAAAATTAGCAACTTTAGAAAAGTTGCAGGATATAAAATAAACCTACATCAATCCTCAGCATTTCTACATATTACTAGCAAGACACTGCAGCAAGAGCTAGAAAGAGAAATTCCATTTAAAGTAACTTCAGACAATATAAAATTGGAAGTCTACCTGCCAAGGCAGACACAGAAACTCTATGAAAACAACTATAAAACACTTTTCATGCAAATAATATAGACTTAAATAACTGGGCAAATATCAACTGTTCATAGATAAGCCAAGCTCATATAATACAAAAGACAATTATACCTAAATTAAACTATTTATTTAGTGCATTCCCAATCAAACTTCCAAAAAATTACTTTAATGAGAAAAAATGTAAATAAATTCATATGGAAAAACAAAAAAAATAAGATTTACAGGGATTTAATTGAAAAAAATGTGTAAGAAAAGGTGGCTTTGCCCTCCCATTTATTAAATTATATTTTAAAACATCAGTCATCAAAACTGTCTGGTATTGGCTAAGATAAAGAATGTTGGACCAGTAGAATAGAATAGTTGCAAGAGAGATAACAGGAATTGATTATAGTAATCTGTTGTTTGATAAACCCAAAGAACTCAACTTCTGGGATTAAAAATATCTCTCTTTGATAAAAACCTGTTGGGAAAATTGGAAGTTTCTATGGCAGAAACTTGGATTAGACCAACATCTCACACTCTATACCAAGATAAGATCAAAATTAGTACAGGATTTTGACAGAAAAGATAGAAAAGACAATTTTATAAGCAAACTAGAAGATCAAGGAATAGTTTATGTGCAAGAATTATGAAAAGGGAAGTAGTTTATGAACAAGCAAGAAATGTAGAACATCATTAACAACTTACTAGATAATTGCATTAAATTAAAGTATTTACATAAACAAATTCACTGTTATCAACATCAAAAGAAATGTAGTAAATTGGGAAACAATTTTTATAAGTAGTATTCTTGACAAAGGACTCATTTATAAAATGTACAGAGAACAGAGTCAAATTCATAAAAAATAAGCCATGCCCCAATTGACAAATGGTTAAAGGATATGCAAAGGTAATTTACAGATGAGGAAATCAAACCGATCCAAAGTGATATGAAAAACTGCTGTAAATCATCACTGATTAGATGCAAATTAAAGCATCTCTGTAGCACTATCTCACACCTCTCTGGAAAATATGACCAGAAAGGACAATGTTCATTGTTGGGAGGGATGTGGGAAATCTGGAACTAATGCAATTTTTAGGGACTTATTTTTTGCAAGTTGGTGGGTTAAGTGGCTTGCCAAGGCCACACAGCTAGGTAATTATTAAGTGTCTGGGCCCAGATTTGAACTCAGGTACTTTTGACTCCAAGGCTGGTGCTCTATCCACTGCGCCACCTAGGTGCCCTGGATCAATGCATTGTTGGTGAAGCTGTGAAATTATCCAACCTTTCTGGAGAGCAATTTGAAATTATTTCTAAAGGGCAATAAGAATGTGCATCTTCTTTCATCCATCAATCCAGGTACTGAGTCTATACTCTAAAGAGATCATGAAAAAGGTTAAAAACATGTCTTGTACAAAAATATTCATAGTAGTTCTATTTTTGATAGCAAAGAATTGGAAATTGAGGAAATGTCCATCAATTGGGGAATGAATGAACAAATTTGGGTATATGTATATTATAGAACACTATTGTTCTGTTAGAAACCAAGAAGGATGGGATTTCAACGAAGCCTGGAAAGACTTGCATGAACTGATGCTGAGTGAGATGAGCAAAAAAGGAATAATATTGTGTAACAGTAAAATGGGGGTGGTGAAAATCCTTAATGGATTTGCTTATTCCATCAATGCAATAATCAGGGACAATAATAGAGTATCTTTGATGAGCATACCATCTTTATCAAGAGAAATAACTGTGGATTTAAACAAAGACCAAAGTCATTTACCTTAAATTTTTTTTTTAAAAAAGTATCTTATGAACTATATAATTTTGCTATCTCTTATTATTTTCTACTCAAGAATATTATTCCTCTATGAACACATTCAAGCACATTCATCTTCAATCAGTGTAAACATGGAAATGTAAAGGTTAATCAGACAGAGGGCTTCCAATCAACATGGTGGACAGAAGACAGGCACTGTGCTAAGGACTCCTGGATTTATCTCAGAATTACTATGAATCAAGCCTCTTAACAGAATTCAAATCCACAAAATCCAGAAAGATCAAAGGAAAAGAACATCTACCAAAAAGGTGTGTCTCAGAAAAATGTGGGTGAACTAGGGGCAGAGAGCAGAGACACAGCCCAGAGCCTGTGGGCTGAGACCTGCGACTAACATCAAAATAACCTCAGAAGTTTTGGCTTTGTGAGAAGGCAGGAGAGCAGCATAGATTGTTGGAGAGATTCAGCATGGTGGCTAGACATCAATCTTGTCATCTCCGCTGGCTGGTAAGAACAGGGCAACATGTCCTGCATTTTCAGCAGAGTCCCCATGTTTTCAGGGGAGTCCCCTGCATCCCTGTGAGAGAAAGGGACTCTTCCCAGAGCAAAGTAACAATCTTTCTCCTCTACGGGTTCAGGTGTGAGCAGCAGATCTCTCTGAGTGAATAATAAGAATAACTAAATAGCCTAAAGGTGAAGCCCATATTGTTCAAGGATAATTTAGACTGTGCTGCTCCCCCCCACCCCCCTCCAGGGACTTAAACCAAGGCCACAGATGCTCCAGAGAAAACAACCAGTACCCTTTGCTGGCTGGCTCACTTGGAATTACTAAACCCAGTGAACAAAGCCTCTAGGGTTTTCAAAACCAAAGGTCTTTGAGCCAGCCTTCCTAGGAAAATGAAGAAAGGCCAGCATAAAGTGGGCGGGGGGGGGGGGTTCATTGAAAGCTACCTCAACCTCAAACATCGTAACTCAGAGAGAGTTAGAATATCTGAGGCAGATCTGAATTGATCTCCAGCCCAGAAAGACTTCTTAGAAAAGATAAGGAAGGAGTTTAACAATCAATTGGAAAAACAGGAGAAAGAAACTCATGAGAAAATTAACACCTTGTAAAAAGAAACCAAATCTTTTTTTTTTTTTTTTTTTTAGGTTTTGGCAAGGCAAATGGGGTTAAGTGGCTTACTCAAGGCCACACAGCTAGGTAACTATTAAATGTCTGAGACCGGATTTGATCCCAGGTACTCCTGACTCCAAGGCCAGTGTTTTATCCACTACACCACCTAGCTGCCCTAAGAAAACAAATCTTTAGAAAGCATAATTATCACAATGCAAAACAAAAATAATTCTCTTAAAAATCTCAACTGACAAGTGCAAAAAGAAAATAATTCTCTCAAAACCTCAATTGGGCAAATGGAAAACTCCTTCCAAAATAGAATTGACCAATTTGAAACAGAGTTGGAAAAGGTAAATGAAGAAAATTCTTCTGTAAAAAAATGGAATCTGTGGAAACTATTGACTTCATGGGACAACAAAAATCTGTTAAACAAAATCAAAAAATAGGAAAAAATAGAAAAAAATGAAAAATAGCTCATCAGCAAAAGCAATGACCTCAAGAATAGATGTAGGAGAGAAAAATTATACTGAAATTCTTGAAGAGGAAAAAAAAAATGTGGACCAAATATTATAGGATTTAGTAATGGAAAATTGCCCTGATATCATGGAATCAGAGGGCAAAATTGTTATTGAATGAATAGATCTATGCCATCCTGAAAGATATCTCAAAATTAAAGCACCAAGGAATGTTGTGGTCAAATTCCAGAACTATCACATAAAAGAGAAACTACTGCAAGCAGCCAGAACAAAATGATTAGGTAACAAAGAACCACAGTTAATATTACATAGGACCTGGCTGCATTAACATTAAGGAAATGAAGGCCCTGGAATGTGATATTCTGAAGAGCTAGAGAGTTTGCAATGCAGCCAAAATTTCAGTATCCAGCAAAAAGTGAGTCTTCTCTTCCAGGGGAAATGATGGACATTCAGTGAAATAGGGGACTTCCAACTTTTCCTCATGAAAAGACCAGAGCTAAATAGAAAATTTGTCAATAGAAACATGAAAAGGTAAAAAATGGTAAAAGAAAAAAGAAACTTCTATCTAATAAGATGAACCTGGCTATATATCCACCTGGGAGAAAGATTCTCATAACTCTCAAGAACTGTAACTCTATTAGAGAGAACATAATTACTCAGAAGTCAATATGGACACTCATGATTTATCCATGAATGTGACAGAACGATTTAAAACAATATCTCCAACACCTGACCGAGATGATAGAGAGAAGCCAGGCATTGTGCTAAGGTCTCCTGGTTTTCCCCTCTTAAATAATATGAAAGAAATCTCTTAATAAAAATTCAATCAACAAAACCCAGAAAAAGAAACTAGAAGAAGAACATCTACAAAGAACTTATAGGTCTGTGTAGGGGACAGAGAGAGCAGGGAGTCAGTGCAAGAGTGAGGTGCAGGTGTGAAGCAGAGAACCAGACCACGTGTGATGGTTCCAAGGGGCAACCTAAATCAAGTTGGCTTTGGCTATGGGAGCAGAGATCTAGGGAGTCCCATGGTGTGGGGGATGGAGGGTGAGTTCTGGCCCAAAGAGTTGCAGAGTGGGTTGAAAATTGATCTGTTGGTCTCAGATGGTCCAGAGGACTACTGGCTCCATACTTTCATTATTTCACTAGATGCTGAAAAATCCTTTGACAAAATACAGCACCAATTCCTGCTATAAACAGTAGGGAATATAGGAATAAAAGAATTGTTACTAAGAATGATAAGAAATATCAATCTGAAATGATCAAAGAGCATTATATGCCATGGGGATAAGCTACAATCATTCTCCAAAAGATCAGGAGATGAAACAAGGATGCCCATTATCACCACTACTATTCAATATTGTCTTAGAAATTTAGCTTCAGCAATAAGATAAGAGAAGAAAAGGTAACTGAAGGAATGAGAACTGGGAAGGAAGAAACAAAACTCTCACTCTTTGAAGATAACATGATGCTATACCTACACAATCATCTAAAAACTACTAGAAACAATTAGAAACTTTAGCAAAGAAACAGGATATAAAATAAACCCACAGAAATCCTCAGCATTTCTATGTATTACTAGCAAGATACAGAAGCAAGAGCTAGAAAGAGAATTCCCATTCAGAGTAACTTCAAACTATATAAAATACATAGGAGTCTACCTGCCAAGGCAAACTCAGAAGATCTATGAAAACAACTATAAAACACTTCTTGCACAAATAAAATCAGATTTAAAAAACTGGGCAAATATCAATTATTAATGTATAGGCCAATCTAATATAATAAAAATGACAATTCTATCTACATGAAACAACTTATTTAGTTCCTTGTGAATCAAAATTCCAAAACAATTACTTTAATGAGTTAGAAAAAATTGTAAGCAAAATATGGAGAAAGAAAAAGTCAAGATTTTCCAGGGATTTAATAAAAAAAAAGTACAAAAGAAGGTAACTTAACCATACCAGATCTAAAATTATATCATAAAACACCAGTCATCAAAACTGTTTGGGTATTTGCTAAGAATGGTGGATCATGGCAGCTAGGTGGCGAGGTGGATAGAGCACCGGCCCTGGAGTCAGGAGGACCTGACTTCAAATCTGACCTCAGACACTTAATAATTACCTAGCTGTGTGGCCTTGGGCAAGCCACTTAACCACATTGCCTTGTAAAAAAAAACCCTTAAAAAAAGAGTGGTGGATCAGTGGAATAGACCAGTTGCAAAGAGAGAGCAGGAAATCATTATAATAATCTCCTGTTTGATAAACTAGTAGTTCAGCTTCTGGGATACAAACATTCTCTTTGATAAAAACTGTTGGGAAAACTGGATTAAACCAACATCTCACACCCTGTACCAAGATAAGATCAAAATGGGTACAGAATTTAGACATAACAGACAATAATATAAGCAAACTAGGAGATCAAGGAATAGTTTACATGTCAGATCTATGGAAAAGGAAGTAGTTTATGACCAAGGAAGAGATGGAATAAATTAAAAAGCTTATGCACAGATAAAACCATTGTAATCAAGATAAAAAAGTAGTAAATTTGGAAACAATTTTTGTAATTAGTATTAGTATTCGTAGACAAAGAACTCATCTCTAAAATATATAGAACTGAGTCAAATTTAATAAAAAAAAAAAACAAACAAGCCTTTCCCCAATTGACAAATGGTTGAAGAATAAACAAAGGCAATTTACAGATGAGGAAATCAAAGTGATCCATAATGATGTGAAAAATTGCTCTAAATCATTACTGATTAGAGAAAAGCAAATTAAAGCATCCCTGAGGTTCCACCTCATATCTCTCAGACTGGCCAATATGATCAGAAAGGACAATGATCAATGTTGGAAGGGATGTAAGAAATCCAGGACACTAATACATTGTTTTTTGGGGGTTTTTTTCCAAGTCAATGAGGTTAAGTGGCTTGCCTAAGGTCACACAGCTAGGTAATTATTAAATGTCTGAGGTTAGATTTGAACTCAGGTACTCCTGACTCCAAGACCAGTGCTCTATCTACTGTGCCACCTAGCTGCCCCCTCACTAATACATTGTTAGTGGAGTTATGAACTCATCCAAACTTCCTTTTTTTTTTTTTTAGGGTTTTTTTTTTTTCAGGGCAAATGGGGTTAAGTGGTTTGCCCAAGGCCACACAGCTAGGTAATTATTAAGTGTCTGAGACCGGATTTGAACCCAGGTACTCCTGACTCCAAGGCCGGTGCTCTATCCACTACGCCACCTAGCTGCCCCTAATGCCACCTAGCCACCCCTTCATCCAAACTTTCTAAAAAGCAATCTGGTATTATGTT
Organism: Macrotis lagotis; assembly: GCF_037893015.1. Classification (NCBI taxonomy): domain Eukaryota; kingdom Metazoa; phylum Chordata; class Mammalia; order Peramelemorphia; family Peramelidae; genus Macrotis; species Macrotis lagotis. The sequence goes on from NC_133658.1 coordinate 760,406,593, forward strand.
GAAAGGGCAATAAAAATTTACATACCCTTTGATCTAGCAATAACACTACTGGGTCTATACCCTAAAGACATCATGAAAAAAGGTAAACACATCACTTGTACAAAAATATTCCTAGCACTTTTATTTGTGGTAGCAAAGAATTTGAAATTGAGTGAAGGTCCATCAATTGGGGAATGACTAAGCAAATTAGGGTATATGCATATTATGGAACAATATTGTTCTATTAGAAAACAGGAGGGCTGGGAATTCAGAGAAGCCTGGAAGGATTTATATGAACTGATCCTGAGCAAGATGAGCAGAACCAGGAGAACACTGTGCACCATAACAGCAACATGGGGCTGATGATAAATCTTAATGAGTTTTCTCATTTCATCAGTGCAATAATCAGGGACAATTTTTGAGTATCTGCGATGGAGAATATTATCTGTATCCAAAGAAAAAATTGAGTTGTTTAACCAAAAAACAAAGACTATTACCTTTAATTTAAAGTTATCTTATTAAGTAAATTTGCTATCTCTTATATTTTATTTTTCCTTTAGGATATGATTTTTCTCCTAACACATTCAGTTTTGATCAATGTATAGCCTGGAAACAATGCAAAGACTATCAGACTTCCTTCTGTGTGGGTGGGATGAGGGAAGCAAGATTGGGGGAAAATAGTAAAATTCAATAAAAATAAAAATAATAAAAAAGAAAGAAGAAAGGAAAAAACAAGATTATCAGACTGTCTTCTGTTGGAGGGTGGGGGGAGGGAAGGGAATGTGGGGGAAAAATTGTAAAATTCAAAGCCTTACAAAAAATGATAGCTAGAAGCTACTCTTGTATATAATTAGAAAAGAAATAAAATATTAATAGAAAAGAAAAATCAATGTCATGGTTCTAGTTATGACTCTGTCACTACCACATTTCATGTCCTTCAGCAAGGCACTAACATTCTTTAGACTTCCTTTTCATCATTTATAAAATGGGGAATGAGATGGAATGGATTAGATCAATTTTAATATCCCTTGCATCTTTGTACTCTTGGATCAGCTGTATTTAAAAAAAAACACTATTTGGCTTGACAGCTCATCCTGTACAGAAATCTGCAAATGGATTCTTGAAGGCTAGTAAAAGACACCAAACTTTGGAAGTTTCTTCTATTCTTGAAAAGCTTAGCATATGTTCCCAACTATTGTCTGAGTTTTCCTACTGACCACTGCTCAGTGTATAGTCCTTCTTTGTTCAAGTAAAATCTTGAAAAAGGGAAAATGAAAAGAATTTTTACTCCTATACACCCTTTCCATTTCTACAATGAGGGTAGAATAAAATGCTAAAACACAGAGAGTTTTATGTTATATAAACTTTAACTTGTCTATACTAAAATCTTCCTATTATAATATATTTCTATAGGAAATAATCCATATGAATCTTTAAATTGTTATTACAAACAAAACCTAAAGCCAGAGAGAAATTGTAGTTAAATGCAGAGTAGACTTCCAGTTCATGCAAAATAGAATAATCAGAATAATTTTAACTATGTTTCCAAAAGCAGCAAGGAGCATTATATGATGGGGCATTTGTTCATCTTATTTTGTAGTGTTATTGATAAACATTTGTAAAAAAACTCATTAAAAAGTTAATATAATTTTAGCTTATTTAATAGCATATGTTGCATAGGATGAAAATGAAAAAAAATTCTACAGTGAATATAATATAATTCTCCCAATAAATCAAAGTATACTACATAGAGCCAAGATGGTGATAGGAAGCTAAGAATCTCCTGGAGTTTCCCCAGAATAACTTCAAATGAAGCCTCTAAATAGACCCTAAAGTTTAGAACAGATTCCACAAGAAAACAAAATGAAACAATTTCTCTACTTAGGACATCATGGAGGAATTTCAGAAAAGATATCTCTCATGGGGCAAAAGGAGAGTGTAGCAAGCATACTGGAAAAGGAATGGGGAGCTCAAAGCCAGAGGGCAGCTCAGGTCCTGGCTTAACAGACCAGCAGTGCATCAGTCCAGTAGTGAGAATTTCATTCCTAGATCAGAAAGCAAAGTTTGTGCCAAGGAAAGCTGGAGTAGCAGGTGGAATTGTTGTTGGATTTATTGTTGCCAAATTTAAGTTTGAAAGAATTTTTGAATAGTGAAAATTTACCTACATCCCTGGGATTTTAAAGTATCTCAGGATTTATAAAATAGGCCTTCAAAGAATACAGATTAAAACCTTTTCTCCTGGAGAAGCAAAAAGCACTTTGAGAACTGTTTAGGCAGTGTGTGTGTGTGTGTGTGTGTGTGTGTATGTGTGTGTTAGAGAGAGAGAGAGAGAAAGAGAAAGAGCATGGATAGACATAAGGGTCCAGCTACATGGCATAGGGGAACATGGTTCTCCAACACACCTACATCAGAAGCAAGTGGCCTAAGAAAGAAAGAGGTACATACCCATCCTTGTAAGACAAAGGTAGTGTGAAGAAGAGAGGGGAAAATTGTGGCATTTCTCTTCCAAATGACATAAATTCACATCTGTAATGGGTGGGACAAGGGTGTCACTTGGGGAGTGATCTGACTCAGGTATTCTCCAATAGGCAAGCTAGTACTGGTCCTTCCTGTACCAAGGTGCATGTTCTCTAAATCCAATATATCATTTCTTGTAATGTTATCATAAGCTTGATCCATCAATAGCCAAAAATTAGGTTGACTGGAAAACCGAAAGATTGAAGAAGGGGAACTGAAACTGGAGGAAAGGGAATAAGCCAAGATTGCTCCCATCTTGACAAATTCATATTCAACAATGGAGTTACTTTGAACAACAGAGTTCCCCAGATAGGCACAGACAACACTTTTCCTTCCACAAATTTGTTTCCAATAACAAAAATCTTCTATGTCCATAATTCCCTGCATCAGGATTAGGTTGGACGAATCTAACCTATGAAACAAACTGTAAGCACCGGAGGCACCAGAGTGAAAAGCCAGGTACTGATACTCAGATACTCAGAACAAAAAAACTTTGGACTATAACTCTTGTGCTCCAAGGAGCAGAATTCAGTTATCAAAAAGAGAATGAGCAAAAAAGAGAGAGAGAGAACTAACCAAAGAAAGTTATTATTCTGATAGGGACCATAAAAATGCCATCTCGGAAAGGAAAGCAATGATGAAATTCCTACATGTTGTGTCTTAAAGGCTTTATTAATTGGTCTCAAATCCAAAAAACATCATGTGGAAGATGTCAGAAAGGATCCTAAAAACCAAAGAAAAAAAGGAAGAAGAAAAATGGAGAAAAGAAATGAGAGTCATGCAGGAAAATTATGAAAATAATTAATGAAGAAAACAATAATTTTGAAAGTATAATTTGTCAAATGAAAAATAAAGTAGAACAATTGGAAAATGAATCAAAAAAGTTGAATGAAGAAAATAAAACTCTAAAAACTAGAATTAATACACCAAGATTCCATTTAACATTACCAAAAGGAAGAAAAAATAGAAGAAAATATAAAGTAACTCTTAGGAAAAGATAACTGAACTGGAAAATTTATGCAGGAGTGATAATTTTTTGAATTATTGGTCTACCTAAAAGACACAATCAGAAAAAGAGAATGGACAACGTCTTGCAGGAAAGCATAAGGGAAATCTGTCCTAATATTCTAGACAAAGGAGATAAAATAATCCATAATATAAATCATCCCCAGAAGGTGATCCCAAAATTAAAACTCAAAAGAATATTGTAGTTACATTTCAGAATTCTCAGCTATCAAAGGAAATACTGCAAAAAAAAAGAAAAAAAGAAAAAACCCAACTTATATATCAGGGAGCTATAGTCAGGATTATGCAGGATTTGTCAACTTCAAAATTAACAGATTGGAGGACCTGAAATATATTTTTGCAGAGGGCAAATGAACTTAGACTACAGATGAAAACTATCTACCCTGCAAAGTTCAGCATATTCTTTGGTACAAAAGATGGATTTGCAACAAAAGAGAGGACTTTCAAAATTACTTGATAGAAACACCAGAAGTGAACAGAAAAACTGATGTTCAAATACAAGACTCAAGAGATGTGTAGAAAATTAAATGAAAGAGGGGGATAGTAGTAGACTAAACTTTCTACACTATGTGGAAAATCAATATTTATAACTCTTGAAAATTGTATTTCTCTTAGGACTGTTGAAAGGACCATACTTATACAGAGGGAGTGGATATAAATTAACTGTGATAAGATCAAACCCTTAGCTCTAGAGGTTTAACTTTATATTGGAATAGTTGGAGGAATTGTTCTTGAAAAGAGGATGTGAGTATAAATTGATTATTATATAAGGATGCCTATGGCTTTTGCAAATTGCACTTCTCTCAGGATAGTTGAAAGTAGTATACTGTAATAGAGGGAATGAGTACAAGACAGTTATAAAACAATTAGGACAACAGGATTATGTTGCTATAAGAAGGTAGAACATTAGAGGATAAATAATACCACATGAAGAGGAACAAAGGATCTATTATAATAGAGGGGGGAAAAGGAGTGTATGAACAATGAATAAATCTTATTCTCAACAGTGTTGACTCAGGGAGGGACTAACATATATTCCCAACAGGGTTAGAAATATATCATACCCTACAGTGAAGGAGGGGAGGAAGGGGAAAGAAAAAGGAAGAAGGGAGTGATAAAATGGAGGGGAAGAGTAAAAGTAAAAATATCAAAAGAAAAGGAAAATAGTTTGATAAAAGGTATGGTAAATTTGGGGGTGGGCAGCAGTTAAAATTAAAACACTTGGTGAGGATATTTAAGGGTGAAGGAGAGAGAAAATGGAAACAGGAGAAGGATAGAATCAAGGGAAATAGAGAATTAGTAAACATAAATGTGAATATGAATGCAATGAAGGCTTCCATGAAATAGAAGCAGATAACAGTATGAAATAAAAGCAGAATCCTACAGTATGTTATTTGAAAGGAACACATTTGAAGTAGTGATACACACAGAGTAAAGGTAAAACATTGCAGCAGAATATATTATGCTTCAGTTTAAGAAAACAATTAGGAAGCTGCATCTTCCTAAAAGGCACCATAGACAATAATTAACAAAAATATTAACCTTGTACCCAGCAAGTTTTATGACATCGAAATTCTTAGAGGAGTAGAAGGAGTTAAAAGATTACAGAGAAAGCAAAACTTCATTAGTGGGAAACCTCAAACTCTTTTTCTCTTTCTCAGAATTAAATATATCTAACCATTAAACAAGAATGAAGTTAAAGAGATGAACAGAATTTTAGAAAAATTAGATAAGGGACTTCTGCGTGTAGAGACGATGACAGCATGAATTTAATATGTTTCTGGAACTTTTCCCTACCAAAGATAAATGAAGCCTCAAACTACAGATCCCATCAAGAAAAAGAGAAAATTAAAAGGAATTTTCAATTGTAGACCCTCATGGAGGATATTCAGTGAAGGTTTGTCTCTTGGGGGAAAAGGGAAATAAAATCCAGGAGACTGGAGAATGGGAAAGCCAAGAAGAGCTTTTTAGCCACAGTGTAAGACAAGTCAGGGCAGCATAACAACAGCAGAGGTCCCAGTAGCTAGATAACAAGTCAGCAAAGAGGAACAAAACCCCAAGCAAACCTAGAGAACCTAGAGAACACTGGGGTAAAAAACAGGATTGGATTGGAAACAAATCACTGTTAAATCAGAACCTGGCATAAAGTAGGGAAAAAACCTCTGCAAAGGAAAGGCCTGGACTGCATAGGCAATGACAAACCAGGGATCAGACCCCAGTTCCAGTTAAAAAGAAGTTTGGATCTATACTCCATGTGCCCCAGGAGCAGAACTAAAACAACAAAGATGAGCAAAAAATCTAAAAGAGTGCTCACTATAGAAAAGTACTTTATGTACAAAGATGATATCAGTGTCATGTCTGAAGAAAAAAGAAGTGAAAAATCACTAACAGGGGAAATATCAAAGCAGTCTATAAATTGATCTCAAATATGAAAGTTCATCAAGGAGCTTTAAAAAGAACTTAAAAACCAAAGAAGAGAGGAAAAAGAAAAATGGGGAAAAAAAGAAATAAAATAATTCAGGAAAATTATTTTAAAAATTGACCAAAGAAATCAGCTGTATTAAAAGTAAAAATAACCAACTGGAAAAGGAAATAAGGAAGCTAACTGAATAAAATAAAACCCTAAAAATTAGAATTTAAAAAATAGAAATCAATGAATCTACATGACTACAAGATTCCACCAAACAAAAAAAAAAGGTTGAAAAAAGTAAAGCAAAAATGAAATCACCTGGAAACTAGATCCAGGAGAGACAATCTGCAATCATTGTATTACTAGAAAATCTAGATCAAAAAAAGAATCTGGAAAACATCATGTAGGAAATTATAAAGTAAAACTGTCCAAATCTACTAAAACAAGATTACAATATAACCAGTGAAAGAATCCAAAGAACCTATCCAGAAAGAGACCCCCAGGATAAAAACTCCAAGGGCTGTAATTATCATATTTGAAAACTCTCAAATAAAGGAGAAAACATTGCAAGCAGCAATAAGAAAACAATTTAAATACAAAGGAAACACAATCAGTCTCACACAGAATCTATCAGCCTTAATACTGGATGATCAGAAGACCTGGAATAGTATACTTTGTAGAGTGAAAGATCTGGGATTGCAATCCTGAATATACTACCCTGCAAAATTCAACATGTGCTGTCAGGGAAAAAATATAGGTGTTCAACAAAATAGAAGACGTCCAGAATTTCCTGACACAAATACTAGATCTGATAGAGAATTCAATTACCAAATACATAACTCAAGTGTTGCATTAAAAAGGTAAATGAAAAAGGCAAGAAAAAACAAAATAAAATAAATGTTGGTCAAGACCTTCAAATTCGGGAGGCTAGGTGGCGCAGTAGATAAAGCAGGGGCCCTGGAGTCAGGAGTACCTGGGTTCAAATCCTGTCTCAGACACTTAATAATTACCTAGCCATGTGGCCTTGGGCAAGCCACTTAATCCCATGTGCCTTGCAAAAACCTAAAAACAAACAAACAAACAAAAAAGGACAATCAGATTGTATAAAACTCTAAAAGGGAAGATATAATACTTCTAATTATTTAGAATTTTATTTCTCTTAGGATAATTAATGGGTAGAATATAATTCTAGAGAAAGAACCTAAAGGATACAGCTATAGCTGGGTCTTAACTCTCCATTGAAGAGGTTCAATATGACATCACTTTGAGACAAAAAGCCCTGAAAAAAAGCAGGGGTGTTAAATTTAAATTTGTCTCTTTATCCTTTGACCCACTTTAATTCTACTGTGCTTAGCACCTTGTTTAATGAGGGTCTCAAACACTTCTAGGTCCTGAATTAGTGTCTCTTTAACTTAAAATCATTTGGGAAGTTCTCAGGGGAGACTTCCAGAGCCTCCTAGTACTTGGAGATCTTTAAAATTAGTGCAATTAATTAGATCAGGGTTGGTTTAAACTTGTGCTTTAGTTAACAAGGGGTTAAGTACCCTGGGTGGGGAAGGAGGGAGACAAAGTGTGAGAGAAAATAAGCCTTGCATCACTTAACAAGGGGTTAAGTACACTGATTCTGGGTGGGGGAGGGAAAGGGAGAGGGGAGGGGAAAAAATGTGACAGAGGTCTAGGGGAAGGGACACAAATAGTCCAAAATATGATATAGCTTTGGAAGATACTATGGCTCTTGAGGAGGATTATATGTATTTGAAAGATATTTGAAAAGGGAGTAAGGTAAAATATGATTATAATATTAATAATAATTTGATGCAATTTGAATCAGTGTTGCTTATCAAGCAATCAATCAAACAATCTGTGATGGTACCTTGTTAACAATATGAGTTTATCAAGAAAACAAATAATCAAATTGGGATTGATGATAATTAATTAATAGTATTAAGAGATAAATGAGACAGGGAAGAGGCACAAAGATTTATAATTTTAGAGGGAAAAGGGAGAATGTGAATTGCTGAGTAAATTGTACAACATACATTCCCACTTGAGTTTAAAAATCTAACAATTTACAGGGAAAGAGGAGGGGAATGTAAAAGGGAAAGAAATGGGGAAAAAAGGAACTGATAAAAAGGAAGGTGAAAGTATAAGTGAACATAAATTGAAAGCTAAATATTTAAAAGTCATAGGGGAAAGATAGTAAAATTTTGGTGAGGAGGAATAAGAGAAAAGAAAAGAGAAAAACTTAAATGGAGAAAGATAGCTTGAAGGGAAATATAGAATTACCAATCTTATAATCCAATATAATGGAAATGGATAGCAGAATGAATTTTAAAACAGAAACCTTTGATATGTTGTTTACAAGAAACACATTTGAAGCAGAGAGATACAGGCAGGGTAAATGCAAAAGGTTAGTGCAAAATATATTATGCCTCAATTGAAGTAAAAATAAATCAGATGTAGTGATCCTAATCTCAGATAAAGTAAAAGCAAAAATCAATATCATTAAAAAGGTTAAGCAAAGAAATCAAATCTTCTTAGAAAGCACCCCTGAGACAGCTAGGTGGGGCAATGGATAGAGCACAAGCCCTGGAGTCAGGAGTATCTGAGTCCAGCCTCAGACACTTAATAATTACCTAGCTTTGTGGCCTTGGGCAAGCCACCTAATTCTATTGCCTTGCAAAAACCTAAAAAAGCACCACTGATAATGAAACTATATATCATTGCTAAACATGTATGCATCTAGTGTTATAGCATCCAATTTTCAAGAGGAAAAGCTGAGTGAATTACAAGGAGATATAGACAGCAAAACATTAATAGTGAGAGACCTCAATCTCCCTTTCTCAGAACTAAATAAATCTAACAATAAAATTAAAAAAGAAGAAAGATAAGAAATTGAATAAAATCTTAGAAAATTTAGACAATATAGACCTGTGGAGAAAACTTATTGGGATGGAAAAGAATATACCTTTTTTTTTCAGCAGTATGTGGCACCTATCCCAAAACTGACCAAGAACCAGGGCACAGAAACTTTAGAATCAAATGCAGAAAGGCAGAAATAATAAATATACACTTCTCAGACCATGATGCAAAAAAAATTACATATAATAAAGGGTCATGTAAAGATAAACCAAGAACTAATTGGAAATTAAATAACTTTGTCTTAAATAATGGGTAGATCAAACAGTAAATAATAGAAATAATCAATAACTATATCTCAGAAAATTATAATAATGGGATATCATATCAAAATTTATGGGAAGCAGCCAAGGCAATTTAGAGGGGAAACTTTATATCCCTAAATTCTTATATAAATAAAGCAAAGAAAGAGGATATAAATTGGATATGCAACAAAGAAAGCTAGAAAAAGAACAAATTAAAGTCCCCCACTTAAATACCAAATTAGGAATTCTGTAAATCAAGGGAGAGATTAATAAAATTGGAGAAAAGGAAACCATTGATCTCATAAATATTACTAAGAATTGGCTTTATGAAAAACCAATAAAATAGACAAAGTTTTGGTTAATCTTATTTTAAAAAAAGAAGATTACTAAATTACCAGCATCAAAAAATGAAAGGGGTGAATTTACCACCAATGAGGAGGAATGTAAAGATGTCATTCGGAACCACTTTGCTAAGCTGTATGCCAATAAATTGGATAACCTGAGTGAAATGGACGAATATTTACAAAAATATAAATTGCCCAGATTAACAAAAGAGAGAATACATTACTTACATAACATCCTATCAGGAAAAGAAAATTGAAGAAACTCCTTAATAAAATAAACACCTTAATAAAAGTCTCCTAGTCCATATTAATTTACAAGTGAATTCTACCAAACATTTAAGGAACAATTAATTCCTATTCTACATAAACTATTTAAAAATAGGAGAGGAAAGAGTTCTATCAAACTCCTTTTATTCCACCAGCATGGTGCTGATACCAAAATGAAGAAAATCAAATACACAGAAAGAAAATTATAGACCAATCTCCCTAATGACTAATGATCCAAAAATTTTAAATAAAATTTTAGCAATGAGACTACAGCAAATTATTACCAGGATAATACATCATGATCACATAGAATTTATTCTAGGGAGGCAGGGATGGTTCAATATTAGGAAAACAATCTATATAATTAAACATAACAACAAAATCAACAGAGATCATATGATTATCTCAATAGATGCTGAAAAAGTCTGATAAAATACAACATTCATTCCTATTCAAAAACACTAGAAAGTTTAGAAATAAATGGAGTTTTCCTTAAAATAAGAGATAGTATATATCTACAACCATCAGTAAATGTCATATATAATGGGAATAAATTGGAGCATTTCCAATGAGATCGGGGTGAAATAAGGATGCCTATTATCACTATTAGTATTCAATATATTATTAGAAATGCTAGCTGTAGCAATAAGAGATGAAAAAAATTAAGGAATCAGAATTGACAATAAGGAAACAAAACTTTAACTCTATGTATGTGATAGAATGGTATACTTAGAGAACCTGAGAAAATCATATAAAAATTCTTTGAAACAAGAACAAATTCATCAAAGTAGCAGGATATAAGATAAACCCACATAAATTATCAGCATTTCTTTATATGAACAGTAAAGACCAAGAACAAGAGATAGAAAGAGAAATTCCATTTAAAATAACTATAGACAACATTAAAAACTTGGGAATCTACCTCCCAAGAGAAAAACAGATACTGTATACGCACAATTATAAAGCACATCACATCAAATAAAGTCGTATCTAAAGAATTGTAAAAATGCCAAATGCTCATTATTGGGTCAAACTAATATAATAAAATGAGAATTCTATTCAAATTAAATTACTTATTTAGTGTCATACCAATCAAACTTCGAAATAACTACTTTACAGAACTAGAAAAAAATAGTAACAGAATTCATCTGGACCAACAAAAGGACAAGAATAACAAGGGAACTGATGAAAAATATGTAAAAGAAGATTGCTTATCTATAGCACATCTAAAATTATGCTATAATGTGGCGGTCATCAAAACTGCCTGGTAATGGTTAGGAAATAGAATAACAGATCAGTGGATTAGGATAGGTTCAAAAGAAGTCCCAGTAATTGCCTACAGCAATCTACTACTTGACAAACTCAAAGACATTAGCTTCTGGGATAAGAACTCAATATTTGACAAAATTTGGGGGGGGGGACTGGAAAATAGTATAACAAAAACTAGGCATAGATTCACATCTCACATCCTATACCAAAATGAGGTCAAAATGGGTTACAGATTTATACCTAAAGAGTGATACTATGGATGAATTAATAGACCAAGAAATACTCTGTCAGATCTATGGGAAGGGGATAAGTTTGTGACCAGTCTAGAATTATAGTACATTATAAACTACAAAATAAATGATTTTGACTATATTGAATTAATACTTTTTTTCACTGTTAATATCAATGCTGCCAAAATGAGAAGGAAAGCAGAATACTGGGAAATAATCTTCACAAATGGGAGTTCTGATAAAGGTCTTATTTCTAAAATATATAGAGAATTGCATCACATTTATAAGGTCACAAGTCATTAGTCATTTGATAAATGGTCAAATGATATGAATAGACAGTTTTTAAATGAAAAAATATTAAAGTTATATATAATCATATGATAAAATGCTCCAAATCATTATCAATTAGGAAAATGCAAGTTAAAATAACAATGAGATATCACCCCACACCTATTAGATTGGCCTACATGAGAAAAAGGGAAAGTGATTAATGTTGGAGAGGTTGTGGGAAGATTGGGACATTGATGCATTGCTGGTAGAATTGTGAACATATCCAACCTTTCCAGAGAGCAATATGGAACTATGCCCAAAGAGCAATAAAACTATTCATTCTCTTTGACCCAACAATTCCAATTCTAGGCCTATAATCAGAGGAAATCATAAAAAATGGGAAGAGTCCCACATGTTCCAAAATATTCATAGCAATGTTTTTTGTGGTGGCAGAAATTGTAAATTGAGGGAATGACCAGTAATTGGGAAATGGCTAAAGAAATTATAGTACATGAATACTATAGAATACTATGATTTAATAAGACTATAAATGGTCAGAGTTCATAGAAGTATGGAATGAGCTACAGGATCTGATGTGAGGGAATTGAGTAGATCCAAGAGAAATATGTGCATATCAACAACAACACTTGACAGAAGCAGCTCCTATCAGTAGTTCAGAGAGCTAGGATAACTGTATTAGACTGGCTATAGACTATGTTATCCCCATCCAGAGGAACACAAAACAAAACCAAACACACACACACACACACACACACACACACACAAACACACACACACACACACACACACACACACACGCAAAACCTTTCAGAATCTGATGAATACTATCAAATTATTTCTTTTGTATCTCTTTCTGTTAATCTTAATTACTCAAACAGGAAAAAACCTAATGTGTAAACATGTTTGTCAAAATATTTTTGTTCAATGCTAACCTGACTTTTCACCACTGAGGGAAAGGGAGTGGGTAGGAAATTTTGTAACTTAAAAATTTGCATGTGCATATGGATGAAAATAAAAAAAAGAAAAATTAGATATCATAGACCTCTGAAGAAACTTGAATGGGAAAGAAAAGAATATACTTTTTTTCTCTGAAATACATGCAGCACATTCAGTACATGCAATACATGGCACAAAAATTGACCTTGTATCAGTGCATAAAAACCTCACAGTTAAATGTAGCATAACTGAACAGGATATGCCTGTGAAACTTGCTATAGAAAATGCTATCTACATTCAAAGGGAAAATAACTTTGAAGACTGGGTAAAATATAATAAGTTCACTTTTAAAAATTTTCCTCTTTTCTTTCTTTGTTATGATTTTCCCCCTTAGTTCTAATTCCTCTTTCATAACACAACTAATACAGAAATATATTGAACTCAATTGTACATATATAGCCTCCATAAGATTGTTTGCTGCCTTGGGGAGGAAAGAGGGAAAAGAGGGTGTGAGAAAAATGTGGAACTCAAAAACTTGCAAAGGGACAAATGTAGAAGATTACCTTTGCATGAAACTGGAAAAATAAATAAATAAAAATTATATATGGGAAAATTAAGTCAGAAATGTAAACTGAAAAAGCCCTGTGGTTTACAGATTAAAAAGAAGGTTCATTATAAAACAATTTGTATTTGAACAAAAGGAACAAAAAACTGTTAGTGAGAACCAGATAAATATTATTAAATGTATATACTGATTTTATTTTAGCATACAAGAAAAGACTCTTGATTTGTAAATCATTCCTCTATTCATTATGTTTGTACTATGAACCTTGAAAATCTTAAAGAAAAATTGAATATAAATTTTGAATAAAAGAAATTAATATAGACATTCTATGATTAAAACAATCTCATGTATTTGTAATGTTTTATTTTTCCAATATCTTGTAAAATTATTTTGAGTTCCATATTCTATCTCTTCCTCCATGACTGCATGAGGTAACAAGCAGCACAATATTGGTTATACACGAGTAATCATGCAAAATGTATTTCCTTGTCAGTAACAGATTATCATCATACAAGCTTGCTCTTACTATGCAAAATATTCTTCAGGTTACTTCTCCATGTAAGTATTTTCCAGATTTTTCTGAAATTACTCCACTTCCCAATATTATGCCATTTCACTCTTATACCACAACTTGTTTAGTCATGCTCCAAATGATGGACATCCTCTCAACTTTTGCTACCACCCAAAGTTCTGCTAAAAATGTTTTTTTGTACAAATGGATCCTTTTAATTTTGTTTTATTCTCTTGAGTATATGGGGTGTCTCCCACATATTAGTATTCTTGAGTGTGCATAGTTTAATGACCCTTTAGGCACAGGTCCAAATTGCTCTTCAGAACTCCACTAAGAGTGTTTTAGTGTCTCAATTTTCTCATACCATCTCCAACAATTTTTATTATTTATTTCTCAAATTTATTTTATTTTCATTTCATTTAGAACATTTTAAAATTATGATAGTTTTGAATACTTTTCTCAAATACTGACTTCATATCCTTTTCATCGGGAACACGTGAAAGTCCTCTATTTAATTGAAATCCTTTTTCCTCCCAGAAAGATTATACTCAGTTTTGCTAAGTATGCAATTCTTGGTAATAATTTTAATTTCTGGGGTGGCTAGGTGGTGCAGTGGATAGAGTACCAGAATTGGAGTCAGGAGTACCTGGGTACAAATCTGACCTCAGACACTTAATAATTACCTAGCCCTGTGGCCTTGGGCAAGCCACTTAACCACATTTCCTTGAAAAATCTAAAAAAAAAATAATTTAGATTTCTTTGCTTTCTTCAACCATCATCTTCTAAGCCCTCTGATCCTTCACATGGAAGCTGCTAAAGTTTGAGTACTGCTACTCCTAGTAGTCCTTTAGAATCAAAGAGAACTAAAACAACCAACAAATGATTGAAGGAATGATTTGCATAAATTATGTTTATTATACTGAGGATTATGCTGTTCAAGGGATCCTTCTCACTTACCTTTACTAGAATTATTCTATCCCAGAGACTTATTTATAGGAAACTGGACTACTGCAGATAGCCTGGCTACTATGGGTATGTCTTGGCCTTAAACTGCTTTAGACTTCTCCCATAATAGTGAGACACTCCAGTACTTTAGCAGTGTCAGGCCCTAACTTTTCTTGATGAACTAATCATCAGTTTGACTTTTCCTCACAGACCTTCCTTGGTTTCTCTAGGAACCATGGTGCATAACCAATACGGGGCAATAGTCACCTGGTAGCAGAAAATGATATCCTCATGCATCCCAACCTGTCACTCAATGAACCAATCATTTTTATGTCTTTTCCTCTCAAACCTTACATTTTTACTTGTGAATTATTGACAATAGTTTTAACACTAGGACAATGGCAGTTTGCCATTCATTGGATCATACTATTCTGTTATTAGCACACTCCCTAGAATTCCATCTCATCTGACACCACTGGAATGGTGTTACTTTCCAAGGCATGCATCTTCTCCTGGCTGAATTCATTCCAGCGTGCTCCAACTCTTCACAATGAAAAGGGAACTCTCAGGAGTCAAGATGGTGTACAGAAACCAAGAACTCTTTAAAGCCCTTCCAGATTCCCCTCAGAAACAACAATAATCAAGCTTTTAAATGGGTTTTGAAGTGATAGAACCCAGAAAAGAACAGAGTGGAGAATTTTTCATCAAGGTGTGTCTTGGGTAGGAGTGTACTCAGAGTAAAAAACTGAAACCCAGCACATAAGTGGGATAGGGAAGCAACCAGCCAGAGCTATTCAGTAGAAATCTGGAACAAAAATCCTGAGATTCCTGGATCAACAGGTTAATAACATAGCATGACAAATGGGGGGCTCCAACTCAGAAACACTAGAACCTCTGCTCAGCCAGCATTACTGTGCTGGTTGCTCCAGCCTGGTGAACGAGCTCCTGGAATTCTTAATGCAAATGGTCCATGCCAGCAAGCAAACCGTTGATATTCTCAACATAGATGCCACAGTCCAATGAGCAAATAACTGGTATTTTCAATGTGAATGTCTCAGCCCAGTGAACAAGTCACTGGCATTCTAAGCCCAGTGAGCTAATATCTTGGGTCTCAACTAGGAAATTCTGTTAGCAGATGCCTCCCTCAACAGAAGAAATTTGGGTTAGCATCCAGTAATAAAATTGAAAAGAAAAAAAAGAAAAAAGAAAAAAAACAAAACGAAAAAAGAAAATAAGTAAAAAAAATCAGGAAAAACCCCTCAGACTATAGAGAATTACTTTATAGATAAGGATGAGCAAAAGACTATCTCAGAAGAGGATAGCAGAAAAAGCAGTATATATGGAATTTTAGAAGGGAATATGAAGTAGTCTCCAACCCACAAAGACTTCCACAAAGACTACTTAAAAAGTATTTTTAAAATTAAATAGGAAAAATGGGGAAAGAAATGCAAGAGGAATTCAATATCTTGTAAAAGGAAGCACAAAAATTAACTGCAGAAAATGAAACTTTAGAAATACAATCAAGGGGCAGCTAGGTGGTGCAGTGGAGCACTGGCCCTGGAGGCAGGAGGACCTGTGTTCACATTTAGCCTCAAACATTTAATTATTACCTTACTGTGTGACCTTGGGAAAGTCATTTACCTTGCAAAAAAGCCACTGCCTTGCAAAAAAAAAATACAATTGGGCAACTGAAAAAAGAAACAAATGGGAAAAGTTGTGTTTTTTAGAATAGAATTGAGCAAATGAAAAGGAGATGCAAAACCTCACTGAAGAAAATAATTCCTTGAAACATAGACTACAGTAAGTGAAAGTTGATGATATTATGAGATATCAAAAATCAATCAAACAAAATAAAAAAATGAGCAAAATAAAAGTCAATGTAAAGTATCTGATTGGATAAACAACTGTCCTGGGATATAGATAATTTAAGAATTATTGGACTATCTGTATGCCATATCAAAAAAAGAACGAGGACAGTATCTTTCAAGAGATCATTAAGGAAAACTGCCCTGATATCTAGAAGCAGAGGGTACAAAGTCAGTGAAAGAAACCATTTATCACCTCCTTAAAGGAATCAATTTGATTTTTGACAGGATGATTTAAAGAAAAAATAAGTAATTAAAAAAAAGAGAGTACTGGGGCATAAGGAAAGGGGAGGCAGAATGGGGTAAATTGCATCACATGAAGTGATGCAAAAGACCTATTATAATAGAGGGAAAGAAGCAATGATGTAAGAATTGCTTGAAGGTTAAAATTTTATCTTATCTTTCAAGTATTCAGAAGGAAAATGGGGAGGAAAGGACAGATTGATACAAGGGAGGGAAAAAAGGGGGGAATAAAAAAGGAAAGGAGAAAGGGGGGGAAATGGAGGGACTGAAATGAAGGGACCAGATTAAGGGAGGTGGCATTCAGAAGAAAAACACTGGTGAGGATGGATGGGGTCAAAGGCAAAAGAATAGTACAAAGAGAGGGGAAAAAGAACAGAAGACAATAAAGAGGTAGTAATTATAACTGCGAATGTGAATATGATGAATTCTCCCCATATAATGGAAGCAGAGACCAGAGTGAATAAAAAAATCAAAATCCTATAACATGTTGTTTATGAGAAACATAATTGATTCAAAAAGTTATACACAGAATAAAGGTAAAAGTTTGGAGCAGAATATATTATACTTTAGCTGTACTGAAAGGCAAGTCTAGGAAACAAATGAAAAGTAGATCTCATTAAAAAGGATTAGGAAGGGAACTACATTTTCCTAAAAGACAATGTAACAATTTCAATACAAAACATATATGCACCAAATATTATAGCTTTCATTTTCTTAGAGGAGAAACTTGAGTTACAGAAAGACATAGACAGTAAAACTATATCTCCTACTTTCAGAATTAAATAAATCTAACCAAAAAATAAACAAGAAAAAATTTAACAAGGTGAATAGAATATTGGAAAATTTAGATATGAGACTTCTGGGGGAAATTGAATGGGAATAGGAAGAAATATAACATTTCTCTATAATACATATCACTTCCACAAAATTTGACCACATATTAGGGTATAAAAATCTCACAATCAAATGCAGAAAGACAGAAATAATAAGTGCACCCTTTTCAGGTCATGATACAATAAAAATTTCATGTAATAAATGACCATAGAAAGATAAATTAAAAAGTAATTGGAAACTAAAATAGCCTAATTTGAAAGAATGAGTGGATGAAACAACAAACCATAGAGATAATCAACAATTTCTTCCCAGACGTTGACAACAATGAGAAATCATACCAAAACTTGCAGCAAGTAGGTGAAGAACTTTTTAGGGAAATTTTATATCTCCAAATGCTTGTTTGAATAAAATAGAGGAAGAGAAAAATAAATGAATTGGTCATGCAATGAAAAAAAGCTAGAAAAAAGAAAAAAAATTAAACATATCCAATTAAATACCAAATTAGATATTCTAAAGAACAAAAGTTAAAATTTAAATTAAGAAAACTATTTAATTACTAAATAAAACTGGATTGTTTTATGGCAAAACCAATAGATATATTAACTTAAAAAAGAAGAAAACCAATTATCAATATCTAAATTGAAATGGTTTAAATCACCACCATTGAGGAGTAAATTAAATTATTAATTCAGAAATATTTTGTCCAACTGTATTTCAAAAATCTGACAATGTAAGTGAAATGGATGAATATGTACCACAATTTAAACTTCCCAGATTAAAGAAGAAATAGAATACTTAAAAAAAATGCATTTCCAAAAGAGACTTTGAACTAGCTTTCAGTAAACCCCCTAAGAAAAAATGTCCAAGGCCAGACTGATTTATAGGTGAATTCTACAAACATTCAAAGAGTAATTAATTGCAATTCTTTTTAAACTATTTGAAAAAATAGATGAAGACAGAGTTTTGCTAAATTCCTTCTATGACACCAATATGGAGTTGAAACCAAAACCAGGAAGAGTCAAACAGAAAGAAGATTATAGACCAATTTCCACAATGAATATTGATTCAAAAATTTTAAATAGCATATTAGCAAAGAGATTGTAGCAGGTTACCATTAGGATACCCATATACTATGATTAGGTAGGTTTAATACTAGGAAAGGAAACTTGATTCAATATTAGGAAAACTGTCAGCATAATTAACCATATCAATAACAGAACTAACAGAAATCTTATGATTATTTCAATACGTGCTGAAAAAGCTTTTGACCAACTACAACATCCATTCCTATTAGAAGCAATAGAGAGAACAATGGAATAAATTGAGCTTTTCTTAAAATGATAAGCAGTATCTGTTTAAAACCATCAGCAAGCACTTTATATAATGAGATAAGAAGTCCTCCCATTAAGATCGGGGGTGAAACAAGGATGCCGATTATCACCATTAATATTCAATATTGTGTTAGAAATGTTAACTTTAGCAATAACAGGAGAAAAATAAATTGAAGGAATTAGAATTGGCAATGAAGAAACAAAACTCTCACTCTTTGCAGATATGATTATATACTTAGAGAACCCTAAAAAATCATCTAAAAACTACTTATAACATCAACTTTAGCCAAGTTACAGGATATAAAAACGTATCCACATAAATCATCAGAATTTCAATATATTACCAATAAAGCATAGCTGCAAGAAATAGAGAAATTCCATTAAAAGTAACTAGAAAATGAAAAATATTTAGGAGTCTACCTGCCAAGACAAACTCAATAATTATATGAAAGCAATTACAAAACACTTTTTACACAAAGAAAATCAGATACAAATGTTTGAACAATGTCAATTGCTCATGTGAAGGATTAAATAATATAATGAAAATAACAAATCAACCATAATTTAATTACTTATTCTATTTCATACCAACCAAAATATCCAAACTTTCTTTATTGAGCTTGAAAAAAATAGGAACTAAATTCATATAGAGGAACAAAAAGGTCAAGAATATCAAAGGAATCAATGAAAAAAAATCAATATCATGTGGGCTAGCTGTATCAGAACCAAAATTATATTACAAAGCAATATTTATTTCAACTATTTGGTACCGGTAAAAAAACAGAGTGGTGAAGCAGTGGAATAGTTTATGTACAAAAGAGGGTATTAAATTACTATAATTAATCTACTATTTGATAAATGCAAAGACTCCAACTTTTGGAATAAGAAGTTATTCTTTAACAAAATTTTCTCAGAAAACTGGAAAATAGTATGGCAGAAACTAAGCTAAAATAAGCATCTCACATTTTATACCAAGAAAAGTTACAAATGGGTACAGGATTTAGTCATAAAAAGTGATGCCATATGCTAGTTAGGAGGACAAGGAATATTTTATCTGTCAGTTCTTTGGAAAGGGGGAAATTTATCACGCACAAAGAGATAGGGAACATTTATAAAATGCAAATGGATAATTTTGCATCCAGTTAAAAAATTTTACACAAATAATGCTAATGCAACCAAGATTAAAATGAATGCTGTGTGTTGGGAAACAATTTTACAGTTAGAGTTTCTGATAAAAGAACTCATTTCTAACATATATATATATATATATATATATATATATATATATATATATATATATAATTGCATCATTTATATAAAAATACAAGTCATTCCCCAATTGATAAATTATCAAAGAATATAAAAAAGGGAGTTCTCAGATATAGAAATCAATGATATCTCTTATCATAAGAAAAAATGCTCTAAATCATTAGAAATAAAAAAATGGAAATTTAAACAATTCTGAAGTCACCACTTGATTGGCCAATAAGACAAAAAAGGAAAATAATCATTTTTGGAGGGGATGTGGGAAAACTGGGAGACAAATGCATAGTTGCTGGAGTTATGACCTGATCCAAACTTTCTGGCAAGCATTTTGGAAAACTGTGCATGCCCTTTGATTCAGCAAGGAAATAACCTACATGTACAAAAATATTTATTGCAATTTTTTGCAGTGACAAAGAGCTGGAATTTGAGGGGACACTCATCAATTGGGGAATGATTGAACAAATTATGGTAAGTGTATATGCTGGTAAAATATTTTTTCTGTAATTAATCATGAGTGAGAAGACTTACAAAAAACCATGAAAGACTTGCATGAATTGATTCCAACTGAGCAAAATCAGATGATCATTGAACATATTAGCAGCAACACTGTGTAATGGGTAGCTTGCTTATCTCAAAAGGACAATAATCAAAGAAAATTCTAACGGACTTGTCATTGAAAATACCATTCACATCCAAAGAAGGAATTGCAGAATCCAAATGCAGATCAAAGCTTACAACTTTCAATTTTTAATTTTTTTATGTTTTATGAATTTTTCCTTATCATAGTTTTTTCTTTTTGTTCTGATTCTTCTTTTACACCATGAGTAACATGGAATTATGTTTATCATAGTTGCATATATATAACATATTGCTCTCAGTCCAGAGGAAAGGGGAGAGAAAGAAAAAAATCAAACTCCAAACCTTATGAAAAATGATTATTGAAAACTATTTTATATAATTGGAAAAATAAAGAAATTTAAAAGAAAAAGGCAATAAAGAAGAAAAATGAATATTCCCCGTTGCTCTTGCTGGCTTCTTTGGAATACATCACAATATTGAATTGGATGCCTCCTAGAGCCTCCCATATACCTCCACCACTCTGATTACAGGGATCTGAACCTGACTCCTTTCCTTTGACTAAGAGTAACAGAGGTCACCCTCTCTCTCTTCATAATAGCACGCTCTTGTCTCTTAGGATTGACTGACCCATATTCAACTGCTATTCACATGGAACCCTTCTTTACTTTGGCCTTCTAAGTTCTCTATTTGTGTGATCCTAACTGTTACTTTACAATATTTGATTTTTTTTCTTTTTTACTGCATGCAGTATTTTCTCTTTGACCTGAGATTTCTGCAATTTATTGTAATGTTCCTAGGAGTTTTTGTTTTGGAATTTCTTTCAGGACATTATTGGTTGACTCTTTGAATATTATTTTATCCTAGGGTTCTAGGATTCCAGGGAAGTTTTTCTTGATTATATCTGGAAATATGAAATTTAAATTCTTTTTTTAACAAATCATAGCTTTCAGTTAGTTTGGTCATTCTTAAATATACTTAACGGGTTACTTGCTTTTATTCCACTGAGATAGATTGTATTTTATTATTTTTTTTAGTATTTTGATTTTTATTGTTCTAGATGTCTCATGTAGTCAGAAGTTCCACTTTCTCAGTTCTAATTTTTAAGAAATTATTTTCTTCAGTAAGATATTGTATTGCATTTCCTCTATTTTTCATCCCATTTTGGTCCACTTATATTATTTAAGGAGTTAGTTTCTGCAGGGAATTATTTTTAAAAAATTACTACTATGTGTATTTGCCAAGTTGTTGACTCTTTTTTTATTACGCTCTTTTAACATTCTCATTTCCCAATTTTTCTTCACCACTTTTATATGATATTTAATTTTATTAACTTTTCGAGGAGTTCTTTTTGTACCTCATACCAATTCATATTTTTTGTGGCTTTATATGTAGTTGTTTTGACATTTTTTCTGTACTTATATTTTAATCTTCTCTTTGGTCACCATAATAATTTTCTATGTACCATTGGGGTTTTTGTTTGTCTGTTTGTTCATTTTCCAGACTATTTAATACTTCTTAATTTCATGTTAAAGTTGAACTCTGTTCCTGATGTAATGAAAGTATTCTCACAAATTATTGTGCAAATAGTGTAAGGCTTCACCAATGACATATGTCCATGTCAGGTCCTTAGTCTGCTGCACCAGGGAACTAAAAGGCATGTCTGTTAACCTGCTGTTATAGGGCATGGGTCCTCACAATTGACTTACTACACTAGGGGCAATAAGAGTGGCAAGACCACTGATCTACAGTGCCTTTGGCTTGGAGGGTTTAATCAGTCACCTGCTCTGTCAAAACCATGTGTTCTAAAACTGACCTGTATTAGGGTTTGGACCTCACAACACAACATGCTATTGGCTTACCTGGAAGCTACTTGCACTGGATTGTACTACTTTTTAACCCAAGTTAAGACAGACCTTACTGAATGACCTTCTAAGTTGTCTTGAGCTGAAAAATTGTTTCACCCCATCCTATTTTTGGTTCTGCAGCTCTGTGATTCATTTTGGGGTACTGTTTTATAATGTTTGGAGGATGAATTTCGGAGACTTCAGATGAGTTCCTACATTACTTGATCATCTGCACTCTGCTCTCCTCCAAAATGCCCATCCTTAAAGAAATGAATAGTGGACATAGACTTCTGGCCAAGATGGCAAAGAGAAGACAGGCACAGTTCTAAAGGCTCCTGATCTTTCCCCATTTATCATATGAAATAAACCTCTTGACAGAAATCTGACCCACAAAACCCCAAAAAAAAAGCCAAGGGAAAGAACATCTACCTCAGGATTTGTGTACTGCAGCAGCATTGGAGGAATTCAGGTGGGTGAGTTTGGGCTCAGAGGGAAGATCAACCCTGGATCAGACAGATTAGTAGCTGAATTGGAGCCAGGAGTCTGAGGGCCCGAAAGTCAGATCTGCTGGATCAGTGGTGGGGCTAGACATCAGTGGCTTCTGTCAACTATGGAGTAGAGGCACTGGTGTTGGTGTTGTCCCTCTGGAGCTTGCAGACAGAGCTGGGGGGAGAGTTCTAGTGCAGGAGAGCTGTAGGCAACATCCCTGGGCTCCTCTGGTTTGAGGAACTCTGAGTCCACACCTCCATTACAGCTGAGGCCTCTTCAGGGAACAAACAATTGCACACTACTTCTGGCTCAGGCACAGGTGTGTGAGCAGAAGAACCAGTCCAGCTGACAATCTAGAGAGGAATGACTTCAGGCCAGGATAAAGAGCACCATTGGCTGAAGGCAAAAGAATTCAATAGCTCCAACTCCTCACTTCAAGCAAAGGGCGAAGGCCTCAATCAGGTCACAGACATGCCAGAGAAAGCAACCAGCACCTCCTACTGGCCACCCAGAGAAATTGCACTCAATGAGTAAATCATTTAGCAATCTCAAGACTCTGTGAACCAGCCCCTCCCCAACTCAAGGTCTTAGCAAAATGAAGAAGGATCAGCAAAAAAGGTGGATCTTTAGAAAAATTCTTGGAAAGGAAAGACCCTAACTCAGAGAGACTTAGAACCTCTGAGGAGAATACGATCTGGTCTTCAGCACAGAAAGACTTCCTTGAAGAAATAAGGAAGGAGCTTAAAAATCAACTGGAAAATTTGGGAGTGACATATATAATTGTACAAATACAAAATGAGAATAGATCTCTCAGATCATCAATTGGACAATTACAAATTGAGAATAAGTCTTTCAGATCCTCAATTGGGCAAATGCAAAATGAAAATAACTCTCTCAAAACCTCAATCGGTCAAATGAAAAGCTCTTTCAAAAGGAGAATTGACCATTTGGAAAAGGTGTTGCAAAAGGTTAATGAAGAAAACTACTCCCTAAAAGAATGGAGTCTGCAGAAACTAATGATTTCATGAGACAGCACTAGTCAGTTAAACAAAATCAAAAAAATAGAAAAAATAGAAGAAAATGTAAAATACCTCATGAACAAAACCACTGACCTAGAGAATAGGCAGAGGAGGGGCAACCTGAGAATTATTGGACTTCCTGAATACATTGAAGAGAAAAAAAGCCTGGAATTAATATTACAGGATCTAGTGATGGAAAACTGCCCTGATATCATGGAACCAGAGGGCAAAGTAGTTATTGAAAGAATACATCAATCCCCTCCAGAAAAAGACCCTAAAATGAAAACACCAAGGAATGTTGTGGCCAAATTCCAGAACTATCAGATAAAAGAGAAAATCCTGAAATCATCCAGAAAGAAGCAATTTAAATATCAAATATCAAGGAGCCACAGTAAGGATCACACAAGACCTGGCTGCATCAACATTAAGGGATCAAAGGACCTGGAAGGAGATATTTCGAAGAGCAAGGCAGCATGGAATGCAGCCAAGAATCCACTATCCCACAAAACTCAGCCTTCTCTTCCAGTGAAAAAGATGGACATTCAATGAAATGCAAGAATTCCAAAAATTCCTGATGAAAAGACCAGAGCTAAAAAGAAAATGTGGACATCAGGCAGGAGGTTCAAGAGACAAATGAAAAGGTAAAAAGAAAAATAAGGGGAGGTCAAAGGAAAAAACTGCTATCCAATAAGTTGAAACTGGCTATATCCCAGAATGGGGAAAAAGATTTACAGAAATATTGAGAATTTTAACTCTAACAGAGAGAATATACCTAGCCAGAAATGATGGACATTCATGATCTATCCATGAAACTGCTATCTAATGGAATGTAACTGGCTTTCACCCCACTTAGGAGAAAGACACTAATAACTCTCAAGTATTTTAACTCTATTAGAATGTATGTAGCTAGAAGTGATAGATGCTCAGAATTTTCTATGACTCAGATAGAATGATCTAAAAAACACTACTTCCTTAAAAAGAGGGACAGGAAAGAGAGAGGAGAAAGGGAAGGCAAAAGGGAAAAAAGGAAAGGGGAAAGAAATGGGAGGGGGTGATCTACGAGGGCAAACACACTGAAGGGGTGGTATTCAGAAACAAAATCCTGGGGAATATGGATAAAGGGGGGGAAAGGGGGGAAAATACAAACAGAGAAAAGATAGTATGGAGTGCAATAAAGAGTTAGTAATCATAATGTTGAATGTGAATGGGATGAACTCTCCCTTAACACATAAGTGAATAGCAGAGTGGATTAAAAACCAGAATCCTACAATATGCTGCTTACAAGAAACTCATTTTAAACAGAGAGATACATATAGAGTAATTGTAAAAGGTTGGAGCAAAATATATTTTGTTCGAGCTGAAATAAAAAAAGCTGGGGTAGCGATACTTATCACAGACAAAGCAGCAGCAAAAATAGATAGCATTAAAAGAGATAAGGAAGGAAATTTTATCCTCCTAAAAGGTACCATAGACAATAAATTTATTTCATTACTGAATATATATGCACCCAATGGGACAGCATCCAAATTCTTAAAGGAGAGGCTGAAAGAACCATCATGAAGACATATGTTGAGTCCGGGGGAGGGAAAGCAGGCCGACATCAATATGATGCATAAGCTGGTTCGTTTATTGATCACAGGATACATACTTTTATACTCTACATTTACATAACCAATTACATAAACGTTTTAGCAAGCATTTTTTTCACATGCATATCCTTGTGTATGTCTTAGCTGATTGTTTTGAGAACCAAACAGTGTTTTGATAAACAGAGTGAAGATTGTTTTGAGAACCAAACAGTGATTTGATAAACAAAGTGCAGAAGGTAATTATCTCAGAATGCGCTATCTATCTGAGCCTGGGAATACACCTAGTTAGCTCAGACATGCAGCTACTGCCTTATCTAAGCTCTGAAGCACATCTTGCTTGTTAAAGCACATAACTATTTCTGTGTTAACCCTTCATAGCTCTTAGCCTGGAATACATATGACACAACAGAAATAGATAGCAAGACTCTGCTAGTGGGAGAACTTAACCTCCCACTCTCAGATCTAGATACATAGAATCATAAAATAAACAAGAAAGAAGTTAAGGACGTAAATAGATTGTTAGAAAAATTAGATATGATAGATTTTTGGAGGAAACTGAATGGAGATACAAAGGAATATACCTTTTTCTCTGGAGTAGATGGAACTTATACAAAAATTGACCATGTAGTAGAACATAAAAACCTAATGATCAACTGCAGAAAGGCAGATATAGTGAATACATCTTTCTCAGATCACAATGCAATAGAAGTCATATGCAATATTGGGTCAAGGAGATACAGACTCAGAACAAATTAGAAACTGAATACTCTCATTTTTAAAAATGAGTGGACCAAAAAAAACAAATTATAGAAAGAATTAACCATTTTATCCTAGATAATGATAATAATGAAACAATATACCAAAACCTATGGGATTCATTCAAAGCGACTTTCAGGGTATATATTATAGCGTTAAATGCTTACATAAATAAATTGGAGAAAGAGGAAATCAATGAACTAAACATGCAACTAAAAAGAATTACAGAAAGAATAAATCAAAAATCCCCAATTAAATACCAAATTAGAAATTCTAAAAATGGAATGGGAAATTAATATAATATTAAGCAAAAAACTATTGAATTAATAAATAAACCCAAAAGTTGGTATTTTGAAAAAAACCAATTAAATTAATAAACCTCTGGTTAATTTGATTAAAAAAAAGAAAGAAGAAAACCAAGTTGCTAGTATCATAAATGAAAAAGGTGAACTCACCACCAATGAGGAGGAAATTAAAGTAATAATTCGAAATTATTTTTCTCAACTTTATGCGAATAAATATGATAATCTAAGTGAAATGGATGAATATTTACAAAAATATAAGTTGCCCAGGCTAAATGAAGAAGAGATTAAATGCCTAAACAACGCTATCTCAGAAAAAGAAATTCAACAAGCCATCATTGAACTCCATAAGAAAAAAATTTCCAGGGCCTGATGCATTCACAAGCAAATTTTTCCAAACATTTAAGGAACAATTGGTTCCAATTGGGTACAAACTATTTGGAAAAATAGGGACAGATTGAACTCTGACTAACTGTTTCTAGGAAACCAATATGGTGCTGTTAGCTAAACCAGGAAGAGTTAAAACAGAGAAAGAAAATTATAGATCTAATTCCCTGATGAATATAGATGCAAAAATCTTAAATAAAATCTTAGCAAAACGAGTACAACAAAGTTATCACTAGGATAATACATCATGAACAAGTAGGATTTATTCCAGGAATGCAGCGTTGGTTCAATATTAGGAAAACTGTTAGTATACTCAATTATATCAACAACAAATCTATCAGAAATTATATAATCATATCAATAGATGCTGAAAAAGCTTGTGACAAAATACAGTATCCATTCCTATTAAAAACACTAGAGAGTGTAGGAATAAATGGATGGTTCCTTAGAATAATTAGGAGTCTGTATATGAAACCATCAACAAGCACTATATTCAATGGGCAGAGGCTAGAGGCATTCCCAATAAGATCGGGGTGAAACAAGGGTGCCCATTATCACCACTACTATTCAATATCATATTAGAAATGTTAGCTTCATCAATTAGAGAAGAAAAAGAAATTGAAGGAATTAGAATTGGGAAGGAAGAGACAAACCTCTCACTCTTTGCAGATGTCATGATGGTCTACCTAGAGAATCCCAAGAAATCATCCAAAAAACTACTGGAAACAATTAGCAATTTTAGCAATGTTACAGGTTATTAAATAAACCCTTATAAATCCTCAACTTTTCTATATATGTCTAGCAAGATACAGCAAGAAGAGCTAGAAAGAGAAATCCCATTCAAAGTAACCTCAGACAAAATAAAATATTTGGGAGTCTATTTGCCAAGACACACTCAGGAACTTTTTGAAAACAATTATAAAACACTTCTCCCACAAATTAAATCAGATTGAAATAACTGGGCAAATATCAACTTCTCGTGGATAAGTAGAGCTAATATAATAAAAAATGACAATTCTACCAAAACTAAACTACCTATTTAGTGCCCTACCAATCAAAA
The DNA here is from genome assembly GCF_037893015.1 of Macrotis lagotis. NCBI lineage: Eukaryota > Metazoa > Chordata > Mammalia > Peramelemorphia > Peramelidae > Macrotis > Macrotis lagotis. The sequence continues at coordinate 760,434,611 of NC_133658.1, forward strand.
TTCCAAAAAATTCCTTTAATGAGTTAGAAAAAATTGTAAGTAAATTCATATGGAGAAATAAAAAGTCAGGAATTGCCAGGAGCTTAATGAAAAAAAAAAAGTGCAAAAGGAGGTGTCTTAGCCCTACCTGATCTAAAAATATATTATAAAGCATTGGTCATCGAAACAGTTTGATACTCACTAAGAAATACAGTGGTGGACCAGTGGAATAGACTAGGTGTAAAAGCAGGAGACGAGTATAGTAATTTGCTGTTTTACAAACCCAAAGAGTCTAGCTATTGGGATAAAAACTCCCTCTTTGATAAAACCTGCTGGGATAATTGGAAATTAGTATGGAAGAAACTTAGATTAGACCAACACCTAACACTCTTTACCAAGATAAGATCCAAATGGTTACAGGACTTAGACATAAAAAAATAGTATAAGCAAATTAGAAGATCAAGGACTAGTTCAGTGTCAGATGTATGAAAAGGGGAGCAGTTTATGACTAAAGAAGTGTTGGAGAACATCACCAAAAACAATTAGATGGTATCGATTACATTAAATTAAAAACCTTTTGCATGGATATAACCACTGTAACCAAGATCAAAAGAAATGTAGTAAATTGGGAAACAATCTTTACAACGAATGATTCTGACAAAGGGCTCATTTCTAAAATATACAGAGAACTGAGTCATATTTTTAAAAACAAAAAGCCATTCCCCAATTGACAAATGGTGAAAGGCTATGCAAGGTAATTTATTGATGAGGAGATCAAAGCAATCCATAGCCATATGAAAAATTGCTCTAAATCATTAATTATTAGAGAAATGCAAATTAAAGCTTCCCTGAGGTACCACCCCACACCTCTCAGATTGGTCAATATGACCAGTAAGGATAAGGATCATTGTTGGAAGGGTTGTGGGAAATCTAGGACTCTATTACACTGTTTGTGGAACTGTGAACTCATGCAACATTTCTGGAAAGCTATTTGCAACTATGCCCAAAGGACAATAAAACTGTTCATACCCTTTGACCCAGCAATACCACTACTGGGTCTGTACCCTTAAGAGAGGAACAAAAGGGTAAAAACATCACTTGTACAAAAATATGTATTGCTGCCCTATTTGTGGTGGCAAAAAATTGGAAATCAAATAAATGTTCTTCAATTGGGGAATGCTTTAGCAAACTGTGGTATATGTATGTATATCATGGAACACTATTGTTCTATTAGAAACCAGGAGGGATGGGATTTCAGGGAAGCCTGAAGGTATTTGCATCAACTGATTCTGAGTGAGATGAGCAGAACTAGAAAAACACTGTATACCCTAACAGCAACATTGGAGTGATGATCAACCTTGCAGGACTCACTCATTCCGTCTGTGCAACAATCAGGAACAATTTTGGGCTCTCTGCAAAGGAGAGTGCCATCTGTATCCAGATAAGGAGCTATGGAATTTGAACAAAGTTCAAGGACTATTCCCTTTAATTTAGAAAAAGAAACCAGACATCTTATTGTTTGTTCTTGTTACCTCTTAGACTTCTTTCTTGTCTCTTCCTTAAGGATATGATTTCTCTCTCATCACACTCAATTTGGATCAATGTACAACATAGAAACAAAGTAAAGACTGACAGATTGCTTTCCCTGCGGGGGGAGGGAAGTGAGATTGGGGGGAAAATTATAAAACTCAAATAATATCTTTAATAAAAATATATTTAAAATATGAATAAGAGTTAAATGTGTGAAATAAACCAAAGATAAGAAATTGAATATGATAAACTATTTTTTACCAATTTTTTATTCAATGCAAATTTTTTCAACAGCATAGAGATGAGATGATGAATACCTCATATAAGTCATGATGGGAATATATTTAATTGACTTATCAAGTAGAGAGATATCTTACCCATGAGATATATCAATTTAGAATGTAAATTTATTAGTAAAATCTTAAGGCAAAGCATTATGCATATTATTTATATCATAAAAGAGAATAAGACAATGATATCTAAAAGTGTATAGAAAAATGTGACAAAATGACCAACAACATAAAAATAACCTAAAGATATTTTAATGATGGAGATGGGGGAAAATATAAATGGAAAATACATGTACATATTTATGATATCATTCTTTTTTTACTATTAATTCTAAATGTGTTAACTTTATCTTAAAATTAATTTATTACCTACTATACTAACAGTAGCAAAGCTATAAATTAAAGTCAATATAGCCTAGTTTGTATGCATATTTTATTAAATAATGACCAATATATGTTTTTCTAGCCCATGACGTAGTGTCAGTTTGGTATACAGTACTTAAAACACTAAACCTAGAATCAAGAAACCTTAGTTTTTGAACAATGATTAGCTGTGTGCCGCTTACTAAATGTACAACTTTAGGTATTTCACTGTAGAATCCTCATTGATTGAAAGCCTGTGATGTGGATTCATTAAATTTTAAAAATTATAATAGAGTATGCCTTTTTTAGCAGGGAAAGTCATGTTATGGATTTCCTAGCAGTAAAGTTCATGATTTGGGTTTCCAGTAAACATTTTTATCATTGAAAGTAAAAATAATAACAATAATACGTATTGAGTCACTATCAATGAAATCTTAGGATAATATAAAACTAAAAAAAAGCATACTGACAAGAGCACAACCAGTACATGACCATTTCATAGTCTTGTATGCCTGGGACTCCCATCAAAACAGAACTGAAATAGCACTAAATTGAGGAAACCCCAAAATATCAGTGAATCCACACTGACACACTTTGCAGCTTCTCCTTTCTTTGTTTTCTAAAATTTCCTTATCATTCTGGGGACCTATGATTATCATCTAGCATCTACTCTAGACATCTTCAGTATCAGTGGAACACTGATCATTAAACTACATATTTATTCAATCTGGAGTTGCTGAATGAATTAAACTGAACTTTAAATTGGTAAAACTATTCCTCCAGGGGAATTTCTTGGCAAAACAGTCACTTAACTTTTGTCTTAGTTTTTTCAACTACTGCTAAGCTGTTGTACCAATCAAAAGAGATAATATATGTAAAGCACTTTGCACAGTGTAGTCCCCTATTAAGCATTTGTTTTCTCTGTTGCTTCCTTCCTAAATAATGTAGCTATTTTTAATATAACTCATTCATATTGGTATTGATAACATGCTTGTAGCTCTTATTTGCTTTTTTCTTTTCTCTCTCTCTCTGTGTGTGTGTGTGTGTGTGTGTGTGTGTGTGTGTGTGTGTGTGTGTGTATAAACTTGGAAATTATGTAAACAATTACCTTGTTAGAGGTAATAAATCAGTATTTATAAGTACTAGACAAAGATTTCTAAATCAACTGGAACTCAACTTAAAACATGTTTTTCCCTTTGATATTATTGTTTGAATCTAAAATTATTCAAGGATTTGTATAGTTTACTTAAGGACTTGGAGTCAATAAGTATTTTATTTATTTTTTTAGATTATACATGTTCAGTTATGCTACACATATTTCTATATTATTCACATTGTGAAAGAAGAATCAGAACAAAAGCAATAATCCAAGAGAAGGAAGGAAAAAACAAATTTTGAAAAGTGAAAATTCCACAGTTTTCTCTGGAAGTGGTTGACATTTTCCATCATAATTCATTGGTTTTTTTTTTTTCCTTTGGGAGGTGACTTTTGCAAGGTAATTGGTTTAAATGACTTGTGCCATGTCATACCACTAGGTAATTATTAAATGTCTGAGGCCAGATTTCAACTCAGGTTCTTCTAATTCCAGAACTGCTGCTCTATTCACTGTGCAACCTACCTGCTCCCCCACAATTCTTTTAGAATTTTCACTGATCAATTATACATTCATATTAATATTAACAATTATATATTCATATTAACATTAACATTTTTACACAAGTGATCAGAGAATGATTATAATTGCACTAGTTTTGGAATATGAAAGATTGAATTTTAAATTCCAACTCTGCTACCCACTACTTGTATGACTAAGCTAATTACTTAAACTTTCTAGTCATCATTTCTTCACAAAATCAAGGGGTCGATTAAATCAGATGAAAAGAAGTACCAGGTACTAAGGGCTTTAGTGGGACAAATTGATATGGGGAAGCAAGCACATACTTCTTGCCATGTTGGTGCCTTACCCAGTAAAGTACTATTATTATTATTAGGGACAAAGACTATATGCAGATCTTATACAGAGGATGATTTCCTTGGAGCTCTTCCCAATTAGTTCTCAGTTAAATGGTGAAGATTTTCTTTCTTCTCTGTTTTCAGAAGAAAACTACTATAGGTTTTAAAGTTTATAAATCTGAGTTCTTCTTTGGCCATGTATTGGTTATGCTTGGAGAAATATGAAGTAATATTTGTAAGTGAGCTTAATAGATGCTTATTTGTTTCCTGTTTTCCTTGATCATAGATCCAGATCATTTAAACATGAACTGCGCTGTAAGAAAAAAATCTTTCTATCTTATATTCAAGAAATTTATTTTTAAATGAAATGTTATTCAACAAATTAAACACAATAAAAAAATAAAGAAGCATTTTATAGCTCTAATCTTTGTAAAGTATATTACTTATGCTATATCATTTGATTCTTACAATAACCCAGTGAAATAGTTATAGTTATTATCTCAGTTTTTATGTATAGCAATATTGGGGCCAAGAGAAGTTAAATGATTTATCCAGGGGTCAAATAACTAGTGATTGATCAGAATTTGAACTCAGGGCATGCTGATTTGCTTTGTGGTATTCTCACTACCTGCTAATTTAAATCTATTAAATGTCATTTTGTTATACTTGATCCTTTGTTCTAGGTTATGGGTAAGTAATTGTTAAGATTCCATTTCTATCTTCTTGTATTCTTTATCATTCCATTCCAGGTTTGTTAAATAAAATCAGTGTATACCTGTACCAGGGTTAGAGTAGAACCTCGAGGTGAATATAGTAAATCAATAAAGATTTCTTAGAGTTACAAAAAAAAAAAAACCACGAAAGCAAACAAATAAGCAACAACAGCATCAATTTCGAAAAACAACCTTTATGAGCCAGACTTTGGATTTGCTGATGGCCAGAATCACATTGTAATCTATTTTTTTTCAGAATTTCACCTTTAATGTCTCAAGAGCTTCAGAAGAAGAATTCCAAATGACATATAAATCCTGCTAAGTAAACTTTCTCGAATTCTGTTTGTACCTGCTGAAGAGTACCATCGCATTGACTGTAGGTCTTCAGGGATGTGTTACCCACAACCCTCAAGACAGCACATCCATTAAAGTGAGCTCTTGCCAATATTTTTCCTTCTCTGCTTTCCTTCCTTACTGTCAATGCCATTTCCATGGCTCTCCAGTCCTGTATCTTGACTGTCACCTTTAACTCTAAAGACAGTCTCTCAAATGCCTGCATTGTCATTCTAGAGTCTTTCCTATTATTTCTATGCAATATTCCTCTTTTTGGTCATCTTAGATCAAAGGTGTTCAGTCAGTTATTTTTAGGTGATTTCTTTACTAGTATTATGTAATAGAAATAATTCAAGCATTTTACTTAGAAGATATTCATTGAAGTGCTTGCTCTAAAATTTACTCAGTAGGGTTAGATTATGAGAGCTGTTTTTTTATCTTTATGAGATTCCGTTTCCTCAATTGCAAAATAATAGCAATAGCAATAACAACAGTAATAACTATAACAGCAACAACAAAGATGCATGTGATTGGTTATTTATCTCTAATATATGTTTTACCCTTAAAGTTTTGAAAATTTCTATTATATTCCCAATTACTCAGCTAATTGGGAGTACCTTAGTATAACATAATAGAACAAATTCTATTACTGGAATAAGGAGAACTGAGTTCAAATCAAAATCTGACCCTTGTTTGGCCTTGGAAAAGAGAGTGAGTCTGTTTTCTCATTTGTAAAATGGTTAAATAATTATTATTCTCATTATTGCTCACTGATTTGATATAAAGTACTTTGTAAATTTACAAAGTACCAGAGACATGTCAATTGAATCTTGTCAAACAAAGTGGTTGAAGAGTGAAAAGTTCATTCAACCAATGAACTATTATGGATATATGCTGACAATTTATTTATTCATTTGTTTCCACAGAGGTACCTGAATTAACTGTCACGTCAAATATTACTTTGAGTTTTAGCATTCTTTCTTTTTCAGAACTGCCCTGATAGCACTACCCTCTTCCCTGACTTTTCTTTTGCTTCTAAAATTTCCCCATTACTACCTTCAAAGGCTTTTATAATAGCAATATCTCACAGTTACACAGTGTTTTTCAATTCACCAACTATTTTTCTTATAGTACTCATTGAAGTTAGATAGCACAAGTATTGTATTCTCCTTTCAGAAAGGAGAAAACAGATTTACAGAGGTTAATGCACTTGAACAAAGATCTAGAACTGATGCAATAACATTAAAACCAGTCTTCTGATTACAAATCTCATATTCTTTCTATTTTAGCACCCTGACTAAAATACAGAATCATAGAATATTAAAAAAGAACCAGTCTTCAAAGGTCGTCTAGTTAAACTCCTACCCTAATCAGGTATCTTTTCTATAATACCCCATAGAAAGTATCATCAAATCTCAGTTTAGTACCAAGAACTCTTTGCCCTCCCTGGTAGCACATTCTCTACATTTTTCCTGAGCATTTTCTTCAAAACACCAATGCCCTCATGATATCCTTTGACCATTCTGATTTGTAGCATTTCTGTTAGACTTAATTCCAAAATATTATATTAGTTTCATCTGCAATAGGAATTGCTCATTGACTTTTCTCATTGTACCCTCAGCCCCAGATACAATATTTGCATTCAATGACCTATCCTACTTCTCTCAATGGAATATCAATCTTCTATATAATATTACCTTTCTAATTACCTTTCCTTACATTATTTTTTGACTGAAACTATTTTTGTATTGTATTGATTACTGGTTATCCTTGGATTATAGCCTTTTCAAGGTTTTTTGTTTGTTATAACTTTAATTAATGTAAAGCAATGTGAATTTAATGGGCTATACGTAGACTATTTACTTATGGTTCTTCTCACACTAATTGTAGCCATTTACCATCAGGTTGCAAAAAGCTAAAATTAGAGAGCTTCATGAGCACAGTATCATAACAAATAGTTTACTTAAAAATGACTGGTGGAAACTACCATCATATGTAGTTGGAAAAACAAATAAAATATTTATATTAAAAAACAGTTTGATTGTACCTTGGTGCTTACACCTCTTGAAAATTGAATCAGCCAGATGGAAAGGGAAAATAAAAGTTCATTTAGGAAAAAATAATTCCTTCTACCTTTAAAAAGATATAAGACTTAAGATTTCAGAACCCTCTGGCCTCCAGCAATGCCAACTATTCTCATTCTATCCTTTCAGTGCAGCACAAGACATGAGAGTATCTCATGGGTTTCAATGAAATATTTTAGTACCAGGTAAACTGCCAGGGCCTAGAGCCTCTGGCAAAAGAAGCCTGAGGAAGTGCCCCTTCCAACTCAGGAACAGTGTTCAAATTTGAAAGAAAGAAAAAAATCATAAAAAGATGAAAAAAAAACAACCAAAAAAGAATCTGACTAGAGCAAATTATTGTGTTGACAGAAAAGATCATGATAGAAACTTAAACAACGGCAACATTATCAAAATACCTTTGGACAAAACCCCAAAGAAAAAAATGAGGTGGTTTCAAGCCCAGAAAGAATGCATGGAAGGGCTCAAAAAGGAAGTTATAAATCTTATGAGATGTAGAAGAAAATAGAAGAAAATAGATAAAACTGATGCAAGAGAATCATGAAAAAAAGAGTCAACAATTTGGAAAAATAAAACAGCTATTAAAAAGGTAGAATTGGTCAAATGAAAAAGGAACTGCAAAGACACTGAAGAAAACAATTCCTGGAGCAGAGCCAAGATGGCAGCATTTCCTGGGAACTCCTTCCCTGAAAAACTCCAAATGCACTCAAATTATAACTCTAGCCAAAATTTAGAGGGGCAGAACCCACAGAAAAACTGAGTGATACATTTTCACAGGGCAAGGTAACTTAGAAGTTCCACAGGAAAGGTGTGTTTCACCAGTACCAGGAGTTGGAAAAAACTCCATTTGCTTCCCAGCCCCGGAAGAGCTTGAATGGTGGGGGAGAGAATTCTGCTACACCAGAACCTGTAGTGTGAATCTGGAGAAAGCAGCCTGCACCTCCAGAGCACAGCCCACAAATGGTAAAGGGCTCAGGGGAGACTGCAGAAATTTCTCTGCTCTCACCTGGGGTAGGACTCTACTGTTTGCCCACACTCAGATCCAGGTTGCATTTTGGCTTTCCATACTAAGATAGCTAACCAGGACACCTCCTTACAGCTCTAGGGCAGAGGGAAGTGCTGTAGTCATCTACACATCAAAGCACAGGCAAGAGAGCATAAGACCTTGGAAGAATAAAGGTCCCAGTGGTTTGTCCCCCCCCAGGAAAAATCTTCAAAGTCTTGGAAGTGCTGTAAATTAGTCGCAGGCTGAGGAAATGAGTAAACAACAGAAAAAGAAGACTTTAAAAGTCCTGTGATGAAAAATGCTATCCACATACAAGAAAGAACTATAAAATCTGAATGCTCATTATAGTATGCTATTTTTTACCTTTTTAATTTTTTTTTGCTTTTTTCTTCTCATAATTATCCCTTTTATTCTGATTCTTCTTTAATAAGATAACTAAGGAATTATGTGTAACATGCTTGTACATGTATAACTTATAGCAGATTCATTGCTATCCTAGGTTTGGGGGAGTAAAGGGTAGGTGAGAGAAAACTAATAAAAATGAATGATGAAAACTATCTTTAAATATAAATTGAAAAATAAAATAAAAAAGAATAAAATTAAACTAATAAATAAAACTAGGAGCTGGTTTAATGAAAAATAATAAAACAATTAATTTGATCCATAAAAAAAGAAGAAAACCAACTTGCCAGTATCAAAAATGTAAGGGTTGAATATGTAATCAATGAAGAAGAAATTAAAGCAAATATTAGGAGCTATCTTACTATATTATATGCCAACAATCTAATAATCTTAGTGAAATTCATGAATATTTAAAATATTGATTGCTCAGTTTAAGAGGAAATATAATGCTTAAATAAATCTCATAGAAAAAATACATTGGATAAACAATTGGTGAACTTCTTCAGAGAAAATCTCAAGATCAGATCTATTCACAAGTTAATTCTACAAAACATTTTAAAAAAACAATAAATTTCAATGCTCTAATACCTATTTGGATAAATAATCAAAGGAGTTCGACCAAATTCCTTTTATGTTAAAGATAATTTGTTGATACCTAATGCAGGAAGTAGAAAAGAAAAATATAAAGAAACCTATTGACTAAGGAGGGGGGCATAACCAAGATGGCGGCATGAGAACAGGTTTTTCCAGGAACTCTCTCCAAAATATTTCAAAAAGCCATTAAAATAGGACTCTAAATTTTTAAGAGACAGCATGCACAAAAAGATCCAATTCTCCAGCCCAACGTAACCTAGAAGATCATGGGAAGGCTCTATCCCACAAGGTTGGAGGGGGTGGCAATGTAGCCAGGATTGCCTAGCAAAGGAACTCCATCCTTCACGGAACAGCCAGCAAGGTGCCCGGGAGCACCTACATTTGGTAGAAGAATCAGTTTCCTGACCAGTCAACCCAGGGAACACCAAGACCAACTTGGAAAATCAACAGGGAAATCCCTACCAGAACAAGCATGAAGCCCAGGCCAACTTGGCCCTCAATACAGTGTTGCCCACAGCACAGTCATGACCTTCATCACATCCAAGACTCCAGGAAATTAGAAGCAGGCTCACAGAGTAGCCCAATAGAAAGATATCTAGCAGCTGATTCCAGAGTGCTTAACCTACAGAAAGTAATAGGGTGGGGAGAGACTGTCAAGGTCTCTCCTCTGTCCCTGGGATAGGACTCTTGTGCTTTGTCCATATTCAGACCCTGGTTGCAGTCTGGGCCCCTCATTTCCATTGAGCAGAGCTCTTCATCACAGTTCCTGGGCAGAGAGATGTGCTTCTGGTCATCCACAGACCAGAGCAAAGGGCAGGAGAGAATTCAGGGCCTCTCATAATACCTTGAAGGAACTGAGGTCATTGCAGGGGTGTCCCAAGACAAGGACACAGGCTGGAGAAATGAGTAAACAGGAAAAAAGGAATCTGACCATTGACAAGTTCTGTGGTCCCATGGAGGATCAAAGCACACACTCAGAAGATGAGAAAATTCAAGCATCTATATTCAAAGCATCCAAAAAAATAGGAGTTAGATTCAAGCTATGCCAGATCTCAAAAATGACTTTGAAAATCAAGTAAGGGAGGTAGAGGAAAAATTGAGAAGAGAAATGAGAGAGATGCAGAATAAACATGAAAAACCAAGACAGCAGCTTAATCAAGGAGATACAAAAAATGCTCAAGAAAACAACATGTTAAAAACTAGTTTAAACCAAATAGATTAAAAAGGAAATCCAAAAAGTTAATGAGGAGGGGCGGCTAGGTGACCTAGTGGATAAGGCACCAGCCCTGGAATCAGGAATAACTTTGTTTAAATCTGGTCTCAGACACTTAATAATTACCTAGCTGTGTGGCCTTGGGCAAGCCACTTAACCCTGTTTTGCCTTGCAAAAACCTAAAAAAAGAAAAAGAAAAAAAGTTAATGAGGAGAATACCTTAAAAAGCAGAACTGATGAGATGGATAGGTAGATAAGAAAGCTCTCTGAAGAACACAACTTCTTCATATGTAGAATTGACCTAAAGTAAGCCAATGATTTTGTGAGAGGTCAAGACACAATAAAGCAATATCAAAAGAATGAAAAACTAGCAGAAAATGTGAAATATCACATTGAAATAAAACAACTAATCTGGAAAACAGATGTAGAAGAGAAAATTTCAATATTATTGCTCTACCTTAAAGTCATGATCAGGAAAAGAGCCTTGACTTCATTTTTAAAGGTGATGCAGTGGATAGAGCACCGATTCTGCATTCAGGAGTACCTGAGTTCAAATCTGGGCTCAGATACTTAATAATTACCTAGCTGTGTGGCCTTGGGCAAGTCACATAAACTCATTGCCTTGCAAAATAAAAAAAGAGAATTTCTATAGGAAATTTGCCCTGATGTACTAGATGCAAAGGGTAAAATAGAAATTTAGAGAATCCACCCATTTCCTACAGAAAAAAGATCCAAGACAAAAAAAAATCACCCCCCCCCCAGGAATATTGTAGCCAAGTTCCAGAACTCCCAAGTCAAAGAGAAAATATTACAAAAGCCAGAAGGAAACAATTGAAATATTGTGCTGCTGCAGTCAGGATTACACAGGATTTAGCAGCATCTACTTTAAGGACATGTAGGGCTTGGAATATAATAATATTCTGGAAAGCAAAAGAGCTTGAAATGTAACCAAGAATCAACTATCCAGTAGAACTGAACATCCCTTTCCAGGGGAAAAGATGGACATTCAATGAAATAGGGGAGTTTCAAGTGTTCCTGTTGAAACAGCCAGAACTGAACAGAAAGTCTGTTCTTCAAGAACAGGGCTCAGGTGAAGCATAGAAAGACTTGACAAGAAGGGCAAATTATGAGGGATTTAAATATGTTGGACTGCATGTATTTCTGCATGGAAAGAAAATATTGATAATATTCATATGAACTTTCTCATTTAATAGCCCAATTTAGAATCATATAAAGACATGGCAGAGGAAGGAGCTGAATTTGAAGGTATAATATATTGTAAAAATGTAGTCAATGGGTGAAAAGGAAATGTACTTGGGAGAAACAGAAGGGAGTTAAAGAATAGGCTAAGACATTTCATGTAAAAGAGTCAAGAGTTACTGTTTCCAGTGGTATGGAAAGGGGGAAGGTGAGAGGGAATGAGGGAACCTAAATTCTCATAAGGAAGAGGCATAGATAAGAAATGAGTTACATACTTAATAGAATATAGAAATCTAGAAGAAAAAGGAGAGAAAGGGAATGGGGTGGGGGTAGGAAGAGGGATGTAGGTGATAGAGGAGAGCACATTAGCATAGCATAGTTAGATATAACCCATTTTCTTTTTTAACTTTTGGCAAGGTGACAGTATTAGGTGCATACCTGGGACCCTGCAACTGGGTGATTGTTGAGTCTCTGGGTGGGATGTAGACTTGGGGCCTCCTGGCCCCAGTGACAGTGCTCTGTCCACTGCACCACTAGGCTGCCTCACAGCACACTTTTGAAGAGGGACAGAATAAAAGGAGGGAGAAAATATAATAAATGCTAGTGGGGATAAATGGATGGGAGGGAATTACAATCAGCAACAGCAACTGCAGAAAAATATGGAAGTAACTTTCTGATGGACTTATGAATAAGAATGTGATCCAGCCTGAAACAGAACTGATGGTATCTGAACACAGACTTGAAGCACAGTTTTTTTCTTCTGACTTTCACTTTATTTCTTGTGAGGTTTTGTTGTTTTTGTAGGGGGGAGGAGGGTTATGTTTACTCTTACAACAAGATTGTTTTAGTAATGTGAAAATAAATACAAAAGAATTCTATTGACTAATGAATATTGATACAAACTTTGAAATACTAGCAAAGAGATAACACCAGGTGGGATGTAGATCAGGAATTCAGGGCTGGTTCAGTATTACAAAACTATCAACATAATATTATTTCAAGGAAAACCAAGCTTTTGACAAAATATAGCATTCATTCATACTTAAAAAACACTAGAAAGCATAGCAATAAATGGAACTTTCCTTAACATTTTAAATTGTATCTTTCTCAAGACATCAGCATACATTTATAATGAAGAAAAGCTAGAAGTCTTTCCCATACAATCAGGGGTGAAACAAGGATGCTCATTATCATCACGATTATTTCACAGAATAGAATAGAAATGCTAGCTCTCAAAATAAAAAAAAAGAACAAAAATAGAAAGAATTAAAATAGGCAATGAGAGAAAAAGCCTTTAATCTTTTCAGATAATATCATGATACACATGAAGAATCTTAGAGCATAAACTAGAAAACTATTTATAATCAACCAATTAATCTAAGTTGCAGGATATAAGAGAAACCAAATTAAATTATTTCCATTTTTATATATTACCAGTGACACACAGGAAGAAGAGATAACAAAAATAAATTTTATCTATGATCACAGCAGACAATAAGAAAACACATGGGAGGGTGGCTAGGTTGCTCAGTGGATAGAGCACCGGCCCTGGAGTCAGGAGTACCTGAGTTCAAATTTGACCTTAGACACTTAATAATTAACTAGCTGTGTGGACTTGGGAAAGCCACTTAACCCCATTGCCTTGCAAAAAAAAAAAAAAAGAAAAGAAAAGAAAAGAAAAGAAAAGAAAACACATGGGGGTCTATTTCCCAAGACAAATGCAGGGATTTTGAGAATACAATTACACAAGTACAAGACAATTTTCACAAAAATGATGTCAGATCTAAACAACTGGATAAATATAAATGGTTCATAGGCAAGTCATGAACCAGCCAATATAACCAAAATTACCATCCTACTAAAGTTAATTTATTTCTTCAGTTCTATACCCATGAAACATTTAAATAATTATTTTATAAAGCTAAAAGATTAATAACCTAATTATTCAGGAATTCTGCATTACAAAGTTTTAATCATCAAAACAATCATCTGGTATTGACCAAGAAATAGAATGAGTCAGCAGAATAAATTGACTATATAATTCAGAGTAGTACATAGAGTCTTAATTTAGTGCCTTTTATAGACAAAGATCCAAGCTTTTCAAAGAATTCGCTCTTTAACAAAAATGCGGGTGAAACTGAAAATGATGATGTAAGTGTGGCCAGGAAAGGAAAGAGCAAATATGAAACTCAAAATGAAAACAAAAATTAATATTAACTTTTACATGTAATAAAAATTTAAAAATAATGCTCTATATAAGTACTAGATATGATGATGATGACAATTATTTTATTTTATCAGTAAACAACCTGTTAGAGTATAAAGAAAATGAATTAGGGACTGAAATGTGTCCTAACTTCAATCCATATTTTTATAGAGACAAAGTGGACAGAGTTCATATTCTTTATATATTCTCCATATATATATATATATCTTTATATGTTCTCCTCTATAATGGGATCACATTCCTCTAATTTCTTGAAATTGCCTGTTGCTATGATAAACTGCTCATCTGCCATCCCTCATTCTTGCAGTTTGAAGCGTTAACCTTATTTTCTAATCATACATTGCTTAAATGGTACCTTTACTTATCTTATTGCTTACAGTTCATTGTTGGTTATCTGCTGTAGGCTATTGGTTAGTCTTGTATGTCTCTCATATTTTCTTTGTTCATTTGTTTTTATTTCTTTCAAAAGAATCTATTTGTTTAGCATTCCAATTTCCCCAGATACAGAAAAAACAATTTTAGCATTCATTTTTAAAACTTTGACTTCCAGGAGCAGAACCAAGAGAAAAAATATACTCATTAACAACAACAATTTAAACTTGATAGAATATAGAATATCAAACTTGATAGAAGCAGTTCCTCTTAGTAGTTCATAAAGCCATGATAGCTATATTAGACTTTATATGGACAATGTTATCTCCATTCAGAGGAAGAAAAACAAAGCAAATTACTCTTCAGAATCTGATGAACACTTTATAAAAGGTATCTCCTATGTATCTCATTCCCTTAATCCTAATTCCTCATACTGAAAATGACTAATCTGTAAACATATTTATCAAATAAATATATGTAAAGTGTTAATCTGATTGTACACTACTGAGGGGAGGGGGTGGCAAGGGGAGGTGGAAGGAAATTTTGTAGCTTAAAACTATGCATGTGCACATGGAAGAAAAAATAAATTAATAAATGAATTAAAAATAAAAACTTTTGAGTTCCCAATTCTCTCTCTGCCTCCCCAGGTTACCCTTATTGAGAAAGCAAGAAATTGGATGTCATAAATTTGTAGTCTTTCAAAACCTTTCCAAAAACAGTCATGTGGTGGAAAGAAAACATAGGGGCAAAAAAGGAAAAAAAGGAAACCTCAATAAAAATAAAGTAAAAAAAAATATGCTTCAATCTGCATTCTGAAAACTATCAGTTCTTTGTCTGAGAATGGATAACATTCTTCATCATAAGATTTTCAGAATGTTCTTGGATCATTGTATTGCTGATAAAAGTTAAGACATTCACAAATAATCATCCTAAAATATTACTGTTACTGTGTTCACAGTACATTTTACTTTGCATGATCTCATGTATATCTTGCCAGATTTTTCTGAGAACATTCTGTTTATTTTTTATAGAAGAATATCATTCCATAATTATAAGAAAGAATGATTTATTAAGCCATTCCCTATTAATGAATATCCCCTCAATTTCCAAATCCTTACAAGCAGAAAAGAACTGCAACAAATATCCTTGTGCATATAAGTCATCATACTTTTTGTTTTTATTTCTTTTGGGAAACAGACCCAGTAGTGGCATTGCTAGGTCGAAAGGCATGGATGGTTTTATAGTCCTTTGTGCATAGTTCTAAATTGCTCTACAGAACGATTGAATCAGTTCACAACTCCACCAACAGTGTATTCAACTCTCCTGTTTCTCCTTCAATATTTGTAATTGTTTTTATTTGCATCTTTCTAATCAATCATGCATTAGAGTATTTAATAACTACAGATAGCATTCATTATCTCATCTGAAATCAGCTCATTTCCTTTGAACATTCATCAGAATTGTGCTTTTTATGAATTTGATTCAATTCTCTATGTGTTTGAGAAATGAGACTTTTATCAGAGAAATTCAGAATGATTTTTTTCACAATTACTAATCCTAATAGTATTTCCCTCTATCCTATGCACACCATTTATTCTGTTTTTTCTCTCCTTTCACCCTGTCCCTCCTTGAAAGAGTTTGGCTTCTTGACAACCCCCTCCCCAAATGTGCCTTCCCTTCCATTACCTCCAATCTACTTCCCCTCCTACTTTCCTATAGAGTAAGATAGATCTCTATACCCATTTGAGTGTGTATGTTATTCCCTCTTTCAGCTAATTCTGATGAGAATAAGGTTCATTCAGTCTCTCCTCAAATGCCCTCTCTTCCCTTCCATTCAAAAAACTTTTTCTTGTCTCTTATGAAATGATTTACCCAGTTCTACACCTCCTTTTCCTCTTCTCCCAGTACTTTTCTCTCATCACTTAATTTTGTTTCTTAGATATAATTTCTTCATATTCAACTCAAACCTCTGCTCTCTCTTTCTGTCTCAGCTTCTGTTGCTGTGTCTCTCTCCATATATACATACATACATATATATACATATGTATATATATATATATATATATGAAAAATCACACAAGTCTATAGATACATACATGCACAGAATACTTCTAAGTGCCCTAAAAATGAGAAAGTTCTTATGTGTGGCCAGTATCATTTTCTCAAGTATGAATATAAACAGTTCAACTTCATTAAGTCCCTTATGACTTCCCTTTCCTATTTACAGTTTTTAAGCTTGTATTTGAAGCTCATTTTTTTTTTTATTGTTCAGCTCTGGTCTTTTGTCAGGAAAATTTGAAAATTCCTTATTCATTGAATTTGCATATTTCCCCCCTGAAAGAATGTGGCCAGATTTGCTGGGGAATTGATTATTGGTTGTAATTCAAGATCTTTTGTCTTCCAGAATCAAATTCCAAGCCACAATACTTTAATGTAGAAGTTGTTAAATCTTCTCTTATCCTGTGACTCCATGATCCTTGATTTTTTTTTCTGTCTGTGCAATATTTTTTCTTTGACTAGGGAGCTCTGAAATTTGGCTACAATATTCCTGGAAGTTTTCATTTTGGAATCTCTTTCTGGAGGTGATTGTTTTCCCCTCTAGTTCTAGAATATTAGGGCATTTTCCTTAACAAATTCTTGAAAGATGATGTCTAGGCTCTATTTTTTATCATGGTTTTCAGGGTAGTCCAGAATTTTTAACTTATCTCTCTTGAATCTATTTTTCCAGTTCAGTTGTTTTTCCAATGAGATATTTTATATTGGCTTCTGTTTTTTCATTCTTATGGTTTTGTTTCATGTTTCCTGATTCCTCATAAGTCATCAAGTTCGATTTGTTCAATTCTAATTTTGTGAGATGATTTTCATCAGTGAGCATTTGTACCTCTTTTTCCATATAGTCAATTTTACTTTTGGAGAAGTTTTTTTTTCAGTGAATTTTTGTGCTTCTTTTTCCATTTGGTCAGTTTTGTTTTTTGAACCATTCTTATCCACATTGAATTTTTGGAACTCATTTACCATTTTGTCTAGTGTGTTCTTTAAGATATTATTTTTTCAGTATTTTTGTGTCTCCTTCCAAGCTGCTGACTCATTTTTCATGATTGTCTTACATCATAAATTTCTTTCCCCATGTTTTTCTCTACCTTTATTACTTGATTTTATAAATTTTGTTGTAAGCTCACTCTTTAATTACATGAAACTACTTTATATTTTTCTTGGAACTTTTTGTTGCTGCATATTTGACTGTTATCTTCTTTTGATTATTTTTTGAAACATCCTTATCATCATAGTAACTTTCTATGGTCAGATATTTTTTGCTATTCTTTGCTCATTTTCTCTGCTGTGATGTGATTTTTTACTCTCAGCTAAAGGAGGTCTCTGCTTTCATATTAGGAGATGTCTAAGTTTTTCCCAGTTTCTATGGTTATGTTTAGCAGTGATGCTCCTAGGAATCTGTACATTTTCAGTTCTTCCAAGATGGTGTGCTGTAAGGAGAGGTGTTTACCTTCCTTCAAGTCTATTTGTGAGCCATCACAAGCACTCTTATGCATCATTTATGCCCTGTAAGAGTGAGGATGTTGCCCCAAACTCTGGTGTCCTTCTGCTCCTCCTCATTCTGGGGCTACCCTCCAGGCCTATGACCAAGATCCAAATATGGGCAAAGCATCTGTGTCCTGCCTCAGTCAAAGAGAGCCCTGGAATGTCTTTCTGACTTCCGTAATGTCTTGTGGGCTAAGAGCTCCTAAAGTAGCTACTACTGGTTCTGCTTGTGCTAATTCAGTTTATTCCAAAGCCTGTTCCTCTTTTTCTGTGGCATGCTGAACTGGATACTTCTCTTATCCTGATGAAACAGACCTTCCTGCCAACCTTCCAAGTTGTCTAGGGCTAGAAAATTATTTCACTATGTCCTTTTGTGTGTTCTCTCACTCTGGAGTTTATTTAGAGTTATTATTTAAAGGTATTTGTAAGAGTCTGGGGAAGATGTTCAGTGAGTCCCTGTCTTCCACCATCCTGGTTCTGCCTCCTCTTTCTTCTCCCTAATTCTTTTGGGTCAATGTTGATTTCTCAGAGTTTGCAATATTCTATTATTCTAGCAAATGCATATCTTTGGTAGGGGAAAATGTTAATTGGATTATGATAATTAGAATAACACATTGCATTTAAATAACCTACCTATTTATAAAGTAAAGGATCCATAAGCATAAATTAAAAAGAAAACAAAGATGAAAAAGTATTTATAAAGTTGTGTATGCATACGTAGATAATTTCTAGGAAAAGTAGACAATCACATTACTAATCTTTCTCAAGAAGCAAAATTTGATTTTCCAATTATTGGAATGTTTAGTTAATGTTTTAATGAATTATTCAGAAAGTTGCTTCAATTTTGGATTCCCTGATGCTTCACTGTGAGTATGATTGGCTGCAAAGACTGTACTATATGAGTTGCATGGTATCAATCAAACATTTATTATGTAGCTAATGTGGTCCAAAAACTGATCAAGGGGTTAAGGATACAAAGACATAAAGGAAACAATCCTTACTATAAAGCAATCCGCATTCTATTAAGGTAAAGAAAATTTATACCCTCCCAAACACACACACACACACACACACACACACACACACACACACACACACACACACATATATATATGTGTGTGTGTGTGTGTATATATATATATATATATATATATATATATATACACATATATGAGAAAGAGAGAGAAAGAGAGAGGGGGGGAACAGAGACAGAGACAGGCAGAGACAGAGAGAGACAGAGAGAAGACAGACATACATATATAGAGACAGAGAAATCTTTATGCATAATACATCTTAAATGTAAAGTAAGCTTTAGAATTAGGAACACTATCATCAAATGGGGAGTAATACAAAGAAGCTTCATATAGGATAGAAGTTATTGAACTGAGATTTGAAGCATGTTAAAGAGTATAAAGAAAAGATAGTGATGATGGAGTGCATTATAGTCATATGAAAAATATCATACAAAGATTCAGAAATGGGAAGCAGAATATTATGAATGAAATATAGCAACTAGTCAAGTTTGAATGAATTATAAAATGTGTAAGGGTGTGGGGGGGTTATATGAAATAAGTCTAGCAAGGTGGAATGGAGTTCAAACACAAAAAGCATTAAAGTGGGAATTTTTGATTCTAAGTTTAAAATATAGAGATGTTATAGAATTTATTTCATTTTTTAGGGGTTTTTTTTTTGCAAGGCAAATGCTGTTAAGTGGCTTGCCCAAGGTCACACAACTAAGTAACAATTAAGTGTCTGAGGTCAGATTTGAACTCAGATATTCCTGACTTCAGGGCCAGTGCTCTTTGCACTGCGTCACCTAGCCACCCCCTTATAGAGTTTCTAAGTAGGAGAATGCACAATCAACTCTATGTAAATACATATTAATATATTCATACATGCATATTCACATAAATACATGGAACATACATAAATATGCATGTAAACACACCATCCCCACACTCACACCCTCACCCTACACACACACACACACACACACTCACACACATATATGTATGCATATATTTGCATATATATGCATATATTCCAGCCAGAGAAATCATTTCTTCATTTAGAATATGGTTTCTACATTCTCCAGAACAGCACAAAACAATTTGGCAAAGGCTCTTATCTTTTTGTTTTATACTTTGCTTAATAATAGTAACAGGAAGGAGATTGGATAATTTTATCTGTCATTACAGTTGACGAGAAATTTTGTATGATACTAAAAATCTCATGATGAATAACTTGGAAGAAGGAAACTTTAGATCTGTGTTATAGTCTATATTTTTTATCATCAAGAATACCTAAAGTTGAATATTGTATTTTCTGGATTTGATTATATGACATGACTGCAAAATATGTTCTATTAAAGAAACCAAATAAAAATCCACTTTTTAAAAAATGGTTCCCCCCTCAGATTTTCATACATACTTAGACTTTGTTTTTCTTAGGACTAATTTCTCTCTTAATGCATCCTCTTTCTAATTATGCCTTTCAGTTTTCACCCTTTTCTTCTTCCTTCCTTGTTGAATAAGTTGTATTTCTAAAAAAAGTATTCATCAGTCACAAGTACCTTATCAACAGAAAGGCTAGACCTGGCTAAGTGTAACCTGCCAGACATAAAATCCATCAGTGAGTAAGGGGAATGTTTGTCCAAAGTGTGTGAAGGCTTCTACTGGAGGAATGGTTGAATGAGAAGCAATTTGTTCCATAGATCCCTCTCTCTGCTTCCTGAGAAGGATTCTTTTATCAACTAAGATCTCCTCTAATGTTAAATCTAAGATGAATAGACAAAAATATTTTTTAAAAAAATTAATTGCATTCTTGTCTTAAAATAGCTTTTGTTTCCAAAATAAAGCAACTACATGATCTTAAGTTCCCAAAAACTTACCCATTTTGATGTGATTATTTCTCTGTCTAAATATAAATTGGCACTGTGTTTTGAACTAAAATATTCCAAGTATTCATATTGACAGTTCTTCAACTAAAAAGTAATTTGTCTTAACTGTTAGTTTTTATTTCAAGGTCATAAATTTTCAATATTAAAATAAGGACCAAATGTGGTCCCTAGACATTGGAATCATAATTAAATCATGAATCACCAAACTTATTATGCTCCATTATTTTCGTTGTTGCAAAAGAATGAAGTCAAGATTTAAGAGCTCATTTTGTTTGTCACTTTCTTTGGTCAGCCCTTTCTCTTTCAGTTTAGAACCAATTCATTCTTATGATTCTGTCACTTTTGTGGGTATCAGAGTTGATAAAAGAATCCTTCTCAGGAAGTGGAGAGAGGGAGATTTTCCATCAAAATTTTATCACATGTCTGTGAAAAAGAATATTATTTAGTTATTTTTTATTACTAGAACTAAAAGAAACATCATATTCCATTGTTTAATGGAGCTAAAAGAGAGGAACACTAGTGAAAATAGCTCAAACTCTTTATCATCCAAAATAATTTGCATTTTTCCTTTAGGTGAGGTTCAATATATTAAATATTTTAAATATGTTCATTATTTGCTGACCTATATCATAGAATTTGTTTTATAACAAGTCCTCATTCTCTATATAGGCAGGTATATTATTTTGTTTATTTTTAATTAGCTATTTTCCTTTTGGCCAGAGGTCAGGAGATGGAGGAACATTTCTGAGACAGTATGCAGACTGTGCCTAGTACTGTTATACTGACAGAGGGAACTTCCTCCAGATATTTAACAGTTCTTCTAAAGCAAATCAAGCCCTATATTGCAGCTTACAGTCTAGTTTCTCTGAATGGTCAGAAGTTGTATTCCCAGTGTTAGTCAACTAAGTTTTTCCAGACATAATGTTTCATAGTTAACAAGAGAATTTTGAATTTGGGAATATATATTTGTACTTATTAATGTAAGTTTTTATCATATGCATCCCTTCAATTCAGGAAACCATTTTTTAATTTCCTTTATTTAATTTAAGGAAATAGGATTAAGTGACTTGCTCAAGGTCACACAGTTAGACAATTATTAAGTGTCTGAGGCTGGGTTTGAACTCAGGTCCTCCTGACTCCAGGGCCAGTGCTCTATCCACTGCACCACCTAGCTGCCCATTTGTATACTGATGCAATTATTCAAAATATTAGATATGCTTAAAATTTTTGTTAGCTGACAATTGGATGAGCATGAAATGCATGTCTCAAATCAAATTTTTGATGAAAATGTTGAATATCATAGAACCTAGTGCATATCTTTCAGTCACTTCACTAGAGATCTCCATCCAGATTCCTAAGCCATTCTTACCTACTGTTTGATTCTGGCCATTAAACAGACTCTGAATATGTATAATATTACATGTATGATTGTATTTTTCTAACCTACGCACAAGTGATAGTATGAAAGTCCCTGTCTAATATTTGTTAAATCCAAGTATATTATTTATTTCTCATTCCTTTGATCTACCAGTCCATTAATTCTGCCAAAATGGAAATGAGATTTTCTGTCAAGGCATTTTTTAATGAACTATGCTGGTACCAATTCATCACTGCTTCCCAGAATTTTCATAGAATCTGAATCAAAAGATATCTTAAGGGCTGTCTCGCCCAACTCATTATTCCAGTTTTTCATTCTATATGTGAAAATTGGTCATCCAATTGATGATTAAATAAGGTCTAGTGAATAGAAATTCACTACCACATAAGGCAGACTATTACACTAATTGCTAGGAATATTTTCTTGTCATTATCTACAGCTGTCTTTTTCCAACTTTCATATTTCTTTCACTTTTGTTCTCTAAGATCAAATAATATAAATCTAATCCTTTTTCCACATTATCATCTTTTATATTTCTAGACCACTTGCTTCAGACTTCTGTGCCTCAGTGATTCTGAATCTGCTAATATTATTATACAAACTCCAGTCCACATACTTCATTTTCCATATCCTTATGTCTGCTCCTCTCTATTTGATGGCTACTCATCCATTAGTTCTTGCTTTGTTTTCCTCTTTTTAGATAGGTACTTACAAAGCATTTCTTTAAGAATAAGTCATGAATTTATTTTCAAGTCAAGAAGTTTATTGTTTTAATTTCCCCCTTTTGACCCATTTCTTATTCTCTCTAATAAATGAATGATTGCTTCAATCTTCCTTCTTTAAAAGGCAGACCAATTGACACTGTGATATTGCTGCTCTAAATCTCAATTTATTTATAATAAAACAAGGTAAAAGAATTAGATAATTGTGAGTGTTTCTTCCTACTATAACATTCTGAAATTCTATTATTCTACTACCTAGTTGAGTTAGGATTCCTTATGTAAAAGACATCATTTTAGTGAAGAATATTGTCATTTTATTTCCTTGGAATATGTCAAGTTACTATATTGCACTAATTCTTACTACTGTCTTTCTATTTCCCACTTTTCTTTCAGTTCATAAAGGAATAAGATCTTTTATGCTCTTTTGAGTGTGTAATGAAATATTATATTCTGGTTCACTTTCATGTAGGCTTTATTGATCATTAACTTTTTCCACACTTAAATATGTTTGCTAATATGCTAATTTTTAAAATAAGAGAAAAATAAGAGTGCAGTTAAATTGTTTTGAAATTTTTGAATTGGGGGGGTGGAGCCAAGATGGTGAATTTGTCTTTTGATTACTTTAGAAGTCAAAGTAGATGAACTATAAAATATAATCTTTTAAAATTCTTATTTTTTAACCATAAGATACCAGACAAACTGGAAATTAAGCTAGTGTAGACATACCTTTAAAGGTAAGCAATGTATTGCTTTGTATCTGAAGCAAATTGATGTTACAGAAAAGATGCTAAAGACATTTTACAACAAAGGATCATTAAAGACTGAAATTCTTCAGGCATCCATATTTCTTCAATTCATGTTTAGTTTTATTCAGAAAGTTGTGACTTCTCAAGAGTCTATTGCTGACTTGTGAAGACCTGTCAACTTGGCAAAGTAGAATGAATCAGTATAGAGCTGTTCTCCCCTTCAGTTGCTTCACAAAGAATTAGAAAAGAAAAGAAAGGAGTGTAGTCAAGATGGGATTCCACAGTTTCAGCCTGGAGATTTTATCAGAGGTTATTCTGTTTCTGGGGTCAGTTCTTGAGTCCAGGGGGAAAAAAGTCTTGTCAATCAGTGAGAACAGAAGCAGAAATCAGGGATATGGTAATTGATCAAGAGTTAGGTCTCAGAATATGCTCTCAATACTTTATGGGCTAAACTGAATTTAACATGACAGAGAACTAAGGCAAAGAGGAAACCCTCCAACATTGATTATTTCTTTATTTGTAATATTTTCCAATTACATAATTTGAGGTGATAATGAAAGTTTTTCCAGCTATCTAAAATTCATTTTCTCCTTTTAACCTTTAATACATTTGAAAGATAAGAAAAATATGAAAGAGAGACATAAAGAAAAAGGAAAAAAATAGATAAGAAAGGAACAAAGAAAGAAAGAAGACAAAAGAAAGAAGGAAGGAAGAAAGACAGGTAGGAAAGAAGGAAAGAAATATAAAAGAAAAATATAAAGAAAAATAAAGGAGGAAGGAGAGAGAGAGAAGTCTTGGGTAGAGGCAGAGATTGTGGAGAGTAGATAAGAAGTTCCCTGAGTTTTTCCTTCTCACCTTCTGAAACAGCTTTAAATGAAGCCTCTAAATAGAAGCTAAAGTAATAGAAACCACAAAAAGCTAGAGTGAAACAGATTTTCAGCTCATGATATCTTGGAGGAGACTTCAAAAAAGGTCTCTCACATGGGTAAAAGGGGAATATAGCCCAGAATAGATGGAAAATGGGAAAATGAGCAGAAAGTTCTTACTGCAGATCAGTATTCAAGGTACCTGGATCTCAGATTAGCAGGTCATAGATATAGAAAGCCAGCAGTGAAGGCTCCAACCTTAGTATAGAAAACACAATGCAAACCATGAAATGCTCATACAACTCTGTTGTCCTTCCCTAATGCAATGAGAAAGCATCTGACACCTGAGGTTCTGGTGAGGAAAACTGGCCACTAACACAAAAGGAAAAAAAATACGTACCATGTCCCCAGAGCTCAACTTTTCAAATGAACAAAAAAAGAGTCCAACCTGGGGCAACTAGGTGGTGGAGGCACTGACCCTGGAGTCAAAAGGACTTGAGATCAAATTTGGCCTCCGACATTTAATAATTGCCTAGCTGCATGACTTTGCACAAGTCACTTAACCCCATTGTCTAAGAAAATAAAATTAATTCTTTTTTTGCGTTCAACCATAGAAAGACAATTTGGCAACATGGAAGATCAAAATAAATCTCAGAAGAGGAAAGCAATGACAAAATACTATATATGAAGACTCAAAGGGGATTTTTAATGGCTCTCAAATTTAAAAAAAAAACTCCTCTTGAAGAGCTCAAAAGGGATTTCAAAAAGCAAATAAGAGAGATAGAGGAAAAATTAAGGAAAAGAATTGAGGCATGTAGGAGAATTAGGAAAAATTAGAGAAGGGAAATTGACCAAAGGAAAAATAGGTTTAAAAGTAGAATTGATCAAATAGCAAAAGAAAGCAACTAATTTTAAAGAATTGTTCAAATGTAAACTAATAATTCTTTAATACATCAAGAATCCATCACACAAAGTCAAAGACTGGAATAATAGAAGAAAATGTAAAGCTTCTCTTAGGAAAATAGATCCAGGAGAGATCATTTACCCATTATTGGTCTACCTGAAATCCATGATTTTATAAAAAAGGGTCTAGACAATATCTCTCAGGAAATTATAAAGGAAAGCTTGCCTATTATCCTAAACTGAGAGAGTAAAATTGTCCTTGAAGAATCCACTAAACACTTCCTGAAAGAGATGCTAAAATAAATCCATGTAGCAGTCATGTAGCCAAATTTCAGAATTTTTAATTAAAGGAGAAAATACTGCAAGCAGCCCAAAAGAAAAAATTCAAATAAAAGATGTCACAGTCAGGATTATGCAAGTCTTAGCAACTTCAATATTAAAGCATCCAAGGGTCTTATTATGATATTTCAAAGCGCAAAAGAGTTTGTATTACAAGTAAGCATCAACTGTATTACACAATTAAGCATATTATTTCAGGGAAGCGATAGACATTCTCTTCAGGATTGTAATTCTATTAAGCAGTTGAAAGGAAAATATTTAGAGATTGTGAGTCTAAGTTGATTATGATGTGATGAAATTAAAAAAAAAACATAACAAGGATCATTTTTGGAGAAGGGTGAATCCGAAAAATATAAATCACATCACATGAAGAGGCATAAAGGACCTCTTGTAGTAGAGATAAAGAAAGTAGCATGCGAGAATTGATTAAATCTTTCTCTCACAAGATTTGACTAAAAGAGGGAATAACATACATTCCCAGTTGACTTTAGAAATTTATTTTAATCAATAGGAAAGTCAAAAGGGAAAGGGGAATGAGGGAAATGAAGCGTTGATAGAAGGGAGAATAGAAGTAGAAAGAACAATGGGTAAAATAGAGACTCATAGAAAAGGGAGGACAGATTAAAGGAGGTCATGGTTGAAGGCAAAATTTTTGTGAGGAGGGATAGGGCAAAAGGAGTAAAAACATAAATAGGGGAAATCAAATGGGGGGAAAAGGCAAAATTACTTATCATAGCTGTGAATTTTCCATAATGGCAGAATGTAATGAACTATCACACACTATGCAAGCAGATAACAGAGTGGATTAAAACCCAGAATCCTAAAATATGTTGTTTACAAGAAACATTACATTTGAAACTGAGAGATACCCAGGGAGCAAAGGAAAAAGGCTAGAGCAAAATATCTTATGCTTTGACTGGATTAAATAAAAAGCAGGGATAACAATCCTAATCTCAGACAAAGCTAAAGTGAAAACAGACCTAATTAAAAGTGATAGGAGGGGCGGCTAGGTGGCGGCTAGGTTGCGCAGTGGATAGAGCACTGGCCTTGGAGTCAGGAGTACCTGAGTTCAAATCCAGCCTCAGACACTTAATTATCTAGCCGTGTGGCCATGGGCAAGCCACTTGACCCCCGTGCCTTGCAAAAAAACTAAAAAAAAAAAGTGATAGGAAAGAAGTACATGTTGTTAAAAGACACCATAGCCAAAAAAGTAATAACAATACTAAATGTATGTGAACCAAGTGGTATATTCTTAGAGGAGAAATTAAATGAGTTACAGGAAAAAATAGAAAAGAAAACTATACTAGTAACAGATTCTAAATTTCTCTCATGGATAAAAGAAAGAAGTGAAGGAGATAAACAGAATCTTGGAAAATTTAGATAACTTAATGTTCTCTAGAAAATTTCTTGGAGATAAAAACATATATATATATATATATATATATATATATATATATGTATATACATATATATATGATAAAATCCTCACAAAGGCAGAAAAATTCAATTCATCTTTCTCAGATTATGATGCAATAAAAATTACATGTATCAAAGGGCAGTGGAAAGATAGATTAAAAGTTATTTGGAAACTAAATAGCCTAATCTTAAAGAATGAATGGATCAAGCAACATATCATAGAAAGCATAATTTCATCCTAGAGAATGACAATAATAAGACAATGTACCAAAAATCCATAGGATGCAGTCAGAGGATTTCTTGGGGGAAATTTTATATCTATAATTCAATATTTGAATATATTAAAGAAGAGATTAATGAATTAAGCCTACTCCTGTAAAGTCCAGAAAAAAAGAACAAATTTAAAAAATCCCAGGTTAAGAAATTAGAAATTCTGAAAAATCAAAGGAGAGATTGATAAAATTTAAAGTATGAAAACAATAACTAGTAAATAACACAAAGAGCTGGTTTTAATGAAAAAAGAAAATAGGTAAATCTTTGATTAATTTGATTTTAAAAAGAAAGAAGAAAACCAAAGTGACAGTATCAAAAATGAAAAGGGTGAATTCATCATCAATGTGGAGGAAGTTAAACACATAATTTGGAGCTATTTTGTCCAACTATATGACAAAATAAATCTAACAATCTAAGTGAAATGAGTGATTAGTTGTAAAAATATAATTTTCCCAGATTAGAAGAGAAAATATTTAAGAAATTCCATTTCAGAAAAAAGAAATTTAAAAAAAGCCACCACTGAGCTCCCTTAGGAAAAAATACTCCATAGCAAAATGTATTCACAAGTGAATTCCCCAAAAAATATAAGGTATAATTAATTCCAATACTATATCAACTATTTACAAAAATAGGTAAAGAGTTCTACGAAATTCCTGTAAAAACCCAGATATTATGCTGATGTCTAAACCAGGAAGAGCCAAAATAGAAAGAAAATTATAGACCAATTTCCCTAAATGCATATTGATGGGCAATTTTTTAAATTGAAATAATTAAGAAATTACAATAAGTTTTGAACTGGATAATAAACTATGGTAAGGTAGGATTTATACCAGGAATGCAGGACTGGCTCAATGTTAGTAGTATTATCAACACAATTGACTATTTCAATAACAAAATTATCTCTATACATAGTTAAAAATAGATTTATCTCCCTAAATACTGAAAAAATGGCACAATATTGCATCCATTCCTATTAAAAACATTAGAGAGCATAGGAATAAACTGAGTTTTGCTTAAAGTGATAAGCAGTATCTACCTAAAGCCATCAGCAAGCAGTGTATGCTATGGGGATAAGCTAGAAGCCTTCCCAATAAAATCAGGGATGAAACAAGGTTGTCCTTGTTATCATCACTATCATTTAACATTGAACAAAAACTGTTACCTTTAGCAAAAAAGAGAAGTGTAAGAAATTAAAGGCATTTGTATATGATGTGATTGTATACTTCAGATAATGCTAAAGAATTCACTAAAATTACTTGAAACTATTGAGAATTTAAGGAAAATTACAAGACATAAAATAAACCCACGTAAATCATCAGATTTTTTTAATACGTATCAACAAAGTTCAGCAGTTGGAGAGTTAAAAAATTTCATTGAAAACAACTGTAGACAACATAAATTTTGGGGAGTCTATATGCCAAATAAAACCTAGGTTTTTCATTAATATAATTACAAAACACTTTTCACAGAAAGAAAATCAGATTTGAACAACTAGTATATCCACTGCTCATGGGTAGACTGAGCTAATATAATATAAATGACAATTTTATCTAGATATATCTACTCATTTAGTTCAATACCAATCAAAGTAATCAAAATTTATTTTATAGTGCTAGCAAAATAAAATGAAATTTATCTGGAAGAAGGAAAGATCAGGAATGTCAAGGAAATTAATGAAAAATGCAAAGAAAGATTGTCTAGTTGTACCAGATATACAACTATATTATAAAGAAGCATTTATTTGGTATTAAATGATTAATATATAAATATGTTAAACAGAAACCTTTATAAGACTGTATGCTCCTGAGGATAGAATACTGGGAAGGGAGAGTGGTAGAAAACATGTAAATTAAAAATATTCAATTATATGAATATTGAAAAACTATAGCATGTAATTGGAAAAAAACCCCAAAATTTAGTATTGGCTAAGAAATAAAGTTGTGGATTAGTGGAATAGGTTAGGTTCAAAATTCACAGCAGTAAGCAGATTACTATTTATACTAATCTATTCTCAGATAAACTCCAAGAGTCTAGCATCTGCGATAAGTATTCATTATTTAAAAAAAATGCTTGTGAAACTGGAAAATAGTATGGCACAAACTAGGCATGAAGCATGATAAAATGAATCCATTGGAAGAACAAGGAGTTATTTACTTATTGGATGTATAAGAGAGGAGAATGTAAAACCACAGATAACATTATGAAGTGCAAAATGTATAATTTTGATTACCTTAAAGTGAACTGATTTTGCAGAAACAAAATCAATACAACCAAGATTAGAAGAAAAGAAAGCTATGTGAATCAATTTTTTTTGGTCTGTCTTTCTCATAAGGACCTCATTTTAAAATATATAGGCAGCTGAGTCAAATTTATAAGAAAACATGTCATTCCCCAGTTGATAAATGATCAAAGAATATGAATAGGTAATTTTCACATGAAATTAAAGTATCTATTTTCCTATAAAATGCTCTCTAATTCACAATTAATTAAATAAATGCAAATTAAAATAGCTCTGAGGTATACCTTATACCTATCAGAATGACTAAGATGACAGAAGGGAAATGATAAAAGTTGAAGGGGATGTTGGAAAACTGGTGGAATTGGAACTCTGCTAAAGGTCAATAGAATTTTCTATTCTCTCTCTCTCTCTCTCTCTCTCTCTCTCTATATATATATATATATATATATATATATATATATATATATATACCCTCTGATCCAACAATACCACTATGAAGTCTGTATACCAAAGATTTAAAACAAAAATTGAAAAAGATCATCGTGTACAAGAATATTCATATTATATCTTTTGTGTTGGCATAAAATTTGAAATTGAAGGATTGCCCATCTATTATGGAGTGGATATATAAGTTGTGGTATGTGAACATAATAGAATATTATTGCTCTGTTTATAAGAAATGATGAGTAGGCACACTTCAGAAAATCTTGGACTTACATGAACTGATACTAATTGAAGTAAGAAGAACTATGAGTACATTGTCAACCTTAAAAGTAACATTTTGTGATTATCAACTCTGATAAACTTAGTTCTTCTGAGCAATACAGTGATCAAAGACAATACTAAGATATCAGCGATGGAAAATGTCATATACATCCACTGAGAGAACTATGATCTGAATGCAGATCCAAACATCTTTTAAATTTGTTTTTTGTTTTTCCCTTCTCATACTTTTCCCCTTTTTGTTTTGATTCATCTTTCTTAGTGTGACTAATATGGAAACATGTGTATCGTGATTGTGCATGCATAATCTATATCAAATTCCTTGCTATCCTAGGTTAAGGAAGGAAATAGTAGGTGGAAGAAAACTTTTCAGAAATGAATGTTGAAAATTATATTTAAAAATAATTGTAAAAGCAAGCAATAAAGAAATGGAAACAAGTTAGTATGGATAATCAAAACACATTGGTATTGTCCATAGGCAAAAGTGTGTTCCAAGAGTGGATAACATTATTCTTGATTATATTGATCATTTCACTGGAAATCATTAATTTTCTAATATTATTATAGTATAAATTGCTCTTTTTCTGCTTCTTACTTCATTTTGCATTGTCTTACACAAATCTTTCAAGTTTTCTTTGTCTTTACCCCCTTCCTCTTTTCTTATAATACAAAACTAGCCTGTTAGACTCTTATACCCATTTTTTAGCTATTCTGCAGCTAATGAGAATTTCCCATGGGAAATTCATATATTTGCAACAGTAAAAATAAAATTCTTCTATCAATATTTTTTACCTAGAGGAACCTTTCCTCTTTCTATGATGTCTCTGGTGTATTGGCTCAGTTGTGGTACTTCTGAGACCATGGTCATCCAAAATTTAATGCCTTTTAAGGTCAACTTTGAATTGCTTTAAAAAAATAGCAGGTCAAAGTCACAGCTTAGCCAATAGTGTATTAATGGACAGTTTTTGTGAAGTGCCAATGACATTTTCTGTTTTTCTTTTTTTACCCCAGCTTTTCAATCTGATGAATATTAGATAGAGTTGCTTTAATTTTCTTTTATCTAATTATTCTTAATCTGGAATCTTTTTTTGTTTAACTTTTGATAGCTTAGATTTCAGAGTTATAACTGCATATTATTATTCTCTGACTATTTATTAATTAGGAAATGGACAATATTTTTATAAATATGAAAAAGTTCCTTATAAATCTTAGAAACAGGGCTGTTAAGGGGGTGACTAGGTGGTGCAGTGGATACAGCACCAGCCCTGGAGTCAGGAGTACCTGGGTTCAAATCCAGCCTCAGATATTGAATAATTACCTAGCTGTATGGCCTTGTGCAAGCCACTTAACCACATTGCCTTGTCAAAAAAAACCCTATAAAAATATATCTTAGAAATATGGAAATCTTTCATAAAGAAACTTTTTGCAATGATAATACTGTTTCTCTTCTAATTTTAGTTATGTTGAAATTTTGGGAAATCATTTTATAATCAATACAGTTCGCTCCACCCTTCTTACAATTTTACTTCTATTTCCCCAATGACCTTTTTAGAGTAAAGAAGGGAGAAAAATATTGTTCTCATTACTAGTGCTGTTGCTTGATGCATCAACTTTCACTCATCTGCTTATTTGCTATTCTCTTGCCCTACTTATAACTTTCCTTTAAAACTCTTCTTCACAATCCTTTTCTGAACTTAGTGTTAAAGGTCTGATCTTTACCTACATTTAACCTGGCCCTTTCAATCTCCCTATTTCTGAATTATTTCCTTGTTGAGTTCAAAGAATTTTTACACAGAATACTTAATACATAATTAAATACATTTATGTGTGTTCCACTCTTCATTGAACAGAGGAGAATTATTTCAGGTGACACCCAACCTAATCTTCTTTGTTTCCAAAGAATTATATTTTTTTCTCTCTACCTTTATTGTTTCATATTTGGCACATTCTAACTTAAATGACTGTTAAGATTTGTTCTGATTGTGACTACCTATTGCTTCTCTTTCCAAATCTCTTCTCTTTAGTTTTCAGTTATATTCCAATATTTTTCCTCTAAAGTTCTCATTAATTTCACTTATAGTATAATTTTATCTTTTTTTAAAAAAGCTTTTGAATATTTTTTTCCCAAGGATTTCTAACTGATCTAGCAAATATTGTCTTTCTTTGGTACTTTGTTTATACATATTTACAGTTATTCTCTTCTTGTTTCTGATTTGTGAAATTATAGCATTATAATAGCTCAGTATTTTTTGTTTTGTATCTGTTTATTAATTCTTCCAGCAATGTATGAACATTCAAAATTATTGTTCTGGTTTATAGCTTTTGGAGTTGAGTCTGATTATCCCTCTTAAAAAATTCATTCGACAGAGGACTTCTGGCCAAGATGGCAGAGAGAAGACAAGCACTGTGCTAAGGTCTCCTGATCTTCCCTCATATATAATATGAAGCAAAGCTCTTAACAGAAATTCAATTGACAAAACCCAGAAAAAGAAGCTAGGGGAAGAACATCTACCTCAAAGTTTGTGTTCAGGGATTGTGGGTGAGCTGGATACAGACAGTAGAGAGTTGGCAAGGATGGGGTGAGAGCCTGAAACCCAGACTAACCTAAGATCAGTAGTGAAGGCATTGACTGTGGGAGTTGGGTCTAAGAGATAGCTGTGGCAGACACATTGGTTGTGGGACTGAGGGTCTGGGACACTCCAGCAGGGCTGGATGGTGAGTTCCAGAACAGAGAGTTGCAGGCATGGATCCCCTAGGCTCCTTTGGTCTGGAGGACCTCAGACTCCATACTTTCACTTCAGCTGAATCCTCTTCCCAGAACAAACACAGAAAGTAATGAACCTAACTCAGATTTAGAATCTCTGAGGAGAATAGGATTTGCTCTCCAACCCAGAAAGACTTCCTTGAAGAAATCAGGAAGGAGTTTAAAAATCAATTGGAAAATTTGGAAGAGAAAATTAACACCCTGAAACAAGAAAACAAATCTTTGGAAAATACAACTTGACAAGTGCAAAAAGAAAATAATAACCTCAAAACCTCAATTTCTCAAATGGAAAATTCCATCAAGATTAGAATTGACCAAATAGAAAAGGATTTGCAAAAGGTAAAAGAAAAAAATTCTTCTATAAAAAAATAAGAATGGAGTTTGTGGGAACTAATGACTTCATGAGACAACAAGAATCTGTTAAAGGAAACTAAAAAATTGAAAAAATAGAAGAAAATATGAAATACCTTATTTGCAAAATCACCAAAGTTGAGAATAGAAACTGGAGCAACAACCTAGGGATTACTGGGCTTGTTGAAAATACAGAAAAGAAAAAAAAAACCTGGATTTAATATTACAGAATTTAGTGATGGAAAATTGCCCTGACATCATGGAACCCGAGGGAAAAATACTTATTGAAAGAATATATAGATCCCCCTCTGGAAAGGGATCCCAAAATGAAAATGCCAATGAATATTGTAGCCAAATTGCAGAACTACCAGATAAAAGAGAAAATCCTTTGAGCAGCCAGAAACAAACAATTTAGCTACCAAGAATTCACAGTAAGGATTACATAGGACCCGGCTACATCAACATTAAGGGAATGAAGGGTCTGGAATGAAATATTCTGAAAAGCAAGGGAGCTTGGAATGCAACAAAGAATTCATTCACCATCTGACAAAAACTGAGCCTTCTCTACCAGAGGAAAAGATGGACATTTAATGAAATAGGAAATTTCCAACTTTTCCTGATGAAAACAACAGAACTTAATAGAAAATTTGAACTTCAAGCAGGAGACCCAAGAGACACATAAAAAAGATTAAAAAAAAGGATAAAGAAAACTAACCTGCTGTCCAATAAGATGAAACTGGCTATATCCCTACCTGAGAGAAAGACTGTAATACCTCTAGAGAATTGTAACTCTATTAGAATAATATACTTAGGCAGAACTGATGGACACTCATGAAGTTTTTGTGACTCAGATAGAATGATTTACAAACAATACCTCCTTAAAAAGGGGGGGCAATAAAGAGATAGGAGGATGGAGGTGATTGAAAGGGGGTAAATCTCATCACATTAAGAGGTACAAAGGCCCTATTGCAATAGGGGGAAGAAGGGAGGAGGTGACAATCACATGAATATTACATCCAGGCCCAGATGGATTCACAAGTGGAATTCTATAAAATATTCAAGGAAAATTGCTTCCAATTCTATATAAATTCTTTGGGAAAAATAGATGAAGAGAGAACTCTGCCTAATGCTAAGACACCAATATGTGTGCTGATACCAAATCCATGAAGAGTTAACACAGAAAAACTATAGACTCATCTCCCTGATGAATATAGATGCAAAAAATCTTAAATAAAATCATACAAATGATTACAACAAGTTATTACTAAGATAATACACTAGGAATCAATATGGGGATGGTTGAATATCAGGAAAATTGCTAGTATAATTACTTACATCAATAACAAAACTATCAGAAATCATTATTATTATATCAACAGATGCCTGAAAAAAAGCATTTGACACAATACAGCACTCAATCCTACTAAAAATACTAGATAGAGCAGGAATAAATGAATTGTTCCTTAGAATAATAAGTATCTATGTGAAACAATCAATGAGCGTTATATGCAATTTGGCATGGGCTAGAGGCATTCCCAATAAGATGAAGAGGTGAAACAAGGATGCCCATATATCACCGCTACTACTCAATATTTTAATAGAAATGCTAGCTTCAGCATAAGCGAAGAAAAAATAAATTGAAGGAATTAGAATTAGGAAGGAAGTCACAAAACTCTCCCTCTTTTGAAAATGATGGTATACATAGAGAATCCCCAGAAATAATCTATATAATTTCTAAAAATAATTAGCAATTTAGCCAAGTTGCATGATATAAAATAAACCCTTCAAAAATCCTCAACATTTCTATATATGACTTGCAAGATATGCAGAAATAGCTAGAAATAAAAATCCCATTCAAAGTAACCTCAGACACTACAAAATATTTGGCTGTCCACCTGCCAATGCAGATTCAGAAATTTTTTTGAAAACAATTATAAAACAGTTCTCAAAACAAATAAAATCAGATTTAAAAAAGTGGGTAACTGTTCATGGAAAGGTCAAGCTAATATAATAAAAATGACAATTCTGCCAAAATTAAACTACTTATTTAGTTCCTTACCAATCAAAATCCCCAAAAATTACTTTAAAGAATTTTTTAAAAATTTTAAGTAAATTCATATGGAGAAATAAAAAGTCAAGAATTTCCAGGGATTTAATGTAAAAAAAAAGGTGCAAAAGAAGGTGGCTTAGCCCTACTGGATCTAAAATTATATTATAAAGCATCAGTCATCAAAACTATATAGTATTGGCTAAGAAACAGTGCAGCAGATCTGTGGAACAGACTAGGAGCAATAGCAGGAAAAGATTATAGTAATCTGCTGTTTGATAAACCCAAAGAGTCCAGCTTTGGGGATAAAAACTCTCTTTGATAAAAAAAAACTGTTGAGAAAATTGTAAGTTACTATTGTAAAAACTTGGATTAGACTGATATTTTCCACTGTATGCCAAGATAAAACCAAAATGGGTACAGGATTTAGACATAAAAATCAATATTATAACCAAACTAGGAGATCAAGAATACTTTATCTGTCATGCCTATGAAAAGGGAAGCAGTTTATGACCAAGGAAGACATAGAAAACACTATTAAAATAAAATAGAAAATTTCATTTACATTAAATTAAAAAGCTTTTGCACAGACAAAACCAATGTAACCAAGATAAAAAGAAATGTAGTAAATTGGGAAACAATTTTTAAAACCGGTACTTCTGGGGTGGCTAGGTGGTGAAGTGGATAAAGCACCGGCCCTGGAGTCAGGAGTACCTGGGTTCAAATCCAGTCTCAAACACTTAATAATTACCTAGCTGTGTGGCTTTGGGCAAGCCGCTTAACCCCATCTGCTTTCCAAAAAAAATCTAAAAAGAAAAACTGGTACTTCTGACAAAGGACTCATTTCTAAAATATACAGAGAAGTAAGGTCAATTAAAAAAAAAAAAAAACAAGTGATTCCTCAATTGACAAATGGTTAAGGGATGTGCAAAGGCAATTTACAGATAAGGAAATCAAAGTGATCTATATTCATATGAAAATTGCACTAAATTACTACTTATTAGAGAAATACAAATTAAAACATCTGTGAGATATGACCTCAGACCTCTCAGACTGGCCAATATGACCAGAAAGGACAAAGATGAATGTTGGAAGGGATATGGGAAGTCTGGAACACTAATACATTGTTGGTGGAGCCGTGAACTCATCCAACCTTTCTGGAGAGCATTTTGGAAGTATGCCCAAAGGACAACAAAAATGTGCATACCCTTTGTTGCAGCAATACCACTACTGGGTCTATACCCTGAAGAGATTATGAAAAAGGGTAAAAACATCACTTGTACAAAAATATTCATAGCAGCCCTCTTTGTGTTGGCAAAGAATTGAAAATTGAGTGAATGTTCATCAATTGAGGAATGGCTTAATAAACTGTGGTGTATATATATATGTGTGTGTGTGTGTGTGTGTGTGTGTGTGTGTGTGTGTGTGTGTGTGTGTGTGATGGAACAGTATTGTTCTATTAGAAAGCAAGAGGCATGGGAATTCAGGGAACTCTGGAAGTATTTGCATGAACTGATGCTGAGCAAGATGAACAGAACCAGAAGAACATTGTACACCCTAACCACTAGAATGGGAGTGGATGATCAACTTTTTTAAATTTAAATTTATTTTTATTTAAGATATTATTTGAGTTTTACATTTTTTCACCAATTTTGCTTCCCTACCCCCCTCCCCCCCGACAGAAAGCACTCTGTCAGTCTTTACTTTGTTTCCATGTCGTACCTTGATCCAAATTGGGTGTGATGAGAGAGAAATCATATCCTTAAAGAGAAGAGAAGTCTAAGTGGTAACAAGATCAGGCAATAAGTTACCTGTTTTTTTCTAAATTAAAGGGAATAGTCCTTACACTTTGTTCAAACTCCACAGCTCCTTATCTGGATGCAGACAGCCCAAAATTGTTCCTGATTGTTGCACTGATGAAATGAGCAAGTCTTTCAAGGTTGAACATCACTCCCATGTTGCCGTTAGGGTGTACAATGTTATTTTTGGTTCTGCTCATTTCACTCAGCATCAGTTCATGCAAATCCCTCCAGGTTTCCCTGAAATCCACTCCCTCCTGGTTTCTAATAGAAAATTAGTGTTCCATGACATACATATACCACAGTTTGCTAAGCCATTCCCCAATTGAAGGACATTTACTGGATTTCCAATTCTTTGCCACCACAAACAGGGCTGCTATAAATATTTTTGTGCAAGTAATGTTTTTACCCTTTTTCCTAATCTCTTCAAGGTATAGGCCGAGTAGTGGTATTGCTGTGTCAAAGAGTATGCACATTTTTGTTACCCTTTGGGCATAGTTCCAAATAGTTCTCCAGAAGGGATGGATGAATTCACAGTTCCACCAACAGTGTAATAGTGTCCCAGATTTCCCACATCCCTTCCAACAATGAACATTAGCCTTCCTGGTCATACTGGCCAATCTGAGAGTTGTGAGGTGATACCTCAGAGAAGCTTTAATTTGCATTTTTCTAATAATTAATTATTTAGACCATTTTATCATATGGCTATAGATTACTTTGATCTCCTCATCTGTAAATTGCCTTTGCATATCCTTTGACCATTTGTCAACTGGGGAATGGCATTTTGTTTTAAAAATATGACTCAGTTTTCTGTATATTTTAGAAATGAGTCCTTTGTCAGAATCATTAGTTGTAAAGATTGATTCCCAATTTACTACATTTCTTTTGATCTTCATTACATTGGTTTTATCTGTGCAAAACCTTTTTAATTTAATGTAATCAAAATCATCTAATTGGTTTTTGGTGATGTTCTCCAACCCTTCCTTTGTCATAAACTGTTCCCCTTTCCATAGATCTGACAGGTAGACTAGTCCTTGATCCTCTAATTTGCTTATAGTATTGTTTTTTTATGTCTATGTCCTATAACTATTTGGATCTTATCTTGGTAATGGGTGTGAGGTGTTGGTCTAATCTAAGTTTCTTCCATACTAACTTCCAATTATGCCAGCAATTTTTATCAGAGGGAGTTTTTATCCCAATGGCCAGACTCTTTGGGTTTATCAAACAGCAGATTACTATAATCATCTCCTGCTTTTACACCTAGTCTATTCCACTGGTCCACCACTCTATTTCTTAGCCAATACCAAACATTTTTGATGACTGATGCTTTATAATATAATTTTAGAATGGGTAGGGCTAAGCCACCTTCTTTTGCACTTTTTTTCATTAAGCTACGGGGAATTCTTGACTTTTTATTTCTCCATATGATTTTACTTACAATTTTTTCTAACTCATTAAAGTAATTTTTTTGGAATTTTGATTAGTAGGCCACTAAACAGATAGTTTAGTTTTGGTAGAATTGTCATTTTTATTATATTAGCTCTACCTATCCATGAGCAGTTGATATTTTCCCAGGTATTGAAATCTAATTTAATTTGTGTGAGAAGTGTTTTATGATTGTTTTCAAAAAGATTCTGAGTCTGTCTTGGCAAATAGACTCCCAATTATTTTATATTGTCTGAGGTTACTTTGAATGGGATTTCTCTTTCTAGCTCTTCCTGCTGTTTCTTGCTAGACATATATAGAAAAGTTGAGGATTTATGAGGGTTTATTTTATAACCTGCAACTTTGAAAAAATTGCTAGTTGTTTGCAGTAGTTTTTTAGATGATTTCTTGGGATTCTCTAGGTAGAACATCATGTCATCTGCAAAGAGTGAGAGTTTTGTCTCTTCTTTCCCAATTCTAATTCCTTCAATTTCTTTTTCTTCTCTAATTGCTGCTGCTAACATTTCTAATACCATATTGAGTAGTAGTGGTGATAATGGGCACCCTTGGTTCACCCCGATCTTATTGGAAATGCCTCTAGCCTCTCCCCATTGAATATAATGCTTGATGATGGTTTCAGATAGATACTGCTAATTATTTTAAGGAACAGTCCATTTATTCCTACACTCTCTAGTGTTTTTAATAGGGATGGATGCTGTATTTTGTCAAAAGCTTTTTCAGCACCTATTGATATGATCATATGATTTCTGATGGATTTGTTGTTGATATAATTGAGTATCCTAACAGTTTTCCTAATATTGAACCAACCCTGCATTCCGGGAATAAATCCTACTTGATCATAATGTATTATCCTAGTGATGACTTGTTGTAATCATTTTTGCATCTATATTTATCAGGGAGATAGGTCTATAATTTACTTTCTCTGTTTTAACACTTCCTGGTTTAGGTAACAGTACCATATTGGTTTCCTAGAAACAGTTAGGCAGAGTTCCATCTTACCCTATTTTTCCAAAGAGTTTATATAGGATTGGAACCAATTGTTCCTTAAATGTTTGGTAGAATTCACTTGTGAATCCATCAGGCCCTGGAGATTTTGTTTTAGGGAGTTCAATAATGGCTTGTTGAATTTCTTTTTCTGAGATAGGGTTGTTTAGATATTTAATCTCTTTTTCATTTAACGTGGGCAACTTATATTTTTGTAAATATTCATCCATTTCACTTAGATTATCAAATTTATTGGCATAGATTTGGGCAAAATAATTTTGAATTATTACTTTAATTTCCTCCACATTGGTGGTGATTTCACCTTATTCATTTATGATAATAGCAATTTGGTTTTCTTCTTTCTTTTTTTTAATCAAATTGACCAGAGGTTTATCAATTTTATTGGTTTTTTCATAATACCAACTTTCGGTTTTATGTATAAATTCAATATTTTTTGCTTTCAATTTTATTAATTTCTCCTTTAATTTTTAGAATTTCTAATTTGGTACTTAATTGGGGTGTTGTCCCACTGGGTGTGCATATATATTCAATATTGAAATGACTTTATTGTGTGTGGTACCTTTTTGGAGGATAAAGCCCAGACTCACCTGCCTGCATTCATCCAAGGCTGCCGGGGGAGACAAATCCCAAGGTAGATGTTCTTTCTCCTGGCTTTTCTTTCTGAGTTTTCTGGATCAGATTTCTTTTAAGAGGTTTGTTTCCTGTGATAGATGGGGAAGAGATCAGGAGACTTTAGAACTGTGTCTGTCTTCTCTCCACCATCTTGACCGGAAGCGGGTGATCAACTTTAATGGACCTGCTCATTCCATCAGTACAATAATCTGGCACAATTTTGGGATATCTGTAATGGAGAATACCGTCTCTATCCAGAAAAAGAATTGTGGAGTTTGAACAAAGATCAAAGGCAGTTATTTTTAATTTTAAAAAAGTTATATCATTATGTAATTTTGCTATCACTCATTTTTCATTTTTCCATTTAAGATATAATTTCTCTCTCATCACATTCAAATTAGATTAATGTTTACCATGTAAATAATGTAAAGAATAACAGACTGTCTTTTGTTTGAGCTGGGGGAGGGAAGTGAAATTAGGAGAAAAATTTAAAGTGGGAAAAATAAATCATTGCACAGTTCTATCCCTGCCTCCTATAATTCTGCCCTGATTAGGGGATGAGCTTTTTATGTGTTTTAGATGACCCTCTCATATCACTCTGGTTATCATGGAGAGTTTTAGTTTGTTTTGTTTAATTTTTATTTTTTTTACCCCCAGCTTCTCTGGGACATCCTTATGCTAATGGTTTAGATCCATGGTTCAGTAAAAATTAATTGTGAGCATCTCATTGAAAGCCTGTGTCTTCTGGAGCAAAAGAGCTCCATATCATGGATAATTAGAACATGTAAATTGAAATAACTCTATGATTCCACTCTATATCAATTGGGAAAGACTGAAAGATAATAAAAATCATAATTGTTGGAGTTACTTAGGAAATCAGTGCAATGTTTTATTGTTGGTGAAGAGTTGTGAAATACTTCACCCATTCTGAAGAGTAATTTAACTTTAACTCAGAATAGTTCTAAATTACTCTAAATTACATGGTTAGAGGAAGTACATTAAGGTTGATCATCAGCCCCATGTAGTGGTTAGGGTATCCAAGATTCTTCAGGTTCTGCTCATCTCACTGAGGATCATTTCATGCAAATCCTTCCAGGCTTCTCTTAATTCTCATGCCTCCTAGTTTCTGGTAGAATGATAGTGATCCATCACATACATATACAACAATTTGTTCAGCCATTCCCCAATTTATTGACATTCATTCAATTTCCAATTCTTTGCCACCACAAAGAGGGCTGCTATGAATGCTTTTGTGCAAGTGATGTTTTTACCCTTTTTCATGATCTCTGCAGGGTGTAGATCCAATAGTGGTATTGCTGGATTAAAGGGTATGCACATTTTTATTGCCCTTTGGGCATAATTCCAAAATACTCCCCAGAAAGGCTGGATGAGTTCACAGCTCCACTAATAATGCATTACTGTCTCAAATTTACCACATCCCTTCCAACACTAATCATTGTCCTTTCTCATCAAAATGGCCAGTCAGAGATACTTTAATTTGCATTTCTCATATCAGTAATGGTTTAGAACATTTTTTCATATGACTATGGATTCCTTTGATTTCCTCAGCTGTACATAGCCTGTGCAAATCATTTAACCATTTTACAATTAGGGATTTTTATTTTTATAAATTTGACTCAGTTCTATATGTTTTTTGGAAATGATGGGGGGCGGCTAGGTGGCACGGTGGAGAGAGCACTGGCCCTGGAGTCAGGAATACCTGGGATCAAATCCAGCCTCAGACACTTAATAATTACCTATCTGTGTGGCCTTGGGAAAGCCATTTAACCCCATTTGCCTTGCAAATAACCTAAAAAAAATAAAAAATAGAAATCAGTCCCCTGTCAGAAATACTACTTGTAAAAATTGTTTCCCCATTTACTATATTTTTTTTTGCTCTTGGTTACAGTGGTTTTGTCTGTGCAAAAGCTTTTTAATTTAGAATGATCAAAGTTATCTAGTTTGAATTTTAATAATGTTCTCCATCTCTTCCTTGGTCATAAAGTACTTCACTTTCCATAGCTCTGACAGGCAAACTATTCTTGATCTCCTATTTTGCTTATAATATTGTTTTTTTATGTCTAAATCCTGTACCCATTTTGATCTTATCTTGGTGTGTAGGGTGTGAGATGTTGGTTTAATCCAAGTTTCTGCCATACTAACTTCCAATTTTCCCAATCATGTTTATCATAGAGAGTTTTTTATCCCAGAAGCTGGACTCTTTGGACTCAAGCAGCAGATTATTATAATCATTTCCTGCTTTTATACCTATTCTATTCCAGTGGACTATTACTCTATATCTTAGCCAATTCCAGACGGTTTTGATGATTGATGCTTTATAATACAATTTCAGATCTGGTAAGGCTAAGCCACCTTCTTTTGCACTTTTTTTTAAGTCTGGTGAAATTGTTGACTTTTTGTTTCTCCATATAAATTTACTTGAATTTTTCTAACTCATTAAAGCATTTTTCTTTGGAATTTTGAATAAGGTACTAAGTAGTTTAATTTGGGTATAATTTTCATTTTTATTTTATTAGTTCAACCTATCCATGAGCATTTGATATTTTCCTAGATTTTTTAAATCTGATTTTCTTTGTGAGAGAAGTGTTTTGGACTTGTTTTCAGAGTTTCTGAGTCTGCATTGGCAAGTAGACTCCCAAGTATTCTAGTGTCTGAGGTTACTTTGAATGGGATTTTCCTTTCTAGCTCTTTCTCCTGCATCTTTCTAATCCTACAATGGAAATGTTGACAACCAATGAGAGTTTATTTTATATCCTGCTACTTCGCTAAAGTTACTAACC
The DNA here is from genome assembly GCF_037893015.1 of Macrotis lagotis. Lineage (NCBI taxonomy): Eukaryota > Metazoa > Chordata > Mammalia > Peramelemorphia > Peramelidae > Macrotis > Macrotis lagotis. The sequence continues at coordinate 760,477,733 of NC_133658.1, forward strand.
TTTTTTAGTAGTTTTTGAAATGATTTTTTAGGATTCTCTGGGTATACCATTAAATCATCTGCAAAGAGTGAGAGTTTAGTTTCTTCCTTTAAAATTCTAATTGTTTCAATTTCTTTCTCTTCTCTAATTGCTGAAGCTAACATTTTTAATAAAATATTGAATAGTAGTGGTGACAATGGGCATCTTTGCTCCAACCCTGATGTTATTGGGAATTCTTCTAGCTTATCCCCATTGCAAATAATGCTTCTTGAATGATAATGCTTCAAATAGATACTGCTTATAATTATAAGGAACAATCCCTTTGTTCCTATGCTCTCTAGCGTTTTTAGTAGGAATAGGTGCTGTATTTTACCATAGGATTTTCCAGTATCTATTGATATAATCATATGTTTACTGATAGGTTTCTTATTGATATAGTTAATTATACTAGCAGTTTTCCTAATATTTAACCAATCCTGCATTTGTGGGATAAATCCTACTTTGTCACAGTGTAGTGATAACTTGCATAGGTGCTTTGCTAGGATTTTCTTTAAGATTTTTGCATCTATATTCATCAGACAGGTAGGTCTATAATTTTCTTTCTCTGTTTTAACTCTTTCTGATTTAGGTATCAGCACTGTATTGCTGTCATTGAAAGAGTTAGGCAGAGTTCTGTTCTCACCTGCTTTGCCAAAGAGTTTATATAGAATTGGAACCAATTGTTCCTTAATGTTTTGTTTTTGTTTTTGCAAGGCAATAGGGTTAAGTGGCTTGCCAAGGCCACACAGCAAGGTAATTTTTAAGTATCTGAAGTTGGATTTGAACTGAGGTACTCCTGACTCCAGGACCGATGCTCTATTCACTGCACCACCTAGCCAGCCCTGTTCTTTAATGTTTGATAGAATTCACTTGTCATTCCCTCTGGCCTTGGAGATTTTTTCTTATGTAGTTCAATAATGGTTTGTTGAATTTCTTTTCTGAGAGAACATTGTTTAAGTATTTAATTTCCTCTTCATTTAACCTGGGCAACTTATATTTTTTGTAAATATTCACCTACTTCACTTAGATTATAAAAATTTTTAGCATACAGTTTGGAAAAATAATTCTGTATTGTTACTTAAATTTCCTCCTCATTGGTGGGGAGTTCATATTTTTCATTTATGATACTAGTAATTTGGTTTTCTACTTTCTTTTTTTAATAAAATTTACTGGGAATTTATCAATTTTATTGATTTTTGAAATAAACAACTATTGGTGGTATTTTTTAGTTCAATAATTTTCTTGCTTTTGATTTTATTAATTTCTTTTATTTTTAGAATTTTTCATTTGGTATTTAATTGGGAATTCTTAATTTGTTCTTTCTCTGTTTTTTTAGTTGCAATTTTAGTTCCTTTATTTTCTCTTTCTCCAATTTATTCATTTAAGCATTTAACAATATAATATATCCCCTGACAACTACCTTGGCTGTATCTCATAAGTTCTGGTGTGATGTTTCTTTATTGTCATCATCTAGGATGAAATCATTTATTCTTTCTTTAATTTGTTGTTCGATCCACTCATTCTTTAAAATGAGGTCATTTAATTTTCAATTTGATTTTGGTCTATCTTGCCCTGAGCCAGTATTGTATGTGATTTTTATTGCATTGTGATCTGGAGAAGAATATATTCACTCTTTCTGCCCTTCTGCATTTGATAATTAGGTTATTATGCCACAGTACTTGGTCTATCTTTGTGTAATTGCCATGTACTATAAAAAAAAAACATATATTCCTTTCTCATTCAGCTTTCTCCAGAGATTCATCTGGTCTAGGTTTTCTAACATTCTATTTGCCTCTCTAAATTCATTCTTATTCATTTTTTAGTTAGATTTATTTAAATATGCATGTGGGAGGTTGAGGTCTCACACCAGTAAAGTTTTGCTGTCTATTTCTTACTGTAACTCATTCAACTTCTCCTCCAAAAATTTGGATACCATACCACTTGGTGCATACATATTTACTATTGAAATTGCTTCATTGTCTATGGTAACTTTTAGGAGGATATGCTTTCCTTCCTTATTTATTTTAATGATATCTAATTTTGCAGCTGAGATAAGGATTACTATCCCTACTTTTTTCACTTCAGTTGAAACAAAAGATATTTTTCTCCTTAATAATGTTTTTACTCTATATGTATCTCTGCTTCAATGAAGTTCTTGCAAGCAGCATTTTGTATGATTCTGATTCTTAATAGTCTCCAAACTGCTTCCCCTTTCTTTCCCCTTTCCCTTTGCCCTTTCTTTCTTCTGTTTATTCCTCTTTTCCTCCCTGATCCCCCCTTTCACCTTTTAATACTTGAAAGGTAAGACAAGTTTCTCAACTTAACTGAGTGTGCATATGTGAAATTTAGGCCTAATCTAATGAGGGTAAGAATCAGTAGGTTCTCACCTCCTTCTTTCTTCCCCTCTATTGTAAGAGGTCATTTGTACCTCTTTATGTAATATGATTCACCCCATTCAGTCTTCTCTGTCCCCCTGCCTCTTTACTGTACCCCCTTATTAAGGAGATATTGCTTTTAAATCATTCTATCAGAGTCACTGATATGTCATGATTATCCATCACTTATGGGTAAATATATTCTCTCTATCACAGTTATAGTTCTTGAGAGTTATAAAAATCTATCTCCCAAGTTGAGATATAACCAGTTTAATCTTATTGAATAGCAGTTTTTTTCCTTTATTTTTTTTTACATTTTCATATGTATCTTGAATCTCCTGTTTGAAGTCCAAATTTTCTATTTAGCTCTGGACTTTTCATCAGGAAAAGCTGGAAGTCTCCTATTTTGTTAAATTTCTATCTTTTCCCAGGGGGAGAAGCTTCAGTTTAGCCAAGCAGTCGATTCTTCACTGCATTCCAAGCTCCCTTACTCTTTGGAATATTTCATTTCAGTTCCTTAATTCCCTTAATGTGGATGCAGCCAAGTCCTGTATAATCCTTATTGTGTCTCCTTGGTAACTAAATTGTTTGCTTCTGCCTGCTTACAAGATTATCTCTTTTATCTGATAGTCCTGGAATTTGAACACAATATCCTTGGTGTTTTCATTTTGGGATCCCTTTCCTAAGAGGATCAATGTATACTTTCAATAACTATTTTGCCCTCTGGTTCCATATCAGTACAGTTTTCCATCACTAAATCCTGTAATATTCAGTCCAGGCCTATTTTTTCTTCAATGTTGTCAGGAAGCCCAATGATTCTTTGGTTGATTCATCTGGATCTATTACTTAAATCAGTGATTTTGAAAATTAGGTATTTTACATTTTCTTCCACGTTCTCGATGTTTTTTTTTTAACAGATTCTTGTTGTCACATGAAGTCATTAGTTTCCACAGATTCCATTGTTTTTGTTAGAGAAGAATTTTCTTCATTTACCTTTTGAAACTCCTTTTGCAATTAGTCAGTTACATTTCTGAAAGAGTGTTCCATTTATCCAAATGTAGTTTTGAGGGAATTATTTTCTTTTTGCATTTGTCCAATTGTATTTTTCCAAGGATTTGTTTTTTTTGGAAGACATTAATTTTCTCTTGCAAGGTGCCAATTTTCTCTTGAGTTTCTTTTCCCAATTCATTTTTAAGCTCCTTCCTGATTTCTTCTAGGAGGTCTTTGTGGGCTGAAGACCAATTCATATTCTCCTCAGAAGTTTTAGATCTCTCTCAGTTAGCATCTCTGTCTTCAAAGTACCTTGCAATGGGCCACCTTTTCACTGGCCTTTCTTTCTTTTCCTAGGATCTTGTGTTGGGGGAGGTTCTACCTCACAGAGGTTTGGTTTTGAAATCCCTAGTGCCTTTGTTCACTGAGTTTAGTAACTCTAAGTGGACTGACCAGTAAGGGATGATACATGCTTTACTCACTAGGTTTAGTAATGCCAAATGGGCCAGTCAGTAGGCATTGGTGCAGCAGGTTCTGGATTATCCTTAATGTGGGCTGTGCCCTGGGGCCTCATTCAGGTGAGGCAGCTCTGCTGCCCACCTGAGTCTGGGGGTATGGTGTGGGAAGGCTGTAATTGCATTTGTTCTGGAAGAGGGCTCTGCAGAAAGAATGGAGCTCAGAATGCTGAGCCAAGTGGATCAATATCCAGCTACTCTCTGAAATTCTCTGTGTTGGACCTTGCCCTCCAGTCCCCATGGGGCTCCCCAGACTGCCACTCCCACAGCCAAAGACTCTATGGCTAAGTACAGTCCTCTGGCTTCACCCTGTCACTTGCCCTGGGATGGCTCTCTGATCTCTGTTCCTTGTTCAACTGCATTCCCCTTGTACATGTAGTTGTTCTCCTAGCTTATCTTTCTGAGTTTTGTAGATCAAATTTCTGTTAAGAGGTTTCTTTCAGCTTATTTGTGAGGGGAAACCAGGAGAACTTAGTACTTTTATTCTCTCTGACATTTTGAATGGAAGTCTATTCTTAGATTCTTATAGAGTAATAACGCTCCATAACATTCACATAACACAACTTGTTCAGCCATTTCCCCAATTGATAGGCAGCCCCTACAATTCCAATTCTTTGACACTACAAATAGAGTTACTATAAATATTTTTGATCATTTGCAACTTTTCCCATTTTTAAAAAAATTCTTTTAGATGGATATGAGCAGTTTTATTGTTCTTTGGGAATGGTTCTTAATGTTCTCCAGAATGGTTGGATCAGTTCACAAATTCACAGCAATGCATTAATGTCCCAGCCTCTAAAATATTGATCTTTTTTTTATTTTTAATTATCTTAGACTACACACTTTTGATGACATAGTGAGTTGTATGTTTTGTCATATCCCTAAGAGTTAATGTAGCATTTGACATCAATATGTGCTTACCAAATGTTTCATTGTTCTATTGCATAAAATATGTGCTGATCTTTGTTTATAAAGGCCTCTCAGAATGTCTTGCACAGAACATATGCTTCTTATAGTTCTGAAAATCTTTATTGGATCTAAGTGGTTCTGAAACATCTTACTTTTTTGTCAGCTATAAAATTTGCTTCCTAACTTCCAAAAGAGTGCTTCAAAAGCCTTGACACCAAAAGCTTTCCTACTGCTGTCCCAAGACAAAAATTCTTCCAATAAACTTGTTTCCAGGATTTCTCCACTTCTTGCCTTAGGAGCTGTAAAATTTCATAAAAATTTTGCAAAGTTCTCTCCACCTATGATCACTTTTCTCATCTACGATATGAAGCAAAAAATGATTTATTCAAATGACCTCCACTTTGCTTGTCTCATTCAGAAAAATAAATAATAAAATATTTCATCATTTTTGTTTTTAGAAAGTCATATATATAATTTATATTCATTTTTAAAGCAAAGTCTTTTTAGTCCTTAAAAATATTTTCTCAGGTCATACTGTCTATTAACATACCAGGGCTGTAAGTGGTGACATCAAAGGGAGAGAACTGGCAATGGAAACTGAAGATTACTCACAAAGCCAAAGACTTACAAAGACAAAGACAAAGCAAATACAATCTATCCATTTATTTAAGGAACAGAGAGAGGAGAGACAGAGACAGAAAGAGACACAGAGACAGAAACAGTGAAGCAAAAGAAATAATGAGTCAGAGAGATATATAGAAAAAATATCAGAGAGGTATGGAGATACAGAGACAGACAGAGAGAGAGGAGACAATCAGAGAGAAACAGACAGAGACATAAAAAGTCAAAGAGACACAGAAAAAGAATCACAAAGAGACAGTCATAGAGACAGAGAGATAAAGACAGAGAAACAGCAACAGTGGCAGATAGGCAGACAGAGAGCAGAGACATTGTCGGAGGAGAAACTCAGAGAGAGACAGAGACAGAGAGACACAAAGACAGAGAGGCTGCTAGAGACACCAGAAGAGAGACAGAGACAGACAGAGATAGACAGATAGAAAGACAGAGGCAGAGAGAGACAAACAGAGAGACAAAGAGAGGAGACAGAGAGAAAGAGAGATAGTGAATTGAAGAGATAGAGACACATAGAGTCACAGAGAGGAAGAGACAGATACAGTCAGAGAGAAGACCTTAGTAGTAAACAAATGTTTTTAGACCAAAAAAGACATTATTTTTCTTATATTTCATTTAATAGAACAATATATCTAAGGAATAAGAAATGAGTACATTTAGAAACAATTTGAATATTCTCTACACAGAGCCCAAGATTTGTTGAATACTACTGTCAGAAAAAATTTCGAATGAATTGTATTAAATGAGTTAATTTAATGTGAAATTTTATCAATCACTTATGGTGTTAGTTACATCTTAGAATCTCTATGACATAGAAAAGGCAGTAGTGCTTTGCCAACTTGAATCCAATAAATGGAATTAGCATAGAAAAAGTGAAGTGACTCCACTCTAGAGCTGTGTGAAATGCAAGGAGTGGATAAGTTTCAAATCTGGAGATCTATGAAAAATCTTCATCAGGCTAGCACTTGACTTTTGGATAAGGGAGTGGGGGGGAAGCTTAATTTATAAAAGATAAACAAAAAAGAAGAAACAGTTTTCATAGGAGGGAATCTGGAATTCTAAATAAATAAGAAAGGATAACAAAAGTCAGAGGAGAATCAATAGATAGAGAAATTAAATAATGATGAAGAATTGATTTAGTAGGGCTGAGGCATAGCAAACAAGGCCTGTATGCTATGGTCAGATAATACTAGGGTTTTTGATTGAAAAAGTGAAAAGAATTGTGCCTAATGAGATGCAGAGTTTCAAAAGGATGTGCTGAAGTGGAGAGGATGACTGGGTCATGGTATTTGAGGAAATACTTAAAATGGGAAGATAAAGGCTTTAGGCTTACCACAGTTCTTGATATATACTTGGATTATAATAACTGCTTGTTAATGTTGAAGGAGTTGTGGAGTGACTTGAAATTCTGTAATATAAGGGGCAGATTTGAGGAGGAGAGAAGAGTAAACTAAGTGATAAAACTGAGAAAAGAGGAACAATAATGTCACTGTTCACATACTACCATCAAGATCTTTGTAGGGGAAGCAATTTTTATTAAGTGAACTTCAAAAGAGAAAAAGTCATAAAAATAATCCAAATAAAGAAAGATTATCTGAATGTGGCATTAGAGAGCAAGTAAAACTTCTTCACTTCTTCGGAAGGGTATATATATAGTGTTATATGAGAGGAAGTAAAGCCATTGCTGGAAATGGCAGAGATGGAGTATAATCGTATAATCTGGGTGAAACCAACTCTCTATGAGTGTATAAAAGTATAGGAATAATATATAAATGTTTTCAGAATAAAGGGTAAGTCTTTATGGAATTTGCCACTACATTTTGAGAATTATCAAATGTAAACAAGAATGGCAGCTTGGTGGTACAATGGATGGAGTACTAGGCCTGAAATCAGACAAACTTCTCTTCCTGAATTCAAGTCTAGTCTCACTCACATAATAGCTGCATGACCCTGTGCAAGTCATTTAATCCTATTTGCTTCATCTTTTAAATGAACTGAAGAAAGAATGGCAAGCCATCTGAGAGCCAGGTTTTGAACTCTGGGAAGCTGATGAAGCATTGGGATACCCTTGCAAAGGGCACAAACTGGAAACACGAAAATGCCAGAGTGGAAAATCCTGGACCCCAGAAAAAAAGCAAAAACAAAACAAACAAACAAACAAACAAACCAAAACCTTGGAGTATAAACCTATGCCACTGGAACAGAGTTCACTTGACAAATAGCTAAAAACATCCAAAAGGAAATACTAACCAATTCACAGTTAGTATTCAGATAGGAACAATAAAAATACCATCTCATAAGAGGAAAGAAACTTTAGAGAATTCTCATGGGGTGTCTCTAGGTGGCACAGTGGATAGAGCACCAGTCCTGGAGTCAGGAGTACCTGAGTTAAAATCTGGCCTCAGACATTTAATAATTGCCTAGTTGTGTGACCTTGGGCAAGTCACTTAACCCCATTGCCTTGTAAAAAAAACAAAAAAAAAGAAGTAGGAGAATCCTCTCAACATCTGTTGAATAGCTAGCAATTTCAAAGAGAACTCTTGGAAAAGTTCAAAAATAATTTTAAAAATCAAAGAAGAAAGAAGAAGAAAATGGAGAAAAGAAATGTGTCACATAGGAGAATTTTGTAAAATTGACAGAAGAAAGCAATTTTAAAAGTAAAATTGACAAGCTGCAAAATAATTGGAAAAAGAAATGGAAAAGCTAATATATAGAAAATTAAATCTTTAAAACTAGAATTGGACATATGACAATGAATTACTGTGAAACACCAAGATGTCATCAAACAAAATCAAAAGGTTGAAAAATAGAAAAGATTGTAAAGTACCTTTTAGGAAAAATGACTGACCTGGAAAATAGATCAAGGAGAGATAATTTATGAATTATTTGTCTATCAAAAAACCACAATCAGACAAAGAGGCTGGACAATATCATGCTGGAAATTATCATGGAAATTGCCCTAATAATCTAGAACTCAAAGATAAAAGAATCCCTTAAAGAATCCATCAATCATCCACAGAAAGAGATCATAAAATTTAAAAAAATTCCAAGGAATATTGAAGTCAAATTTAAGAATTCTCAGCTAAAGGAGAAATACTGCAAGCAGCCAAAAAACAAACAATTTAAAAACCAGGGAGCCATAGTCAGAATTCCACAGAACTTAGCAGTTTTAACATTAAAGGATCACAGTAATATGATGATTTAGATGCCAGTGGAACTTGAACCACAAACTAGAATCAACTATCCTGCAAAATTAAGCATATTCTTTTGGGGGGAAAAGATGGGTTTAAAACAAATAGAGGATTTTCAAACTTATCCAATAAAAATATCTAAACTGAACAGAAATGTTTACCTTCATATATATAGAACTCAAAATATGCATAAAAAGTAGTAGAAGGGGAAGAAATATTAATTAATAAGACTAAACTGTCAGCTTCTCAATAGAGGAAGACAATACTTGTAATTTTTGAGAACTTTATATCTCTTACAATAATTGAAAGGAACATATTTAGATAGTGTAGGCATAATTTGATTGTACTATGATCACACTTTTAGCTCTTACGGGTTGTGTTTCTATTGGATCAGTGGAAGGGAGGACTTGAAAAGTGAATGTGGTTTTAAATTTGCTATGATATAAAATTCTTAGCTCTTTAGGGTTGTATTTATATTGGCACAGTTGAAGGAATTGTTCTTGCAAAAGTAGTATGGGTTTAAATTGATTATGATGCAATGATGCTTATGGTTCTTCTGTCCATACAGATAAAAGAAGTGGACTCTGACATAGGGTTTTGGTGCAAGACAGGCATACAATAATTAAGATGTCAAAAAGTGGATTATACCAGGAGAAGTAGAAATCAGAGGATAAATGAAATTTAAATTATGAGGTATAAAAGACATAGTATAGTAAAATGAAAGACAGAAGGGTTTGAGGACTGAATTAAGCTTACTCTCTACAGATATGACTCAAAGAGGGAATAGCATACATTTCCAAATGTGTTAAGGAATTTATCCTATTTTATAGGGCAGTAGAGGGGGGGAGGGAAAGGAAAAAGTGAGACTGATAAAAGGTAAAGTAAAGGTAGAAGTAAAGTTAAAGAAAAAGTAAAGTAAATGCGAAAGGGAGAAGAAAAGGGAAGAGGGGTGGCGAAAAGGAGGGCAGAATTAGAGATATAAAAGTTAGAAGCAGAACATTTGTGAGAAGGTATAAGGAGAAAGGAGAGAGAAAAGTACAAGAGGGAGAGGAAAAAATGGAAGGAAATATAGAATTAGAAATCTTAACTATGAATGAGAATGGAATGAACTTTCCCATAAAATTGACATAGAAAGCACAGTGGAATAAAAAGCAGAATCTACAGGGTTTTTGTTTTTGTTGTTTGAAAGAAACAAAATATGTTGTTTACAAGAAACAGACTTGAAGCAGAGAGATATACATAGGGAAAAGGCTAGAGCAGAATATATTAACTTTCAGGTAAAGTTAAAAAAAAGCAGGTGCAGCAATCTGATTTCAGATAAAGCAAAGCAAAAATGATCTAATTAAAAGTAATATGGAAGGAGAAAGATATTGTAAAGCTACGGCTAACTAATGAATGTATTTGTGAAATTTTCTAACATACTCCTTACAATGTCCATCAAACGGCTTGACAAGCTATGGTATGATGATGGTGTTTTTTGTTAATTCTCAATGAACACCATGACAACGGAGGGGTGAAACCATGACAAGTTCATAGATTGGGTTTGAGTAAGGGAATGCTGTGTTAAGTCACCAGCCTCACTTTCTCCTACAGAATCATCTGGGTCCAGTGGCCAGATATGAATCAGGATGATTGGAGATGGTACTGGATGTAAGGTAGTCCGAGTTAAATGACTTGCCCAAGGTCACAAAGCTAGTAAGTGTCAAGTGCCTGAGAAATTAGAACGCTGGTCTGCCTAACTTTGAGGGCAGAGCTCTATCACTGTACCACCTAGCTGTCTTCACTATTATATGGAATGGCATTTAAATGTTATGGAGTACTATTCTTCTATAAGAAATAATGAGCAGAAGGAGAACATTATACACATTAACAGTACTCTTGTGAGATGACCACTTATAGTGAGTTTCTATCAACAGTTCATCAGTATTGTACATCAGTCCTATGATGGCATGCATGTCCAGGTTCTAGATAATGGATGATGCTCTCAAGATTTCCTAATCACAATGGTGTACAACAAGGCTATGTCCTAGCTACCAAGCTTTTTAACATGAAGTTTTAAGACACACTATCAAGTGTCTTCAATGAAAAGGAACAAAACATCAAGGTCAAACACCACATTAATGAAAAATTCTTCAACTCAAAAAGGCTACAAACCAAGACTAAATTGGAGGGTGTGGTGCATGATCTTCTGTTTGCAGATGATTGTGAACTCAATGCAGCCTCTGAAAATAAGATGCCACAAAGTATGGATGTATTCTCTGCTACTTGTACTAATTGTGGTCTAACAATTATCACTAAGGAAGCACAGGTGTTATTAGCCAGAACCATACCATCTATATTTGGAACCCTCGATTACAGAAAATGGAGAAGTTTTGAGTACTGTGGAAAAGTTCACTTACCTTGACAATGTCCTTTCCAAAGTGATATACATTGATAATGAGGTTGACACTTGCATTGCTAGAGCTAGCTCAGTATTTGGGAGAATCTGAAAGAAAAGTATGGCAGATAAGAGGTACTTAACTAACTGCCAAATTGAAGATCTATAGAGTTGTGCTGATCTCATTGTTGTATTCCTGTAAACTCCAACAGTCTACCACTGCCAAGTTAAGTTAGGAAGATTCTGAAGATCACCTAAGAGGAGAAGATACCAGACACTGGAGTTCTTTCTTGAACTAAAATTTAAACAATGAAACGTTACTACAGCGCATGCAACTATGTTAGGCTGATCATGTTTTTAAAATGCCAGAAGTATATTTGTCAAAAAGACTATTTTATAGAGAGTTTACACAGGGCAAACCATCACAAGGGGATAAGGAGAAGAGAAACCTAAAGGCTCTGAAAGTCTCTCATCAGAACTTCATAATTGGTTATATAACATGGGAGACACTGACACAAGACTGCCCAGTATGACATGCCTTCATCAGAGAGAGTGCTACAATCTATAAAGAAAGCAAAAATTGAAGCCGTTCAAAGGAATGGTAATTTTAGGGTAAGCACTCCAGGTGTTCACATGCACTATTTGTGCTGAACCTGCATTCTGAACTTGTATACTCTGATCAGCCACAGTGGGACACACTGTAATTTGTCTCAGACACAGTGTTGTCATTTTGCTCTTCTTGGATACAGAAGGACATTGAACATAACAAACCCATCAAGAAAAATTTTGAAGGGCAAGACATGTTAAGGAAATTTCCATCTGTGTTCAGGGAAGAAAATATGAATTCTGAATGCTGAGCAAAGCATATTATGTTCGCTTTTTAAAACTTCATTTATCTTTTTCATTCTTATTGTATTTTCTCCTTAGTTATAGTTCTTCTAGCATAACATAACTAATATGGAAATATAATAAAATCAACTGTTCATGGGGTAGTTAGGTGGCACATTGGATAAAGCAGTGTTCAGGAGATTCAGGAGAACCTAAGTTCAAGTCCAACCTCTGACACTTAATACTTACTTAGCTGTGTGATCTTGAGTAAGTCACTTGACCCCATTACCTTGGGGGAAAAAATGAAAAGGAAAAAAATGATTATACATGTACATCCTCTATCAAATTGTTTGCTTCCAAGGGGAAGGTGAGAAGGAAAGGAAGACGGTAGATAAATCTGAAACTCAAAAACTTGAAAATGGATGAATGTTGAAAATTATCTTTGCCTGTAATTGGAAACAAATGAATAAATAAAATATTTTAACAAGAGTCAATGACATATATTTATTACATTTAGTGTAATTGAAAAATATTTGATCATTATTGTTTCTTGGTTCTGAGTCAAATTCTCCATTGATTGTGAGATTGTGCCAGTCAAAGAGCTGACCTTTTAATCAGGACATACAGGATTGAGTAGTAACTCTTGACATAGACTGTGCTGATTCTGGACAATTCAATTAAAAGTTCAGGGTTTAAGGTTATTTTAAGACTATAATTTGAAGAGCATATACTAAATTTGATTCATAGTGTGCTCTACTTATTGACATTAGTATATTTTGTGCATTTTGCAATTACTTTAATTGGCAATTCATTTATATTTTTTCCTGTTAAATTTTGTAATTGCAATATTGAAATATTTATTTTGTGAATTTATCTTGTTATAAGTTACATCACTAAAATATGGTATTTGCATAATCTTCAGTGCCTCCTGTGAAGACTTTTTTCTTCTTTTTTTGTGAAGACTTTAAAAGATAAATTCATGCTGTATTTTCTCAAAGACTTTTTCCTTTTACTTATATCATCATGTTTGATTTTTTGGATAAATTATCCTTGAATTCCTAGAAAATTCAAATTATTCATAGTAAATACACATATATATATACACATATGAACATACACTTTCATATATTGCTATATGTTTTGCTAATATTTCATATGCATTTATAAAATTTCATTTATTTTATATCACTTATGTTTTGCCCTACATTTTTTATTTCTCCCTCCCAGACAATTATCATGTAATTAAGCAATCAATTTTAAAAGAAAATGACTAAAAGAAAAATAAGAGAAAGCACCACAAAAATGGCATCATAGCATCAAGGTCAGTGTACATAGAGTGTGTCCAATTGTACATGATCATAACACTAAAAACTCAAAAGACTAACAGAGTCAGGGTCAAATAGTTTATATGATCATTTGGGAGGGAGATTTTATGCATCTTGTGAATTCTTAAGATCTATGGAAATTCTTTGTTCATAGTGAATGGCACCTTTCTTTTTGTAAGCTGCCCAAGCAGGACAATCCTATGCCAGTGTCTACCAAATAATAACTGATTCCAAAATTCTTCAGAGAGACAGTGAATATGTTTTTGTGTTATTTCTTCTGGTCTCCATATGAATAATTGCCTTGTGTATGTTCTCTTTTAGGGAACTTTTAGGCAAGACATCTTACCCTTTTAGACAAACCCCTTCCTCCAAACCAAAAAACTTTTAGCAAATTAGTTTTTTAGATTAATCAATGTTGGGCATTTGAATGTTACTAACCCATCAAAACTGTGCTCTCTGCAGTTGAATTTGAATATTTGACAATTCAGCTGGAGAAGTTTTGATTACTGTGGACAAGTTCACTTACCTTGACAATGTCCTTTACAAAGAGGTACACATCACTATAGTGATGCAGTGGGTCACCTTATTTTTCCAGGTGATCTTCCTGAAACAATGCAAGTGGAAAAAGTTTATTTTTCTGGTATGACACTGGTAGACTGCTCAGGTTTCACAGGCATAAAACAATAAGGTCAGTGCAATGATTCTTTATACCTTCTGCTTGGTAAGCAGACTAATAATTCTTGTCTCCTGAACATTTTTTTCTGAGCCTCTCACATGCTCAGCTCAGTCTAGAAATGTGTGCAACAAGTTCATCTGCTTTGTGTATATCCCTGGAAAATAAAATGCCAAGGAAAGTGAATTTAGCCACAACATTCAAAATTTCTTCATTTGCTGTAACCAGTTGTTCTACATATGGATGATGTAGTACTTGAAGTTGGAGAACATCTGTTTTCTAGGTCTTAGTTATTAAACCAAAATTTTCAAAAGTAATAATGAATAGAACCATTGTTTTATCTCAACCTTAGAGGATAGACTGACTATAAAATCATTTAAAGCTTGGTCATTCATTGAAGTTACCAAGTTCTTATATCACATCTAAGTAGTGTTGATATTTGTCTTTCCAGTAGACTTTGATGATGCTGGAAAAGAGAGTAAGACTGATGTTTTAGTGCAACTCTGTTTCAATTAAAAACAAATTAATTGCAAATTGAATGGCATCACCCATATCATTTTATTATTTCATTATTTTACTATTCAATATCTTTATTGTTTAGATAAGAGATTTATTTAAATATTTTGCTATTTGAATCTTTAAGTTTTGTTTTTACATGATGATTTTCCCATTTCATTGAGATTGACTTTCTTCTGCAATTGAGCTAATTAACATTTCAAAAAATAATTTATTACTCCTTAAATAATATTATTTACAAATTTGTACAGTTGAAGTCTGCTTTTAAATCAAGTGTTAGTACCCCTTTTATGGAAAAAAATGTGCTTTTCTACCTATTTAATACATTCACTGTTTATTAGGTGCTGGTAGTCTTTATTTACTAGTATTTTGAATTCTTACAAGTTAAAATAGTCATTCTAATTTTTAAAAAATTATGTGATAATAAAGTGATTGTGGTTAGCTTCTTTATATCTCGTTTCCAAGAGGCTACTGCCCAACTTTTGAAATATACCCAAGTTTCCTCAGATATAATTTTTTATTCAGTTAGGCAGGCTGGATAAGATATATAGAGAAGTCTAGAAATTAGGAGAATAGTCTATTCATGATCCATCCTCCGCAAGTCAAAATCTTTAGATTTTTTCCTCATTTTCCATTTCCATCTCCTGCCACTCTCCCTGAGATATATTTCTGAATCATAAAAATTTTGCCTATAATAGATATTTACCTCCAAGAACTACTGCTTCTAGATTGCCTACTTACTTAATTTTTCCAGATAAACAAAGTAGGGGGTCTAATCCCTCTGCCTAGTACAGAAAAGAACAAACACAGAGGAAAAGAAACAAGACCTGAGTCCTTCAAAGGACTCAGAATTCAGGATTCAGAATTCAGTCTCTCTTCTTACTGCATTCACTCTTACTGGACAGAACTTGTGGTCACTAACAACAACTGAGTCCAACCGAAAAGCCAGGCAATGAAGAAAATGTTAGAGGCTACCTAAGATTTTTTTGGAACTTCCCCAATTCTAGTTAAACAATCAATTATAAAGCTTTCTCACGGACAAAAATGTTTTAGCACTCAGTAATTTGTTTTATGCCTCTTTAGATATACAAATAAATATAAATGTGGTATATATATATATATATATATATATATATACACACAAACATATTCAAAATAACCAGATGAAACTATATATAATGCCTTCATATCTCAATTAATAATTTCATGAATTACTGACATAAACTAAAAACAAAAATATCCATTGCTAGCTAATCTAATATTCTCCCCTTCCTCCTTCTTTCTATTCCCTTCCTCATCTTCTCTCTATATATTTGTCTCTCTCTTTCCCTCTCTTACCCCCTCCTCTCTCCCTGTTTCTCACTTTTTCTCGTTCTCTACTTAAATTTGGAAAACTACCACCACCCTTGTACTCACCTTCCAGTCTGGTAAAAAATTAGATTGCTCCTTATTAGCACAGTGGTTGAAAATTTAAATATTGCTCTTTTCCATAGTGAAGTATTTTTTATAAAATTCTAGTAGATGATTAAAAGTCATAACTTGTAATGTTATACTATACACATATAGAGACAATGATGACAGTTTTTATTTGAAAATTTTCAATGAGTAGGAAAAAAGAGCAAGACTTTTTTCTTCAGAAACCTCTTATTTTTTGTGTTGCATTTTATTTTTTATTTTACTTTTGCTTTACATTCATTCAGTACGAATTTTTGGAAATTTGACTCCCATTTCTTAGTTCTACTTTCCATAGCAATGAACAAGGTCAATGTCTCTTATTCATAAATGTCAATTCTTGAGTAGAGATAACTTGTTCTCCCTGGATTTTCCTTTAAAATTTAACTTAAGACTTAAAGATCTGTAGGATTTATCTTTCTGAACTTTCTTAAATATTTCTTAATTGTTTCAGACTCTCAATCTGGAGAAAAAAATATGCTCTACACAACTTTTACCTCCAAATGCCTTTATCTTGCTTAAATCTATAAAATTATATATGGATATAATTTAAATTCTTTTCTCCTTTACTTTCTCCTCCCAACTTCCCTCTCTCCCTTTATTTTTTCCCCTGTTTTTTTTTTCTTACTGGCACTTAGTAACCTCACCCTAAGCTATCATGATGAGTCTTCTAGATAGACAATTCAATGTGCATAGATTGATTACAACAGGTTGGCTTGGGACCCATCCATGCTCACTGATCACTAACCCCTTTATCCTTGGGTATCAGGACAGGAAAAAATGTTATTGGTAGAACATGCTATATGAGGTCTTCTGAGTCTGGAATTTAGATGCTACTTCAGGAAATGTAAACTGTGAAGGGTCTAGCTGTGGGTACAAGAAGGAAATCCTGGCACCTTCATGGCTTTGATTATAGTTGAGTATCAGAAAGATATAAATTAATGGTTTATTAATGGGTATCTAACTGTTCACAAAAACTAAATGCTCTAGCAAGATGGAAATATAAACATTTATTTTTTTTTGATGTGTGTTTCCAGAAGAAGAGGAAGAAAGATGTAGATAATCCTGGCAGAAGTAGCAAGAACACAGGGTAATTAGAAATTTAAAAGATAAATCTTAAGTTGCTAAGTTAGATTTAGATAAGTGTTCAATTTTATTTTCTAATTAAGTGTCACAAAAGTTTTTCAACATTCATCCACATGTAAATTTACAGGTTACAAAATTTTCTTCCAATCCCCTTCCCCACCCTCCCCTCAATGGGAAACATTTTAGTGAATATTGCACATGTACATTAGTGTTTAACATGTTTTACATATATGTCATTTTCTGTATAAGGAATTAGGACTAAGAGAAAAGAAAGAAAACTTTGTAATAGGAAGAAAAATATAAAAGAAATTTTACATGTTAACATAGTGTTCATTCAGATTCTGTAGTTTTTTTGTTTTGTATTGTTTTGTGGATGTGGATGGCATTGTCCATAGCTGCATTCATCAAAGTTCATTAGCTCACAGTGTTGTAATTAATATGTACAATGTTCTTTTGGTTCTGCTCCCTTTACTCAGCATCACTTCCTGTAATTATTTCCATGCTTCTCTAGAGTCTGATCTTTCATGATTTCTTATACAACAATAGTATACCATAACATTCATATGCTATAATTTGTTCAGTCATTTCTCAATTGAAGGGCACCCTCTCAATTTCTAATTATTTGCCACCACAAAAAGAGGTGCTATGAATATTTTGGAACAAGTGGGACTTTTCCCAATTTTTAAGATTTCTTCTGGATATGGTTGTAATTTTGGTATTGTTGTGTCAAAAGGTATGATCAGTTTTATTGCTATTTGGTCATAGTTCCATGTTGCAAAAGCTGAAGTGAATAAAGTGTCACAGGAAAAACTCAGGTATTCAGGAATGGGATTTTTTGTTTGGTCATTTCAGACATGTCTGACTCTTTCTGACCCCATTTTTGTTTTCTAGTCAAAGATACTAGAATTGTTTGTTATTTATTTCTCCAGTTCATTTTATAGGTGAAGAGCTCAGAGTTGTTGCTTGCCTGGGTTCACAAAGTTAGTAAGTATTTGAGACTGAATCTGAAATCAGATCTTCCTCACCCTAGGACTAACTCTCTATCCACTATATCACCTAGCTGCCTAGGAGGAAAAGAACACCCCCCCGCCCAGTTAGTTGGATTTACTTCAAAAAAGTATCATTATCCTTGTGATCACAAGCATCTAGTTAAAAGTTCAATTATCAGGGTATAAGGCCAGATTAGAATGAGGAGTGAGACTAACTTTATAGAGAAACTAAAATATAACTAAAACTCTTGACATGTACTAAACGAACTCCAAACAATTCCACAGATTAGTTGAGACCTTGGGAAAGTGACAAGTCTGAGTCATAGTTATATTTAAAAACTGATAAAATTAAAATTATTTTGGGGAGTCGAAGAGAAATTATTAATAGAAGTTGCTACCTCTGATTAAATTTGATTAATGTGGCAAGGATAACTTATCTCTCCCCTCTCCACTCCCATCTGGATCTCTTATCTCATCAGTGTAGATTAATTCTATGATAGAAATTGACTCCCCTGTTCAAAATTAGTAATTTTTCTGTAATTTAAAGACTTAATATTTGGCCAAGAAACTCGATGTGTATTTCCAGAATCATTAAAAGAAGTAAATTTGAAACCAGGTCATCTGTTTTAAATCTTGTTCTCTGTCTCCTAAGGCATCATGTCTCCCAAGGGAGATTCAAGGGAGAGCTTGAATTGAATCAAGAAGTTCCGTCTCCTGCACTTAAGGCATTTATACCTGTTTCTATGAAACTGGAACCAGACCACCAACATGCTTCCACAAACAGCCATCAAAAAGATAGCATTAAATTAATTTAAAACAGACTAAAGCAACTGATCTATAAATAAAGTATTTTACTCCTCTCTTAAAAATTATGATACCTTGAGCCTTTATCCTCTAATTATTTAAAGGAAAATCCTGACATATAGCAGCTGAAAAGTTTTAAAACAATTTTGTTAATCCTATGCTTGAAGAATGATGTACAAATTCCAAAAACTAAGTTTATTTTGGCATTGTAAATGCCAAAGTATTTCTTACAGATACAATCATCCTGGCATAGAGGCTCAGAAGATAATCCCTTTTGAAAAAATTCAAACAAGATATTTATCTAAAAATGTTTTAAATTACCATTTTAGGATATTCGTGTTCTTTTCCTTACATATGGACTCCGATGGTTTTTGTATAGTTCTCAAGAGGGAAAAATTATAACAGTATGAAATTGATAGAATCTAAGTCCTTATTAGGGGCCTTATTTCTGAGTTCATAATCAAAGTAACACCATATGTATTATGTCCACACATATAAGCACACCATGTTCTCATACTCACTTGAGCCTGTAGTTTTTTCATGGAATGCATCTGTATTTAGTAAATTCAACAGTTAACATAGACACAGAAAAATTAAATTTCAGCAGATACATGCCCTGGTTTCAAGAATTATAGACTCAAAGAGGTAAAGGTTTTATTAGTACAGTAAAGGCTCACTAAAATCTTAGTTAATAGATGCATCATATGTAAAAATGGAGTCAATAGAAAAAAAGGGAAATGTAATGGGAGAAAGAAAAAGGAGAGGGAGAATAGGCCAAGATATTTCATATAATTACAATGAGCTATTGCAATGATATGGAAGAGGGGAAGGCAAGGGGAAATGAGGGAAACTTTGCTCTCATCAGAGGTGGCTAGGAGAGGAAACAGCATATATACTCAATGGAGTATAGACATCTGGAGTAAGAAGGAGGGGGGCAGGGGGAAGGGGGGTAATGTGAGTAATGGAGGAGAGGATGGACCATGGGGGTAGAGTGTTCAGATATAACACATTTTCTTTTTTACTTCTTGCAAGGGGCTGGGATTGGATGGCCTGTCCTGGAACATAGGGCCAGGTGGATGCTGGGCCTAAGGGGTGGTAGGGGGGCTCAGGGCCTCTTGGCCCCAGGACCAGGGATCTGTCTGCTGCACCACTCACTGACCCTACAGCAGAGTCAGAGTGAAAGGAGAGAGAAAATATAGTACGTGGTAGTGGAGAAATAAAAAAGGAGGGAGTTGCAATCAGCAATGGCAACAGTGGAAAAATATGGAACTTTTGCCATGGACTTATCATAAAGAATGTGATCCACCCGTGACAGAGTTGTTGGTGTTGGAACAAAGACTCAAGCACATTTATTATTATTATTTTGGGGGGGTTGCAAGGAAAATGGGGCTGGGTGGCCTGCCTGGGGCTGCATAGCAGGGTGATTGTTGGGTGTCTGAGGCCGGTTTTGGACCCAGGTGCTCCTGGCTCAAGGGACAATGCTCTGTCTGCCACCTAGCCTCCCCTACTATTATTACTATTTTATTTTATTTTGGGTCTTTTTTCCTTTTTTTTTTTTTTTTTGGTTTTTGCAGGGTAGTGGGGTTCAGGTGGCTTACATGTCACATGGCTAGGTGATTGTTGGGTGTATGGGGCCGGATGTGGTCTCGGGTGCTCGTGGCTCCAGGGCTGGTGCTCCATCCATTGCGCCACCTGGCCATACCTACAATTATTACTATTATTTTTTTAATTTTAATTTTTTTCTCTCCCCTTTACTTTATCGCTTAAGCAAGCCTATATTTATGGGGGGAGGGGGTATTTCGTTTACTCTTAAACAAGAATATTTTATTAATGTAAAAAATTATTTGTACAAAATGAGAATAAATATTAAATAAAAAACTGATCAACTCAAAAAAATAGATGCATCATAAAGGAGACTTATTAGGATTTGATACCAATAATATATATTAAACAAAGAAAGACAGATAGGGAGAGTATTTGTGCAAATATAAAAATCTTTGTTTGAAAGAACTCCTCTTCAGCCTTTAATCTCCTCCCTCAAAAAAAAAAAAAGGTGAGGGAGGAAAAGAAACACCTTATAAAGCATAAATACTAAGTTTAGTTATTTTATCAGGAACTTCTCTCAGAATTCAGAAACAAGAGACTTATAGAGAAACAGATGCTCTGAGTTAAAAGGTAACTCAGAATCTATCTAGTACAATACATATTAGAGGAGAAATTTCCTCAATATCAGCCCTGGAAAGTATGTGGAGATCAAAAATGAAGTAAAACCCACTAACCCTTCAAGTAATTTAATCTACTTACAGACATTTATTCATTTTAAACTTAAATTGGTCCTCATTCGATTTGATGGAATCAAATATTTTAAAATGTAGGGACATATTTCCTGGGGTGAAGTTAATATAGTGTATCTAGGAAGCCCCTGGAGATTTTTCTGAAATAACTATATTTTTTATTTTTATTTTTTTATCCATATGCTTGCACATGGATATTTTTAAGTACAAAATTTCCTTCCTTCCACCCTCCCTTCCCATACCTCTCACCTCAGCAGCAAACAGGCAAGTTAGCATGCATGTATATATATATATATATATATATATATATATATATATATATATGTATGTATATATTATACATATATATAATATATATATGATAAACATATTTAAAGATTAGTCATTTTTGGTATGAGGATTAAGATTAAGGGAAAGAGATACATGAGAGATAATTTTTATAAAGTGTTCCATCAATTCTGAAGGGTTTTTTTTTGTTTTTTGGGTTTTTTTTCTTGTTTTATTTTTCTTCCTCTGGATAGGGATAACACCATCCACAGCAAATATTAATATGGTTATCCAAGTTCTCCAAACTGCTGAGAGGAGCTGCTTCTATTAAGGCTGATCATCTCACAATGTTGCTGTTAATGTGTACATTGTTCTTTTGGTTCTGGTCACTTTACTCACCATCAGATCCTGTAACTCATTTCATGCTTTTCTAGAAAATGATCATATATGGTTTATTATAAAACAATGATATTCTATAATATTCATATACTATAGACTTTTTTAATCATTCCCCAATTGGTGATCCCATCAATTTCCATTTATTTTTGCCACTGCAAAATGAGCTGCAATGAATATTTGGGAACATTTGGGACTTTTCTCTTTTTTGTGCTTCCTTCTCTATATAGAAATAAATGCATAATTGCTGGGAAAAAGGGTATGAACAATTTTATTGCTCTTTGGGCATAGTTCCATATTGTTCTCCAGAAAGGTTGGATCCATTCATAATTCCACCAACAACGCATCAATGTCCCAATCCTCCCACAACCTCTTTAACATTGATCATCTTCCTTTTTCTCATCTTGGTCAATCTGTTAGTTGTGAGATGATACTTCAGAATTGTGTTAATTCCTGAAACAACTTTAAATGAAACCTCTAAACAAATCCTAAAGTGACAGAATCCATAAAAAACAGAGTGAAGCAAGTTCTCCACTCAAAATAGTGTGGAGGAACTTTACCAATAGTCTGTATCACATGGGTAAAAGGGGAGTATATTCCAGCATAGGTGGGAGAGTTGGAAAGACAGTGGGAAGTTCTTAGCTACAGTACAGTTCAAGTCCATGCTCAACAAGCCAGCTGTAGATCAGATCAGCAATGAGGGTTCCTACGTGAACTCAGAAGAATACTTTTGATCCCTTGGAGAGCTAGCATAGCAGATAGGACTGTACTGGATGACCTTAACATAGGGAACAAACTGTTGCATAGGCAAACCCATAGGTAAGCCAAAGTTAGATCACATTGTGGACCTTCAGTCTGGTAATTATTCTCATACCTTTCCTCTCTCCCACATTCTACTTTGGAGCCTGCCAAACACTGAACTATCTCTGACAATGTCTTTGTCAAACTCATTACCAATATGTTTATTCCAGATCTGGGCTGATCCTTGGCAATGCAATATTGACATAATAAAGTTTCAAGGGACTGGAAATAGGAAATCAGAGTAGTATTGAAGTGTTTCACCAATAGGTTTAAGGCAAGAAAAGAAATTTTCAGGTTACTTATTTATTTTGAGTTAATTATATCTGAGGGATAATTCTTTATTAATTTGTAGGTTTTTTGTACCCAACTCTTTGTGACTCTGTGTATGGTGACTGCCAATTCAGTCAATGTTCTTTATTTTCTTTGATTTCTAACAATTGATGCTCCTTATAGTTTTCTTAGAAAATATGGTGCAAAGGTTTACCAATTATTTTCTCCAATACATTGAGTAACTTGCCAAATTTTACACATCTGGGAGACTAAGGCTGGAATTGAACTCCAGTCTTCCTGTCTCTAGCTCTGTGCTTTGAGCAGTGTGTGAAAAAGCTAGCCGCATGATCATTTTGAATTACCATATTTGGGGGATAAGATATTAGCCTAAATCAAGTATTTGCCAAACTGGTGTAGTATTCTAAGCTGTTCTTTTCTAAGCTCAATTGTGACCAGTAATTATTATATTTGTTCCATTAAATACTACTTTAACATTTTTGCTTACTTTCATTTCATAGGTCTGCTTTTTATTTTTCCTAGTTTCAAGATAATTTGATGACTACTTATTACAATATAGTTTAAATCTAATAATTTCATATATGTCTCCTTGTAGTCAAAATTATCTATCATTCTTTTCATTTTTTTAGGTTTTTTTTCAAGGAAAACAGGGTTAAGTGACTTGCCCAAGGCCACACAG